>NC_084735.1:74152452-74267452 GCF_033978785.1 Entelurus aequoreus
GCGACCAGGGACATCGCGTGTCGCAATTTTCATGTCGTCGTCGTTCAAGCATTTCATCCATGCAAGGTCCCTGTTGATTTTTGAGGAAATCCAACATAAGATGGCCCCACTAGCCGAGGTCAAAGGGAATTTTGTGGAGATAATTAAAATGTTTTAATTGCCAATATTTGATTGTATTATTCTGTTATTATTCATAATTTTGTTACGATATACAATTTTGCGTATTAAAAAATATGAATTTTAAATCGTTACACTGCTTAATACAGGGGTGTCAAAGTCAAGGCCCGTGGGCCGGATCTGGGATGATTTATCAATGGCTTATTTGATTAGTATTAGAACCGGCCCGCAGGCCACAGCTGCCTGCTGCTGTTTTGCACGCACCAATACGCCATCAGTGTTGGCGCTAGGAATTTTCAAAATGGGGTCCCAGGGACCCAATCAAGTCATAAAAATAGAGTCCCACAGTACATTTTTGGGGTCCCACTTTTTTGTAACCGTTTTAAAAACAAATGATAAATGTATGCACTATCTTGTTGTATCAGAATCAGAAATACTTTATTAATCCCCGAGGGGAAATTAAATTTTTTAGCACAATCCCATTCAAGATGTGGTGGAATGTCCGAATCTTAAACAGCAACAAAAGTGAATTTAGTACAAACGTTTTATTTACCCATAATCAAATGGTACAAGGTTGGATTGAATTGCCATGCAAACAGACAACGTCTCCGGATTGGATGAATCGAGAATCATGCGAATCACATGAGGTGGGCGTGGTTGGGGGGCGGGGTTAAGGGCGAAGGAGTATATTTATAGCTAGAATTCACTGAAATTCAAGTATTTCTTATATATATACAGTATATATATATATATATATTAATAAAATAAATACTTGACTTTCAGTGAAATCTAGCTATATATATATATATATATATATATATATATATATGTATTTTATTATATACATATACATATAAATAAAATAAATACTTGAATTTCAGTGTTCATTTATTTACACACATACACACATAACACTCCTCTCTACTCATTGTTGTATTTGAAAGTGCAATGCTTTGCAGCCAGTAGCACAGCCTTTGAAGGAGCATATAGGTATGAGCAGTGTAATATTCTGGGTTGGAGTCAATAACCAGGCGAGGTGACGAAGTTACGTCTCTTTACTTCATACTTCAGAACCGACTCCCACACTTGCCGTCAGGGTGCGCAATACAACGTAAACCGTTGGTCAACCAAAAAGTAACCACAGAACACTATACGATATAGTGTTCTGTGGTTACTTTTTGGTTGGCCAAGCGGACGTGACGGCAGGCTGTCCTCACTCAGGTCCGCATGGACCTGGAGGGGGCGTGCCTTAAGTCCGGCTAGAAATCGGGAGAAATTCGAAAGTCTCCCGGAAAATTCGGGAGCGTTGGCAAGTATGCTTGCAATTCCATTGGAAATATGCGTTAAAAAAACATGAATTTTATATTACGACACAAGTCCCAATAAATAAGAACATAACGTCATAACATTGGGTTTAATCATCATTTCAAGGACTTTTTAATTTGTACTTCACTACTATGGTACTATTTGTTACTATATGCTACTATGTTAACTCTTTTTCAACAAGTACCGCCATCAGTGTGTGAATGTGTGTGTGAATGGGTGAATGTGGAAATACTGTCAAAAGCGCTTTGAGTACCTTGAAGGTAGAAAAGCGCTATACAAGTATAACCCATTTATCATTTAAGTAGAAATATTCTTTTAATGTGGTTAACATTTAATATACGGCATAATTCTGGTTGTGCTTACCAACCTCGAAGCAATTTTATTTGGTACATGGTGTAAAGATAAGTGTGACCAGTAGATGGCTTTCATACTTTCATGAGGCCAGTAAACAACACCAAAACTTTAAATGCACCAAAACTTTAAATGTTCCATTGAGAATATAGAACATTACACACGGCACTCAAAAATTGGTCAAAATGTTCTAAGTACGACTTTGGTAAGCTATGAAGCAGACTTTTCTTACCTTCTGGTACCTGCTGATCTGTATTTGGGATCTGCATAAATCCTGAAAATGTGCGCGCATCCGCCATTGTAGTCTGTGCCGACACCGTAGTCATGAGCTTCTTCTTTTTCTATACCTTCTTATGTGGCAATCGACTTCCGCTGTTGCCATTTGTAATATAAAGAAGCTTAAAGTTCTTACTTATATCTGTCAGTGAACTCGCCATGAAAGCGCTAAAAACTGTAGTGGGTTTACATAATTCACCCACGGAACTTTAGTGTCCCGTGTTTTTCACGGGACACATTTCCGGCGATGTTGCATTTTTGAGCCTAGGATGAGAATATGCTGCTCCGTTATTGATTTAAGTAAAGTCTGAATGTCATTAAAACAGTTACTTCGATCCCCGTCCTTGCACGCTACACCGCTACAACAAAAATTACGGGGAGAAGACGCTGTCGAAGGTGAGCCACGTAGGTAAGACCGCCTACAAAACGGCGCATCCTGAAGAGACGTTCGGAAAGTTACTTGAAAATGGTCTGTAAAACATAATCCTTGATTGCGCCTTATAGTCGGGCGGTGCGCCTTTTGTATGAAAATAGACCAGAACAGACTCGCTCATCGGCAGTGTGCCTTATAATCTGGTCCGAAAAATACGGTATTTAAAAAGCTCTATAAAAATATGTCATCATTTGTATTGCTATTATTACTAGAAGTACCTTGTTTTACACAGGTGGGGAAAAAATATCAATTGTCCTAAAGTGGACTTACGATGTTTTTATTGTTCAGCCGCAATGTATTATTATTAGGGATGTCCGATAATGGCTTTTTGCCGATATCCGATATTCCGATATTGTCCAACTCTTTAATTACGATACCGATATCAACCGATACCGATATCAACCGATACCGATACATACAGTCGTGGAATTAACACATTATTATGCCTAATTTGGACAACCAGGTATGGTTAAAAATAATCAAATAAAATAAGATAAATACATTTTAAAAATTTCCTGAATAAAAAATAAAGTAAAACAATATAAAAACTGTTACATAGAAACTAGTAATTAATGAAAATGAGTAAAATCAACTATTAAAGGTTAGTACTATTAGTGGACCAGCAGCAGGCACAATCATGTGTGCTTACGGACTGTATCCCTTGCAGACTGTATTGATATATATTGAATGAGTGTGAATGAGTGTAAATGGGGGAGGGAGGTTTTTTGGGTTGGTGTACTAATTGTAAGTCTATCTTGTGTTTTTAATGTTGATTTAATAAAATAAAATACCGACACCGATAATAAAAAAAACGATACCGATAATTTCCGATATTACATTGTAAAGCTTTTATCGGCCGATAATATCGGCAGGCCGATATAATCGGACATCTCTAATTATTATACAATGCAATTCCATCGGAAATTGCGTTAATAAACATGACTTTCATAATATGTAATGCTGGTTAGTATATCACCGCACATCAAACGACCACCACATTGCAAAACATGTATTTACTCAATAAACCGATTAGAATACATTTTTTTTTTTTTTAATTTTATCGACACATATTATGCATAAACTAATTATACAATACAAAATATACTTGAATAAAAATGAAGAGCTTTCTTGATTAAACAAAAACATGTTTTGGGTAGATCACAAATGTGCCCCCTAGTGGCAGTGAGCAGTATTGCTGCACTTAGTGGTGTACCGTGTTAAAGACTTCAAATGTGTGTACTTTGCGTTTTGCCGGCAGATACTATAGTTTGCCTGGCGTGTGAAACAGACGAGGAAATACCGCCGACCAAATTTAGATCGCAGCGAGTCGCTTGATATGCAAATGTCTCTCGCTATGCGCCATGAATGTTTGATGCCGGCTTGGCTGAGGTAGTGGCGCGAGCACAGGCAGGCCCAACACGGCATAAAATATACATCACAACTTGGTTCTTTTTTTTTTTTTTCTTCTTCCGGTACAGTGTGTGTGAACTGCACGTCGTCGACTTAACGAGCTTCAATGTTATTGCAAACAAGTGCACCCCTGCGTTGAGGTCATCGTCAGTGCAGTGGCATTACCTCACGTCTTTTTAGAAGAGGCAAATACGGTTTGTGTGGCGAACAAACGTTTAGCTAGTGCACGACCTAATGTGCTCGTAAATTCATTTTGTCCAATTCGAATAAAGTAAGATTCCTACAAGTATCATCCCTGCAGGACGAGGAATAGCTAAACAGGCTTCACTACACACCGTAGTGTGTAGTGAAAAGCATCCCTCAATGTAAACAAAAGGATGGATCTACAGATATAGATTGTAACGATATCAAGTACAAGAGCCGTATTTAGTCGATACTACAAGATTTTTTATCGACACAAAATCTTTTTGTCCTTGTTTTTTAATTCTAATTATGTTTATAAACGTCCCTGGATACATGAGGACTTTAAATATGACCAATGTATGACCCTGTAACTACTTGGTATGGGATCGATACCCAAAATTTGTGGTATCGCCCAAAACTAAAGTAAAGCATCCATGCAAACAACAGTTAATGCATTCTAAATATGAAATAAATGCAATCAAAAGTCCACTTACAATGGAGCCTATGAAAGCCGCTCTATTGTGCCTATAAAGCCCTTTAAAAATCATCCAAACACTTCCATTAAGGTTGTATATACATGATGTAAGTATGTATGTAATGTAGTAACGGGCACATTTGTAATAACATTTAACATTTACTTATTTTGATCTTTTTAAGCATACTCAGCGCATTAATTTTTTGTGTTTTTTCATCAGTGATTATTACTCCCTGCAGACTCTATGAGAGCCAACAAACATAATAAAACATCACTTACTGTACAATGTCTGCTGTCATTAGGATGCCGACTGCTAGGATGTTCATATATTCCCATTTAGATGAAGTATGACTCATAATCCTCACGAAGAAAAGGAAGGGTGGAACCAAGCGTCTTTTCGTGCTGTTCTCGCCATTTCCGGGTGTGAATTGGCTTTCAAAGTGTACCAACTCGTCGGAATACGTCCTCATCCTTCTACTATCCAGGTGAGATGCATGATTTATGATCTACAATAAAGTTTGACGAGCAAGGAAACGAGGAAGAAGCTGATCAGTCGATCATGTCAACATTGGCACTCAAGCTTGTCATCACGCCGCTATAAATAGTTTGTCTGTGTTAGCGCTTATAATAACAAAAGACTTAGACTTAGACAAACTTTATTGATCCAAAAGGAACATTGTCATTTTATATATGTACTATATTGCCAAAAGTATTTGGCCACCCATCGAAATGATCAGATTCAGGTGTCCTAATCGCTTGGCTCGGCCACAGGTGTATACAATCAAGCACTTAGGCATGAAGACTGTTTCTACAAACATTTGTGAAAGAATGGGCTGCTCTCAGGAGCTCAGTCATTTCCAGCATGGAACTGTCATAGGATGCCACCTGTGCAACAAATCCAGTCGTGAAATTTTCTCGCTCCTAAATATTCCAAAGTCAGCTCTCGGCTTTATTATAAGAAAATGTATGGATGAACTTGACTGGCCTGCACAGAGTCCTGACCTGAACCCGATAGAACACCTTTGGGATTAATTAGAATGGAGACTAAGACCCAGGCCTTCTAGACCAACATCAGTGTGTGACCTCACCAATGCGCTTTTGGAAGAATGGTGGAAAATTCCTATAAACACACTCTGCAACCTTGTGGACAGCCTTCCCAGAAGAGTTGAAGCTGTAATAGCTGCCAAAGGTGGACCCACATCATATTGAACCCTATGGGTTAGGAATGGGATGGCATTTCAAGTTCATATGTGAATCAGGTGGCCAAATACTTTTGGCAATATAGTGTATAATATCATGCAGTAATACTTGGTTAATATTCAAGTCACGAAATGTGAATGGAGTATTGTTGGTGCTTTTTGGATGTTTTTTTATGGGATTTATGGGCTCCGCTGTAAAAAAAAAAAAAAGTTAATTTCCCCTTCAAAACTACTCCAATAAGTTACTTAAGTAAATGTAACGGAGTAAATGTAGCGTGTTCTTACCCATCTCTGGTAAAAACGTAGCACTGTACAAGTAAAAGTAGTTTAGCAAGTAAACCGAGTGATTGGCACGCTTTGAGAAAATAAAGTAATTGGACAAATGGGAATGTGTGAATTCTGCGTAGCAACAAGTGTCCATGCAAACATGTGACCAGGAAAACGAATGCTTCTTTTCATACATTTATTGCTAAAATGTTTTTTTTTCTTTTTCTTTTTTTAAAAAGTTTAGTACTACTGATGAATGCCATCCACTCTTTGTTATGTTTTGTTCATTAAAGCTATTAATATTCCTTCTTTCCAAACTACTTATGTTGACATTTGAAGTTTGTGCTTTCGACACAAATGAGATTTTTGCTTTTTAAATCAAACGTGTCGCTATCGATTCAGTTCAAGCTAACCGGAATGTTCCCTCCCCACGTGCGACAAGTTCCTGCCTCGTGTCCCAGTCCTTTGGACTAAATATCCACGGCGGCGTGGAGCACTCACGCCATCCATCATACTTACAAAAGCATATTAGCTTGTGTTTTGGTGCTGATGAATTATTCAAAGGGTTATTCATTATCTGGACTGGATGTGAGCGAAGAGGACAGATCGCATCCAAGACCGCCGCGTCTCTTCGACTTCTTCTTCTTCTCGCAATTATTCAGAGCTCTCACGATAATTAGATTGTGGTTTTGGGAAGTTGGATCTCACGGTATTGTTTTAGACATACAGGACCGGGCCGGATTGTCAAGACTACTTCATTCGTCAAAAAATGAATCAATAGGCTCTTTTCCACTGCAGAAACTTTTTCAGGAACTTTCACATGAAATAAAGCCAACTCTGTTTTTCCACCAAAAACTATCCAAGTAGATTTAGTTCTTCAGGAACTTTTTCACGAGGCGAGACTTTCTAATAGTTCCAAGAACTTTGGAGGGGCTGTGCCGTCGACCGCTGATTGGTTGAACATAGTTGGGGGCGTTCTTAAAACCTTGTATTCTTAGTTTCAGCCGCCAATACAGTATTTATTTGAACCTATGTGCAGTTAAATGCTGTTTATTATTCTTTACGAACTTCATTTCAATACGCAAAGCCACGAGAAGTGCTTTAAATATATTTACGGAGGGATATAAAGTATACAGCCAACATCGTAATTTGAAGAGAAATGTGAAATAAAGGACGAGTACAACAAAAGTAAATCCCACAAGTATTCACTATTTACTTTGTTACATGTGTCATGATCCGTGGTCCGGATCATGTTTTGTTTAATTATGTTCTGTTAGTTTTGGACTCCTTAGTTCCTGTTTGCACTTCCTTGTTTGTTTTGTCATTAGTTTCACCTGTCTCATTTGTTCAGATCACACCTGTCGCTAATCATGAGATTATTATTTAAACCTGTGGTTGCCAGTTAGTCGGTCTGGCAACATTGCTCTGTTCTGATTCTTTTCATGCCATAGTTTCATGCTGCTCTTGTCATGCGATTGTTTGCTTCATGCCTTGTATATGTAAGTTTTCTTCATTCATGCCACAGCTGGTAAGTTTTACTTGCCATAGTTTACGCTAAGTGTTAGTTTAGCTCCAAGTGTGATCAGCGCGTAGTGCATTTGCCTTGTGTTCTGTTTTTGTAGTACTTTGAGTTTGAGATTAAATCATGTTTTTACCTGCGCGCCTTGTCCGGAGTAGTCCGTTTGCTTCCTAGGAAAACAATTCTCACAGTAAGTTGCGAAATCCCCCGCGTCATGACAACATGCTTTAAAAGTAGCCAGTGATACACAATGTGTGTTGTTATTTTTCTCAGCCCGAGTGAACCGAATGCTAATGCTAAGAAGCTAACGCTAAATCTGATGCGTGTGTGTGTTGTTGCCGTGAGATAAACACGGACACTTATTATTTATATATTGTTTTTCACAACTGAATTGGCCAATAAGGACTCACCTGGCCCTCATGAATTCATCATATACTGAGGGGATGACTTTTTCAAAAATTTCATAGTGGAATATGTATATAAATATATTATTACCAGAGTTTAAGAGCCACTGCTCGAGATCAACTTAAAGTAATTTTGTTTGGGTTTTTTCATGCACTTTTTGTGAATGAAAACACAATTTTTTTTATGGCAAAAACACAAAATATGCAAAAGTTTTCTACAAGAAACTTTAAAAGTCGATTATTTGATTATTTGGACCCTTAAATAAGTCAATAGTATTATTTTTTTTATTCCTTCGATTCATATGTAATGACACTTTGAAAAAAAATCCCACTAGAATTTTTGGTGATACAAAAGTTCCCCACTCATAAATGTATTAAAAATAAGTCTTACTTTTTTTTTTTTTACTTTTAATTCTTAAGTCTTTAGATCAACTTCTGATATGTTTGTCTGAGCAAACAGGTGAAAAGTAACAAGAAAAAGTGGACTCTAATAACACAAAGCTGCCATGCAAGCTGTTTTTTTTATTTAAAGCTTTAATTGCTCAAAAAATAATAATGAATCAAAATCAATGTTGCTATGAAATATTGACCCACTCAAGACTCCAATTACTTCACATTAAATAATCGACTTTGAATTATTTTTTTTATTTTTTTTTTAAATTTATTGCATATTTTGTGTTTTTGCCATATGAACACACTAAGTTTTGTTTAAAAAAAAAGGGAATAAAACAAACAAGCAAACAAAGACATAAAAATAATAATAAAAACTTGTAATCGACAAGAGATTTCAAGTTGAGCCAGAGACCTAAAAGTATTGAATGTAAAAAAAAAAAAAAAGTACCGGTATGTTTTATATATAACAATTTTATGAATGTGGCCCTTTTGAATCCCAAAAGGGATTTTTTTTTAAACTAAAAAAATAATGACATAAAATTAATGGTGTTATGAATTTTTGACCTATTGAAGGTTCCAATTACTTCACATCAAATAATCGACTTTTAAAGCTTTTTGGAGCAAAATTTTGCACAGTTTCTGTTTTTGCCATAAAAAACATTGTTTTCTTTCACAGAAAAGGCATGAGACAAACAAAAACATTTACTTTAATTGTGTGCATAGCATCTAAAAGTATTGTATCTACTGTATTTGATTGATTTGAATTTGAATTAATTATGATTGTTTTTATGATTGTATTTTCTGATTTTAATTTGAAATATGATTTTATTTTTAAACTTTTGCCTTATACTAATTTTCTGTAAAGCACTTTGAATTGCCTTGTGTGGGGACGGCGTGGCGAAGTTGGTACATCTCATTGTGCAACATGTGAATGTTTTAGTGGGAACTAAATGTGATATCCGAAAGGGGGTCAAAATTATTTCCAAAGCAGGACCCCCACCCAGACATACAATACTAGTACACAGCTCATGAAAAACTATATGTGTTGTTATTGTCATTGTACATGGGCCAAAACACTTATATTAGAAAATAATCCCATGGAAATGACTGCTGTCATTTGATTATAATAATAAAACATTCATCCATCCATCCATTTTCTACCGCTTGTCCCTTTTGGGATCTTTAACTTGGTATTTAGTCAGGTTTGGGACAGGTGTGCTGCTGGTGTGGCCACAGTGTGCACATCTAAGTTAAAGTACAATGATTGTCACACACACACACACTAAGTGTGGTGAAATGTGTCCTCTGCATTTGACCCATCCCCTTGATCACCCCCTGGGAGGTGAGGGGAGCAGTGGGCAGCAGCGGTGGCCACACCCGGGAATCATTTTTGGTGATTTAACCCCCAATTCCAATCCTTGATGCTGAGGGCCAAGCAGGGAGGTATTGGGTCCCATTTTTATAGTCTTTGGTATGACTCGGCCGGGGTTTGAACTCACGACCTACCAATCTCAGGGCGGACACTCTAACCACTAGGCCACTGAGTAGGTCCACACATATGGAAAATTAGAGGGAACATTGTTCGGGGGTATCCATAATACGCCGATAGGGAGAAGTTTTTATTTACACGATGAGTCCGGTGTGTCCTGGCCCCCGCGGCGGAGGCTCCGCCGAACCCCTGAGGCCGACTCGTCGAACCCCTAGGGTTCGATCGAACCCATGTTAAGAACCACTGATCTAGTGGTAGGCCAAAAAAAACCCACTTAATTAAATATTCAAACCCAGTGTTACTGTTCAAACGGTGTGTAATGTTACATAGGCAAAATATATTAAAAGTGCTTGTTAAATGAAAAACTCTGCTTTGTTTTGAATGAATATTTAGGTCTACCATGCTACTGTGTTTTAATGCTGGTCATCAATATTGGTTTTGGAAATGAAAAATCTCAAAATGGCACCGACATGTTTTACATTTTTTAGTGTGCGGCCCTCAGTGGGAAATGTTTGGACACCCCTGGTCTTTACTGACTGTATACATTTTTAACTCGCCTACCAGTCGTGCGTCCTGCTGCGTGTCAACCGGCCAACACGTTATTCCGCCTCCAGCACGACTCTCCTACATGAACATGACTTAACGAGAGAGCGTGCTCGGAAACGTGATAAGCATTCGGTGCTCCAGCAGCCCTGCAAACAATCCGACCTCCTCACCCTCCGTCCTCCTGCCTCACTCCTTCAGCCGCACATCTAATGCCGCTTCGGTATCTGCTTTTCTGCAGAGAAGCCCCGAGCAGATCCCTAATTTATTTTCTTGCCGCCTGGGTAACTATTTACCCTGTGAGCTCTTCCCACAGTGCGTGTTCTCACTACCAGCTGGATGAAGCAAATCCCCGCAGGGCGAAAGCGACCGCCGTGGAGCGAGAGAATGGGACGGAGGCGAGCCTTTTTTTAAAAGACATTTCAGTGCACGCTGGTTTCAAATCACATGGCCCAACAGGGGACTGAGAGGATTCCGAATTGGCCTCACGAGAACGTCTTTGTTTTGGTGCTATAAACCTTCGTCTTTTACCTTATGCATTGTTTTGGAATCCCGAACCCCCTCAAGATTTTGCAACCCCAACTTTACCGGGGTGTTGACACCCCACCAAAAGCAGTGCGTCTGCGTAACGGCATTATTAATCTCCGAAGTGAGTAACTAAAAAATAACAAGGGAATTTACATTGTGTTGTTTTTCGGTCGAATTTATGCAAATGAACTCGCAGCTGTAAGACCATACGATACGTCAAGATTGCGGGGGACCACTTTGATACATTTTGTACATTAAAGATGATCATAAAACCAATAAATGTACATCAGTACTCTATACGTATGCTGAGTTATTTGTAAAGAAAGCATTGTTATATTAGCTTTTCTGTTGTAGGTGACAAAGCAATCAATCAATCAAAGTTTATTTATATAGCCCTAAATCACGAGTGTCTCAAAGGGCTGCACAAGCCACAACGACATCCTCTGCTCAGATCCCACATCCACATCCCACAAAGCAAATACTTTTTACTTAAAGGGGTCATATTAGGATTTTTTTCTCAATTTAAAGGCCTACTGAAACCCACTACTACCGACCACGCAGTCTGATAGATTATATATCAATGATGAAATCTTAACATTGCAACACATGCCAATACGGCCGGGTTAACTTATAAAGTGCTATTCTAAATTTCCCGCTAAACTTCCGGTTGAAAACGTCTATGTATGATGACGTATGCGCGTGACGTCAATCGTTGAAACGGAAGTATTCGGACACATTGTATCCAATACAAAAAGCTCGGTTTTCATCGCAAAATTCCACAGTATTCTGGACATCTGTGTTGGTGAATCTTTTGCAATTTGTTTAATGAACAATGAAGACTGCAAAGAAGAAAGCTGTAGGTGGGATCGGTGTATTAGCGGCTGGCTGCAGCAACACAACCAGGAGGACTTTGACTTGGATAGAAGACGCGCTAGCCAACGCTAGCCGCCGACCGCATTGATGATCGGGTGAAGTCCTTCGTCGCTCCGTCGATCGCTGGAACGCAGGTGAGCACGGGTGTTGAGGAGCAGATGAGGGCTGGCTGGCGTAGGTGGATAGCTAATGTTTTTAGCATAGCTCTGTGAGGTCCTGTTGCTAAGTTAGCTTCAATGGCGTCGTTAGCAACAGCATTGTTAAGCTTCGCCAGACTGGAAAGCATTAACCGTGTATTTACAGGTTCATGGTTTAATAGTATTGTTGATGTTCTGTCTATCCTTCCAGTCAGGGGTTTATTTCTTTTGTTTCTATCTGCAGTTAAGCCCGATGCTATCACGTTAGCTCCGTAGCTAAAGTGCTTCGCCGATGTATTGTCGTGGAGATAAAAGTCACTGTGAATGTCCATTTCGCGTTCTCGACTCTCATTTTCAAGAGGATATAGTATCCGAGGTGGTTTAAAATACAAACCGTGATCCACAATAGAAAAAGGAGAGAGTGTGGAATCCAATGAGCCAGCTTGTACCTAAGTTACGGTCAGAGCGAAAAAAGATGCGTCCTGCACTGCACTCTAGTCCTTCATCCACAAATCTTTCATCCTGGCTCAAATTAATGGGGTGATTGTCGCTTTTTCGGTCCGAATCGCTCTCGCTGCTGGTGTAAACAATGGGGAAATGTGAGGAGCCTTTCAACCTGTGACGTCACGCTACTTCCGGTACAGGCAAGGCTTTTTTTTATCAGCGACCAAAAGTTGCGAACTTTATCGTCGATGTTCTCTACTAAATCCTTTCAGCAAAAATATGGCAATATCGCAAAATTATCAAGTATGACAGAATGGATCTGCTATCCCTGTTTAAATTTTAAAAAATCATTTCAGTAGGCCTTTAAAACACTTCTTTGTGGTCTACATACCATGTAATGGTGGTTCTTTGGTCAAAATGTTTCATCAATTATGTTTTACAGACCTCTTTCTTCAGGACGCGGCATTTTTTGGGCGGTCTCATTTACGTGCCTCCACTTTGACAGCGTCTTCTCCCCGTCATTGTAGTTTTTAGCTCTTCCATAGCGAGTCTACCGACAGATATAAGTTGGAACTATACGCTGCTTTTGTATTAGAAATGGCAACAGCGGAGGATGCATGTGCATGTACGAGCCAGTCCGCCCCACAACAAGAGGATGGAGAAAAAGAAGGAGCTAAATGACTACAATGTCGGACCTGCGCAAAGCACTTTGGGTAAATTTCTACCACGGTGTCACACTTGGTGAAAACGTCATGAGTTGTGCAAATTCCAAACGGCTCGTTCGGAGGAAATATGAAGGAAGGCAAGATTGTTTATTAAATATCTCTGCAATGCCTTGATGTTTGATTTAACACTTTTGGGACTTACGCAGATCCCAAATAAACAAAAACAAGTACCAATAGGTAAGAAAAGTTGGTTTTGCATAAAATGTCCCCTTTAAGTTGCAAGCAAAAAATGTTAGTTCCAAGCATCCCCGCCATTATTTGGCGTAGCAAATACCACAGTGAGCCCCGTGAGATCCAACCAAAACATGTGGTCTTACCTGCGAGCCTTAGCTTAGAGCTTGAGATCGACCTTGTTTTCTAACCACTAGAAGGAAGAAAGTGAGTGTGAAAGACAGCGCTGAGGAGAAGAAGTGGATGATTGCCATTGAATTTAAAAAATAAATCATTAAAAACATGACTGAGCGTGACTTGATGAAGCCCCTGGAGGGTCTCCGTGCGAGTCCGCATCGTACTGCAGCAGAATAGGATTGGATATGATAGGATAGACTTATCCCACAATAAGGAATTTTCCTGTAAATTCCGGACTATAAGCCTACACTCTGAACCCTGCGGCATATAAGACGGTGCTGCTAATTTATGGATTTTTTCTTCCCTGACCGCCATAATAATAGCCAAGCAAATACCAATGACGTGCGGTGAGGTTCATGGCTGGTGAGGCACTGACTTCATCACAGTCAGATTTACAAACATATGAACCCTAAAGAGTATCTTATTCACCATTTGATTGGCAACAGTTAACGGGTTATGTTTAAAAGCTCATACCAACATTCTTCCCTGCTTGGCACTCAGCATCAAGGGTTGGAATTGGGGGTTAAATCACCAAAAATGATTCCCGGGCGCGGCGCCGCTGCTGCCCACTGCTCCCCTCACCTCCCAGGGGGTGAACAAGGGGATGGGTCAAATGCACAGGACAAATTTCATTACACCTAGTGTGTGTGAGACAATCATTGGTACTTTAACTTAACTTTAACTTTACACATACAAACTGTAGCACACAAAAAAGCACATTTAATAAAAAAAAAACTTTATTATGGTCTTACTTTTACTTATAAATGAAGTCCATGCGCCGCTGTTCTGCTGGATTAATGCAGCCCCGCCATAGAATGCACCCCCTGACGGGAATGTTATATCAACTAAAACCCACACTTAAACTTTCCACGTGCAAGATTGAATGTATTTAAAAAAGTAATTTAAAGGCCTACTGAAATGAATTTTTTTGTTGCTAACGACGCTAAGGCTAACTTAGCAACTTAGCAACCGGACCTCACAGAGCTATGATAAAAATATTAGCGCTCCACCTACGCCAGCCAGCCCTCATCTGCCCAGCTCATCAACACCCGTGCTCACCTGCGTTCCAATGATTGACGGCGCGACGAAGGACTTCACCCGATCATCCGTGCGGTGGCCGGTTAGCATCGGCTAGCGCGTCTGCTATCCAAGTGAGTAATCCTTGTTGTGTTGCTACAGCCGCCGCTATACACCGATCCCACCTACAACGTTCTTCCTTGCAGCCTCCATTGTTCATTAAACAAATTGCAAAAGATTCACCAATACAGATGTCCAGAATACTGTGGAATTATGAAATGAAAACAGAGCTTTTTTGTATTGTATTCAATGGGGTACCAATACTTCCGGTTCAATGATTGACATCACGCGCATACTCATCCTCCGAAGGCTTTTTCAATCGGAAGTGTGGCGGGAATTTTAAAATTGCACTTTATAAGTTAACCCGGCCGTATTGGCATGTGTTGCAATGTTAAGATTTCATCATTGATATATAAACTATCAGACTGTGTGGTCGGTAGTAGTGGGTTTCAGTAGGCCTTTAATAAGAAGCCAAAAAGTGCAAAAACAATAATGTTCGTGTTGGAGGAGTTGTGAATGAATGAAATATGAAATCCGTGCTGCAGTCTGCAGGTGTACCTAATGTTGTGGCCCTGCAGTCATTCACAACTCCTCCAACACGAACATTATTGTTTTTGCACTTTTTGGCTTCTTATTAAATAACTTTTTTAAATAGATTCAATCTTGCACGTGGAAAGTTTAAGTGTGGGCTTTAGTTGATATAACACTCCCGTCAGGGGGTGCATTCTCTACCACCAGGAGGCGGGATTACTGCGAGCCTCAGCCAGTGCGTCTTCGCAGCCGTTTTATGATTGCTCAGCACAAGAAATACGTTACACACATACAGTTGTTGACAAAATACACTGTACATTATATACCTCAGCTAACTAAACTGTGGTAATGTATAATATAGTTCATATAGCAATACGGTCTCACTGCACAGCAGGCCAGCAGTTAGCTGAGTCCGCAATCCATGTTGAGGCACAACGCAGTGACGTGCCTCAACTGGCTGCTGATCACCGCACCGTCTCTTCTCAGTATTTGAACGGCAAATGTGAACGATTTTGAATAAAAATAATCTAAAACTGGTGAAATTAAATGGAAAATAACTTTATAGTATAATCACTGGATACATATAACAATTTAATAAAATTTTTTTCTTTTTACATTTTTTTTCTTTCCATGATGGCACGTGAAGCCCCGCCTCACCTGCCTCCCCTGACTGCACGTCACTGGCAAATACAATAAGAAAGTGTTTTATTGTTTGTGCTACGGCGCCCTCTTTTGGACAATGACCATTTACCGGTCATGTTATTTGTTTTTTCAACCGGAGTGCCGTTCAGCTTTCTAGCTGTCCATAGCGTTCCTACCTGAAAAGAATATTCATTCATCACTCCAAGCAACGTTTATAAGTTTTACAATATAACTAAAACTGTTCATACTTACTAAACCGTCCCATGTGTGATGTCTGTTGGAGTGTTTTCATACATATTTGTACGGGCTATCGTAATGTAATGATGCTAGCGTTGTTAGAATTAGCTAATATGTTAACTCTGTGTTAGTATTATTAACTTACAGAAACATTCTTTTTTGTATTGTTTCAGTTTCACAAATTCCCTGAAACGTCCCCGTGGAGTTATTGAGTCTGTTTATCTGATTGGACAGCTAGCCTCCGCAGCTCGTTGGTCCATGATGGTGACTTCTGTTTTGTTTGATCAGCCGTTTTACTGCTGTGTTAAAAGCACCATTTGGAAACAATTAAGGTATGTAAATAATTTGTTCTGCGTGAATAATAATAGCTATCGTCCAAAAAATAAGGTTTGTTGTATGTTGTAAAATAAGGTAAAAAACATATGAAATCAAAAGGGAAACATTAAAGAACACAAAATACATTAAAAAGTGTACAAAGCTGATGCAACCAGCTGCCACTTCAGCGGCACCATTTCTACATACTGCTACAAAAGAAAACCAAAAAATGAGCAATAAATATTTCATATTGCGCACATACAATCGCACCATAAATTGACAAACAACAAAACCAAAACACCATTCTAACACCTACATGTACCGTGGTGTCCTCTGCTGTGCGTCACACCATCGTCTGGTGGGGGGGGGGGGCGCATGGCCACAGATGGGAACAGACTTAACAACGCAACCAGGAGAGCCAACTCAGTCTTAGGCTGCCCACTGGCTCGGCCAAAGTCCGGTCAATGCGGATGAGCGAGAATTCGGCAAAGAGACTGAAGTGTCCGACACATCTCCTCAGTGGGTCTAAGGCCAGCCAAGGACGTTAAAAGTATATCTAAACAGCAGCCATGTATCCATGAAAATGCTGCTGATGGTGTGTTTGACAGATAAGGAGATACCGTAGATGTCCACTCTCCAAGCTAAATGCTGTACATTATTATTACATCACTTCATAAAACTACTGTAGCGATATATTTTATCGTATTGTTATTTTATACAATATTTATTTTCCAAAAGTTAGTTTTTTATTTTAAAAGGTACGTTACAAGTTAAAAGTGTGCTGTTTTGGGTAGGGGGAATACCAATTATATGATTTCAATTCATTTCAACCGGAGACGTTGATTTGAGATACAAGTGTTTTGGGTTACAGAACCAATTAAGCTCGTAAGTTGAGCTATTACTGCATATCTAATACACCTCATTAATACAGAAATCAATTAATTTTCAGAATGTGTCATGGGCTGATTAAAAAAAAAAACTAGCTGTGGGGCGAAAATGCTTGCAACGTGTTTTGTCCCCCATCAAATCAAGGCTGGACTCGCTGAAGTGTATTTTCAAGTGGAGGGAACAAAGAGTATTGCAATGTGTTTTACATTCAGAGACAAGGTCACTGTTTGAAAAAATAGAGTAATTGGACATAAGGTTGTGGCCTGTGAATTCTGCCTAGCAACAAGTGCTTTTTTTTGGTGTTCTTTTTTAAGGCCATGTCGCCGATGGCAAATAGATAAACAGTGTTAGGACACTTTGGACACCACATTGCCTAAGAAGCTCCAGTAAACATGCTTGTCATCAGACAGCCATGATAGTGCAGACATTCAGGTTAAATAAAAAACAATACCTGTAGGTACACGCGACGGACAGACAAGACGTGAGACGTAAATGATGAGGACAGCGTCACAAACAATTATTCACCTGCTGAACAGCATCCTTTGTGACACACAATTTCAACTTTATAATACACACATATATATATATATATATATATATATATATATATATATATATATATATATATATATATATATATATATATATATATATATATATATATATATATATATATATATATATATATATATATATATATATATATACATATACATATATATATGCGGGCGGTATAGCTCGGTTGGTAGAGCGGCCGTGCCATCAACCTGAGGGTTGCAGGTTCGATTCCCGCTTCCGCCATCCTAGTCACTGCCGTTGTGTCCTTGGGCAAGACACTTTACCCACCTGCTCTCAGTGCCACCCACACTGGTTTAAATGTAACTTAGATATTGGGTTTTCACTATGTAAAGCGCTTTGAGTCACTAGAGAAAAGCGCTATATAAATATAATTCAATTCAATTCAATTCAATTCAATATATATATATATATATATATATATATATATATATATATATATATATATATATATATATATATATATATATATATATATATATATATGTATGGGTCCTCCCACCTCCAAACACATGCACCTGGGGATAGGTTGATTGGCAACACTAAATTGGCCCTAGTGTGTGAATGTGAGTGTGAAAGTTGTCTGTCTATCTGTGTTGGCCCTGTGATGAGGTGGCGACTTGTCCAGGGTGTACCCCGCCTTCCACCCGAATGCCGCTGAGATAGGCTCCAGCACCCCCCGCTACCCCAAAAAGGGACAAGCGGTAGAAAATGGATGGATGGATGGATGGATGGATATATATATATATATATATATATATATATATATATATATATATATATACATATATATATATATATATACACACACACACACACACACACCCCTCCCCCTCGACCCCAAAAGGGACAAGCGGTAGAAAATGGACGCTATCTTAAAAATAATAATGAAAAAAATATAAAATAGTATTTTTTTTATTTTATATATATATATATATATATATAATATCCGCTCCGATAATCCCAAACCAGATTAATTTTCCTAATGCAATTTCCCCTCTGCAAAAAAAGCCATGAAATATGTATGCGTGACAGAGACACTGTGGGAGAAATTTGCCTTTTTTAATTTAGGGGAAGATTTTAAAAAGAGGTTAAAAAAAAGTGAGTTATGATCTAATTTTAACAGGCAACCTTTGTTTTATTGTCTCATTTGCAACTAATTAAATTCTCCTCAACATTTGGGGGTTTATTTACCCTCTGATGAGGAATTGGCTCATTAGCGGCTCCCAATGTTCCTGGGTAGAAAAATAATGTTTTTGTTTTTTTTAAATGCCTGATATATACCGTACATGTTTCTATGCATCCTACAGCATTTTGTCATCTAAGTGCTATAACAGCCTTGCACAATTTTTATGTACTGTAAATTCATGACTATAAGCCACTACTTTTTTTCTTACACTTTGAACCCTGCGACCAATAAGACGGTGCGGCTGATTTACTATAAACAAAAGAAATAAGGAAATAGACCTAGGAAGTGTTTTATTGTTTGTGCTATGACACCACCTTATGGACGGGTTTGCTCACTGCAAGTGTGCATTTACAAGTAGTGCTTTTTCTTTCTTTTTTCTTCCCCAACCGGCATGCAAACTAAAACTGTTTATACTTACTAAACCATCCAATGTGTGATGTCTGTAGGAGTGTTTTCAAGCATATTTGTACGTGATATCGTGATGTAATCAAGCTAGCGTCGTTAGCATGAGCTAATATGCCAACATGTTAGTATGTGTTATTCAATGGAATTCTTTTTGTATTTTTTCAGCTTTACAAATGATTCAGGAAACTCACCAAGATGTCACCGTGGAGTTATTGAGTCTGTTAAGCTGATTGGAGAGCTAGCCTCCGCAGCTAGTGGGTCCATGACAGGGAATTCTATTTTGTTTGATCAGCCATTTTACTGCCATGTTACAGACAACGTTTGGAAACAATTACGGTACATAAGTAAACATTTACAGAATATTTCTGTGTAAATAACTAATTTAACATCGTAAATATCTGCGGCTTATAGTCCAGTGCGGCTAGACTTAGACTTAGACAAACTTTATTGATCCACAAGGGAAATTGTTCCATACAGTAGCTCAGTTACAAATGATGGAAAGGGTAAGGCTGGAAAGGATAATGCAGATATCAAGTAGACTAAAAATTTAACATATTAGCAATATAAAATATAACATATATATAATATTTACTAATTATATATACAGTATACAATATATACCGATATATTGTATTATTATATTTTATTATATTTTTATATAATATATACAATATATACCCTAACCCGCCCTGAGATCGGTAGGTTGGGAGTTCAAACCCCGGCCGAGTCATACCAAAAGCTATATAAATGGGACTCATTACCTCCCTACTTGGCACTCAGCAATCAAGGGTTGGAATTGGGGGTTAAATCACCAAAAATGATTCCCGGGCGCATCCACCGCTGCTGCTCCCCTCACCTCCCAGGAGGTGATTTAAGGGTGATGGGTGAAATGCAGAGAATAATTTCACCACACCTAGTGTGTGTGTGACAATCATTGGTACTTTACAGTATGTGTAACAGCTGCAGCAAAAAAAAAAAGGGCAGCATAAAATAGAGAGTAGATGCAGCAGAAAATATACATTATAAACAAAGAGAGGTAGCTAACATAGAAGCGGTCAGGTAATAGACAGATATCATCTATATCAGGTGTGTCAAACATAAGGCCCGCGGGCCGGATCAGGCCCGCAAACAGGTTTTATCCGGCCCGCGGAATGAGTTTGCTAAGTATAAAAATGAGCCAAAATTTTTGAATGAAAGAAACTGCTGTTCTAAATGTGTCCACTAGATGTCGCAATAGCAAATCTTTGTATCTTTGTAGATGATGCAACATATGTAAAAAAACAAAAAAAAACACTCATGATGTTAGTGCACCAGTCGAGGAAACTGAGCAAACTACATAAATAACATACTGTAATTTGATTTTGATATTTTTTTATCTTGATAGATTGAAAACTAACACCAATGAGTTGACTGATGAACATTATCACATAATTTATTCAGAAAGTATAATTAACGACAAATAAAGATAGAATACTATTAACCGCAACATGTAAGTGTAAAAAAAAACGACAATATTATGATTTGTACATTTTCAGAATGTGCTTGTTCTATTTATAGAAAAAAAAAAGAAAACAATCTGAAGTCGTCTTTATTGTTAAGTTATCGTGCCGTGATTTTACCAGTCCGGCCCACTTGGGAGTACATTTTTTTCCATGTGGACCCCAATCTAAAATGAGTTTGACACCCCTGATCTATATCTAATATATGGGGGGGGGGAAATTCTTATAAAATTTAATGGGTGCAGTTTAATTACTGTTGTGCTCTATTGTCTGGAAAATACAGTAATAGTAGATTTCATTGGGAAACATAATGTTGGTTAACACATCACAACTAGGGATGATGTTTGATAAGAAATTATCGAGTTCGAGCCTATTATCGAATCCTCTAATCGAACCGATTCCTTATCGATTCTCTTATCGAGTCCAGATAGGTTGTTGTATATGGAAAAAAACAAAATATTTGGTTTAACAAATCACTTCACATTCTCTACTGCTCGCTACTATAGTATTACCATATCTGAGTTATTGTGCAGAAATGTGGGGAAATAACTACAAATGTGCACTACATTCGTTAACCGTGTTACAAAAAAATGTAATTAGACTGATACATAATGTTGGATATAGAGAACATACAGACACTTTTTTTATTGAGTCAAAAATATTAAAGTTCGATGATTTGGTAAAATTGCAAACAGCTAAAATGATGTGGAATTAAATGATGGAATGGATTAAGTAAAGAAGTTAAACATTGTACTGATATGATCCACTTTAAGAGGTTGTTCAAATGAATAGTGCTTACAAAGTACAAAGAAGAATTATGAGAAATACTTTCAACCTTATCGAAAATAAGATATTATTCATCTCAGTATATTAATAATGACTGAATTAATTAATTACATATTACAAAACTGTTGTGTATACTAATTCACAGATATTTTATTATAAAAAGGTCAGTAAATGATGTATATATTTGTATGAAGTGGGAAAGGGGAAGGATTAAATAAGCTTTACTTCTTCCTACTCCTGTAAAGTGAAATGATATGAAACTGTGATGTATTATGATGTGGTCGGATCATATTTTGTTTAGTTATGTTCTGTTAATTTTTGACTTCCTTGGTTGTTTTGTGCACTTCGGGGGTTTGTTTTAGTCACCATGGTTATTTATGATTTTCACCTGCCTTGTACGCGCACCTGTTGCTCATCAGAGACTCTATTGAAGCCTGCCTTTTCCGGTCACTCGTCGTGGCTTCATTGTTTGCATTTGCAACAGTTACGTTGGCATTCTGGTTTTCGAGCTCATAATTCCTGTGCTAAAGTTACCTTAGCTTCTAGTATTCCTGTGCTAAGTTACCTTAGCTTCTAGTATTCCTGTGCTAAGTTACCTTAGCTTCTAGTATTCCTGTGCTAAAGTTACCTTAGCTTCTAGTATTCCTGTGCTAAGTAAGTTTTTGCTTTAGCTTCTCGTGCGAACGGCACACTTTCCTTTTGTTTCGTTCCTGTCTGTTGTAATGTGTATGATTTATGAGAAATAAATCATCTCCTACCTGCACGCTTTCGTCCGGAGCCGTCAGTTTTGCGTCCCGGGAACGAACCGCAGCACGCTGCATCCCACCGTGACAAATGACTGAACTACGTGACGTCACTTCTTGTGATGTCACACGGGGCATTTCTTGTCGGGACGGGATTCGTTCCAAGTGATTCGAATAAAGAACCAACTCTTTTTCTTTACTATAGTGGTCTCGATAACGGGTACCGGTTCTCAAAAAGGGATTCGAGTCCGAGGACTCGGTTCTTTTCTTATCGAACAACCGGGAAAACCGGTTTCGAGTATCATCCCTAATCACAACATATCATAGCAATCCCTAAATGCTATGCAAATATGCCATTTACTTGCATATTTGCATAACGTATATTTCGTTGAAAAATAATAATTAGTCGAGCGGATTTGTTCAACTTTTCGAATAATAGAATCATGAATAGGTTATCTTGATTAATAAATGTGCATGTAGAAAAAAAAATCTATAATAATAAAAATGATCTTTAATCAATCTAAGTGTGCTAAATTGCTGAGGAGGCGGGGCCACTCGCGGGGGTGGACGCGTGTCCGAGAGGCGGCGCTCTCCAACTGGTTGCTAAGTGACGTGTACTCTGACAGGCGCACGTTGACCGTGTCACGTCAGCTGCCTCGACGGGTAGCGGCGACTCACTCGCTGTCATCTTGTGACAAGATAAAATGATGGAGCCGTGTGTGTGTGTGTGTGTGTGTGTGTGTGTGTGTGTGTGTGTGTGTGAGTGTGTGTTAGGCAGACAGGCCTCAGAGAGATAATTACCATCCAAAGATGCCCCCCCTTGAGAGAGAGAGAGAGAGAGAGAGAGAGAGAGAGAGAGAGAGAGAGGAATAAATTGAAATAGATGAAGGAATTCAAAATGAAGGCAGCGTGGAAGAAAGGTGCTACGTTTCATTAGCCGCTATCAGAATAAAAAATAAAAAGAGTTCTATTTTCTGCAGGTCAGGGCACCTGATCACCCCAAGCCTGGGCTCCTTTGGGTCCTTTTTAAATTTAAAATGCTCGCAGGTGGCGAGGGGGGGCGTCAAAGACGAGGGGATGGGGGTTAGGACTTCGGGGGATTTCGAGTGCGAATGTCAAGAAGCCAGGGATGAAAAAAGGATGGCCGAGGTCAGGAGAGCAGGAGACTGACAGCCCGCTGGCCCCCTTGCAATGTGTCCTCTGAGAGGGAGATATGCTAATGCTAGCCGGATGCTCGATGCTCCACTGAACATGAGATGATTCCGCTCATCCCCATGTGGCTTTTAAGCTAATAATGTATGAAATGGGTTACGTAGCAGTGGCCTAGCGCGGGTTAGCAATGCCCAGGGCGACTCAACATGTATGGCTCTCCCCGTAGGGGCCCCCCCAGTCCAGTATGGAGCATTTATTATGGAGCCATATTTTACGCTCAAGTTCAAGTCCCAGGGTGACGGAGACAAATGTTGCTTTATGTTGTCCACATGAAAATAAAGATTATCTTTTTTATTTAAAGTTTATTTCTCACGTTAGTCTTAACTCATTATTAATAGTGGTTAATCACAAATATAAGTTGTGTATCTTTAATAATTGTACCTTATGTACACCCTACATCGAACTAAACAATTTGTTTGATTTATGTCAAATTTGCTTTTTTACTAGCTCAAGACAAAATGGACACAAACACTCTTTTAGCGACAAGACATTTTCCACCTGGGGTCCTTTAGTGCTCTCTCTTTCTTAAATTTTGAAATATATTAAACCAGGGGCCCAACTTTTCCACTACAGAAGGGCCCAGGACCAACTCAAATACCAAAACTGAATTAGTAATCTTACCCTTGATTTTAATATAATGATATAGTATATCTTACATCTAACCTACTTACAATTTAAAACCTTGTATATATTATATAAAAATATAATATAATATATCAGTATATGTATGATATGTAAATATTACATATATGTTATATTTTATATTGCTACTATGGTACATTTTTAGTCTACCTAATACCTGCATTATCCTTTCCATCCTTACCTTTCCCATCCTTTGAAACTGACCTACTGTGTGGAACAATTTTTCTTGTGGATCAATAAAGTATGTCTAAGTCTAAGTCTAAGACTCATGAAAATTGATGAAAAATAAATTGACATACAATAATGCGGTGCTAAAATAAATACATTCTAACTAAATTAATAAATAATAATAATAATTATACACATATGTTTTAAATAAACTGTCAAAATAATTGAAGTGCAAATGAAAATACAGCTTTGCCACTTTAATCATAATTTTTGCGCTTAAGAAAGTTCTCCATGACTTTAGCTCCAGACTTCTTCTGTCTGTTTGATATAGTCATTACTGCCACTAGTGGTGGAAAAGTGAAATACAACTGAGTACAGACGTGCCAAGTCAACCGGGACAACGATAATCATGAAATGTGTAGAAAAGCTGGGGACAGAAACGAAAACCCAAATAAGCAACCACATGTTTAAAAAAAAAAAAAAAAAGCAGCTCGCGACTCAAACTTTGCACGCGACTTTAGGAAAAATGGAACTTGTATTTTCAGACCCGGCAACACTGCTGATAGCAGCAAGGAACTCCGGTGATGACTCAAACCACAGCGACAGTCTTTTGGTTAGAGCAGGGATCGGCAACCCAAAATGTTGAAAGAGCCAAATTGGACCACAAATACAAAAAACTAATCGGTCTGGAGCCGCAAAAAATTAAAAGACTTATATAAGTGTTATAATGATGGCAACACATGATGAAAGTGGCTAATTAGCTATATTAACCTACTATCAAAATGACTATGTGTTGCAGGCTGACGCAAATCTTCATTGACAGAAATGTTTAAATGTAATATTTATTCTACACATTTGTACAACATTGGAAAAAATTAGTAAAACATCTCAGAGGGTGAGATTACTCCTGGAAAGGTCTGTCTTAGAATGGCTAAAGGTATATATAGATGTGTGTGTCCAAGTTAAAGGAAACGTCAGGCTGTCTTCTTCTAATGGATTTATTACAATCTTTGCAAGCTAGGTAATGTTTGCTGTGGTCTGGAACAACATGGCACACAAACAACTATCAGAAATGCAGCCAATATTAAATACAGATAATGTGTCATGAAACATGGAAAAATAAACTAAATACACAGAGGACATAAGTTAAATAGTTAAAGTTAAAGTACCCATGATTAGTAAAGGAAATTAAATGAGCTCAAATATAGCTACAAACAAGGCATAATGATGCAATATGTACATACAGCTAGCCTAAATTGCATGTAAGCATCGATTAGCTTGCAGTCATGCAGTGACCAAATATGCCTGATTAGCACTCCAACAAGTCAATAACATCAACAAAGCTCACCTTTGTGCATTCACGCACGCACACCATAAAACGTTTGGTAGACAAAATAAAACAAAGAAGGAGTGGCATAAAAAACGTCTTTCTGTGGCAGTGTCGGAGAAAGTTGTACATGTAATCAAACTGTTGAGTCACAGTCCACACAACGGTGAGTTCAGGGGCCGCTGAAATTAGTAGGACAAAACGGCGCTCGCCAAATAATCTCATCAGTGAAGCATAAGTACAAACATATTAAACAGTGGGCTTTCTAACAATTAGGAAGGTCTGTGTCGTATTTGTCCTCCAACAGAAACCATATTACAACAAAAAACATATTTTTTACCCCATTTTTTTTTTCCATTTCAATAAATTTTTTAAAAAGCTCCATGGAGCCACCAGGGCGCCACTAAAGAGCCGCATGTGGCTCTAGAGCCGCGGGCTGCTGACCTCCGGGTTAGAGCGACCTGTCAGAGCTTCGAAGCTAAACTTGCCATTCAGCATACTTCTTTCTTAGTCCATCTATCCCAGGGGTCGGCAACCTTTACCACTCAAAGAGCCATTTTGACGAGTTTCACAAATTAAAGATAACAATGAGAGCCACAAAACTCTTGAAATTTAAAATGAAATTACACTGCATACAAAGCTTTTTTTTTTTACTTTTGGGCTATGTTTAGACCAGGGGTCTCAGACACACGCCCCGGCCCACACCTTATTAAAACAATTTAATGTTAGTGCGGCCCGCGAGTTTAACATAAACGGCGCTTGACAGCGTCATACTTGCCAACTATCCCAGTCTTTCCGGGAGACACCCGAAACGTAGGGCGTGTTGGCACTGCCTTAAACGCCCTCTACAGCCTGGGCACACAGCATACCTGCTCGGCCACATGTTAAATGCAGCTTCTGCTTTCACATGAGGGTGACAGCAAGGCATACTTAGTCAACAGTCACACAGCTTACACTGACGGTGCCCGTATAAAACAACTTTAATACAACATTAACACTGTTACGTTACAAATATGCGCCACACTGTGAACCCACACCAAAAAAGAATGACAAACACATTTCTGGAGAACATCTGCACCGTAACACAACATAAACACAACACATCGAATACCCAGAATCCCATGCAGCCCTAACTCTTCTGGTCTACATTGTACACCCCCGCTACCACCAAACCCCGCCCACCTCAACCGACGCACGAAGGGGGGTGGGGAGGGGGTTTGATGTGTGGGGGGGTGGTGGTGGTAGCGGGGGTGTACAATGTAGACCGGAAGAGTTAGGGCTGCATGGGATTCTGGGTATTTGATGTGTTGTGTTTATGTTGTGTTACGGTGCAGATGTTCTCCAGAAATGTGTTTGTCATTCTTTTTTGGTGTGGGTTCACAGTGTGGCGCATATTTGTAACGTAACAGTGTTAAAGTTGTTTTATACGGCTACCGTCAGTGTAAGCTGTGTGGCTGTTGACCAAGTATGCCTTGCTGTCACTTACGTGTGCAAGTAAAAGTTACATACACCATGTGGACGGGCTGACACGGTGTTTGCACAGGCTATAGAGGATCAGAAAATGCAGTGCTATCATGGCATTCCCTTTATTAAATTGTTAGGGTGTGAATTGGAGAATATTTGCCTCGGGAGATTGTAATTTAGTTGTAAGGGTGAAAACTGGAGAATATTTACCCTGGGAGATTTCTAAGAGAAGCACTGAGATCCGTAAGTCTCCTGGGAAAATCGGGAGGGTCGGCAAGTATGCAGCTGAGCCGCATCAGAGTGGTCAAAGAGCCGCATGCGCTCCGGAGCCGCGGGTTGCCGACCCCTGATCTACCCTGTCTATTTGTTCAAAATCAGCAGTTTAAGGTGACTTTCGTTGGACAGCCCTAGTTTCTACATATTTAGAAGCATAGAATTCTTCACAAACTTCAGTGAAGTCAAGACTTCCAAACTTCCTCAAATATGGAGGACCTCTGCATGGACATATGGTGTCATGCCCTTCAGGGTCAAAGTGTTCTGATCAACACAATGGTGACATGATATCATGGTCATGCGGCGTCCTCTTACCTCATGATGGATGCAGAAGACCACAATGTGGGGGACGACCTTGCTGTTGCAAAGGAGGGACTAACGGACTAACACTGCAGCTACACCAAACTTCGGATGTTGTTTCTGGAGGTTATATCTTCAGATTTATGAGATCCTTCTTTGGCCTCAGTACATTCTTCACTCGGGTGAACGCGCTAACGAGGACTGATGTTTTTTAACGATTCTTTCTTGTCCGCAGGTTATCTGCTAGGTTGGGGGTGAAATTTGAAAGGTGGGGACGAACTTATCCTTCATTTCTCTTCATTGTCCAAATTGACAAGAAAAAGCCTTTGTTTCCGTTCCATTTAACACGTTAAATAAAGATGAGCATGAATGGAGACTTGAACCTCGTGTTCCTATAGCGGGTCATTGATCACCAATAACTGAGTTATCACAGAGTGGACAAATCAATTCCTATTTTAGCCTCAAACTGACTGGTAGAGAGCGAGAATAAAGACACCTTTCATGTGATAAATGATTTGGACCTCTGGTGCGTCATCCGTCTTCATCTGTCTCTTTGGGATCTTTCTATTGTCACACTTTCAACATCCAGTCGATGTCTTGCAGTGCTCCACTTTGATCACAAGATGGTGATAAACTACAAGTTCGTGCATCATGCGTAAGTAAAAATGAATATTTGACGCTAACTTTGAATTTTACGGTTATTTTGTGATACATAAGAGCTAGTGATGTGCGATGCCACTGATTTTCTTTCCGTTTGGATACCGAGTAAAATTCAGGCTACTTTCGGTGATACCAATCCAACACCGTGTGCAAATGTACCTAATGTGTCAGTCAAAATATGAAAAGTAGTGTATTTCAAATGTTACTGCTCTTGGGGAATCATCTTCAAACAACATAAAATCACGGGACGAAACAAAATGATAACATTATTCCGCACCGACTGTGTTATCTTATTTATATTAAACTTTGTATGTAATAATAATAATAATAATAATAATAACTGGGATTTATATAGCGCTTTTCTAAGTACCCAAAGTCGCTTTACATGTTAAAAACCCATCATTCATTCACACCTGGTGGTGGTAAGCTACTTTCGTAGCCACAGCTGCCCTGGGGTAGACTGACGGAAGCGTGGCTACCAATTTGCGCTTACGGCCCCTCCGACCACCACCTATCATTCATTCAACATTCATGAGCGGCACCGGGGGCAAGGGTGAAGTGACCTGCCCAAGGACACAACGGCATGGTAAGAGGCGGGGAGCGAACCTGCAACCCTCAGGTTTCTGACACGGGCGCTCTACCCACTACGCCATGCCGCCCCATGTATGTAGTGTTCAGCTCGATAAAATCATAGATACACTTGCTGGTGTGACTCATTTTAATTGCCAGTAATTTTCCGAAATAAACCGTTTGTAGTGGTTGTTTTATTTCAATTGCTTTGTAAAATTCTATGACACATAGATTATGAATCATTTAGAAAATATTACCTGAATCAATCTAGGCTTTTTTGGTCTATGTGAAATTAGTGTAGTGTCACATACTGTATATATATATATACATGTATGTATATATATGTATGTATATACTGTATATATGTCTATAACCCCTCCCACCAAAAAAAAAACAAGTCCAAAATCATGGGAGGGTAGAGGGAGGAGTTGGCGGCGGGTTGCCAGACCAAGTGTCCCTGAAGCCACCAGTGACGGGTCTGGTGGTGGTGGCGAGTGGAACGCCACTGCAGCAGGCGAGGCAGACGTCCACGGAAGGGCCACATCTGAAGTCGAGCGCTAGACAGGCGCTTGAGCGGCAGGCAAGCTGGAAGTTGCGGAGGCTGCAATGGATGCAATGCTTGAGCTGGCTGCAGGACTGGAGCAGAAGGCGACTGGGCTAGAATTTGAACCGACTGTAGGGCTGAAGGTCGACCTGGAGCAGCAGGCGGCTGGGCTGGATGTAGGACTGGCAGCAGCGGCCTTGCTGAATGTAGGGCAGACAGCGGCCATGCAGGAGCTGGCGGCCTCGCTGGACGTAGGACAGGCGGCAGAGGACCCACTTGAGGAGAGCAATCGTGGCGTGGAGGACCCACTTGAGAAGAGCATCGTGGCGTCGGAGGACCCACTGAAGAGGATGGTGGCGTCGGAACAACTTGAGAGAATAGTGGCGTAGGAGAGGATGGTAGAAGAGCGGGAGCAAGCATGGCCTGGACAGTTTTTGAAGCTGGAGCAAGCTTGGCTTTGGCAGGCTTTGAAGCTGGAGCGAGCTGGAGCGAGCTTGGCTGTTGGCGGTGATGTCACAGGAAGCTGATCCTCCATTTCCAGCCACCTTCCGGTACCACTTGTCCATCCACGCCGCACTGTACTTCTGTGGAGGGTCCACAGTAGATTGCGGTGCTGGAGCAGGAAGTGGAGCCGGAGCTTTAGTCTCGAGGGGTGGAGCATGGCCCTGCACGTGACTCAGATGCCAGGTGTGTGTCCAACATATCGGGCTCGGGCTGAATTGGTGACAGAAAATTAGCCGTCCATGTTTCAGGGAAAGAAAATCCCCACGGGAAGAGTGCAGGGGACGACTTCCTCATGCGTCAATCTCCGGAGAGAGGTGCCTGCTCTCTGCATCTGTTATTTTGGACACGAACCAGTTTCAAGCCACAACACCCTCGGGACAGATGACCTCCTCGTCCTCCACTTCCTCGTTCTCCTAAAAAAAAACTATCTTTCACTTCTCGTCTTTTGCGAGAAACACTTCTGTAGTTGGTGGGATCATTCTGTCAGGAAAGCGCTCTTTAGTAGAGGTCGTGGCCTCAAAAAGTCAGAAGACAGCAGGCAGCTTGCAGGGTTAGTGTTTAGTGTCAAAAAATACCAAAATCCAGGGGCGTCACTAGCTTTTAAGGACAGGGGGGGCTTAGCCCCCAGGAGATGCACAGGATGCGAGCAAACGTAACGCACCAGCACAAAACTTCACAAACGGCTAACAAAGACTTGGAAATTATTCATTGTTATTATTATTATTTCAGTGGGTTTATTTTCAATGTGTGTTCAGTAGAACAACAAACATGGGTTTGCACAGTGACATTTTGTTTACAGCATCAACAAGAAACAATTACTTGCATGATCCTTCAAGATACACTGAAACACAATGAAAGTCATGGCATTAGCCTCTATGTTATTACTTCACAACATAGAGGCTAATACCACCACTTTAGCTCACAATACAATAATTGTTTGTTCCCAAATATTTTGAAGTTGCACAGATTACATTTTGGGCACATATGTGACTAAAATGGTTGTAAATTCAAGCCCTGGAAATATTACTTGATTACTTGAATTAAAGTAATATCTGGATCGGGATAATTTGACTTGTACATAATATATTTATATATATATTTTATGGCAAGCCGTTAAGGAAATTAAATATATATGGAAGTCTGAATAGAAATGAGAAACTTTTATATATACTGTAAATAAGAAAGACTTAAAGTCTGTCTGCTGTTCTGAAAAAGAGCCAAAGCTGTCAAAGAGCTGAGGGACCATCTTCAAAGTGCAATGCTGAAAGATATAATGCAAACCATAAAATGTAACTTCCAGGGCTTGAGATTAACGTAGTCCCGTCGTCCCGGGGACGGTAAAAAAAAATGCACGGGACAAAATTAAATGCTCCCTGGGACGATGGCTTTTAACCTTTTTTTTTTTTTTTCTTTTTATGTATTTATTCATTTTACATTTTATATTAAATGTCTTGGTTTTTCCACCCTCTGAAAATCCTATGTAATGTTTAACAAGCCATCCTATAATAATACAACAGCTATTAATGTAACAATACAATAAAACAAATATATTTAATGATGTTGTTTTCATTATTTCAACAATAGGCTAATGTATATTACTTTATATAGATTCCACAAGAAACACAACACTTAAAAACTAAATTATTTACAATTGCAGACACAAGGTTCTTGTTCTGCAGTGCTGTGTGCTAATGTGCTTCGTACACCTGCAGGACCGCAAGCAAGGTCGCAGAGAAAATGCGTACTGGATTTTGAGTGATGTGGGAATTTTCTATATGAACAAGTCCAATGACCGCAAGCAAGGTCGCAGAGAAAATGCAGGCTGGATTTTGAGTGATGTGGGCATTTTCTATATGAACAAGTGGAATGGATTGGATACCGACGCACTAAAGGGGCTCTCTACCTTACGCTATGAAGTGAGGGGAAACTGAGTGAATAATGACCGGTTATATGATTATTTATTTAAACTCATATTCGGGCAACTTTATAATGAATATGTCGGCATGTATTTGTAAAAAAATATATATATATATATATAATTTTTTTTTTTTTTTTTTTTAACACTAAATTATTTAGGGGGGGCTTAAGAACATTTTAGGGGGGCTTGAGCCCCCCTAAAATAGGCCTAACAACGCCAATGCCAAAATCCAAGGTAGAGTGCAACAGGGATATGCACAAAAGAAGCACAAAGAAACGGTGAATGAAAAATAGGTCAATAGAGCTAACCACAAAGAAATGCAAAAAAAGAAGTCAAAAAATGCTACCAACCATGAAACTTCCTCCGACAAACATGACACCAAACTTTTACAATGGCTGACATAACGACTAAGGGATACTGGTTTGAATAGCCCTCTACTGGTGCATTTCATTTGAACTGGGAAGTCGGAATTTCCGGGTTCCTCGTCGGAATTTCACCTGGAACGCTCTTCGAGGAAATCGGAGAGTCGGCACATTCTCACTACCCCTGAGTTGGTTTCTCTGGATCTAAACAATGATCTCAACTTCTACATCCATCCATCCATCCATCCATTTTCTATCGCTTGTCCCTCTCGGGGTCGCGAGAGTGGCTGGAGCCTATCCCAGCTGCATTCGGGTGAAGGCGGTGTACACCCTGGACAAGTCGCCACCTCATCATAGGGCCAACACAGATAGACAGACAACATTCACACTCACATTCACACACCAGGGCCAATTTAGTGTTGCCAATCAACCTATCCCCAAGAGCATGTCTTTGGAGGTGGGAGGAAGCCGCAGTGCCCGGACGGAACCCATGCAGCCACGGGGAGAACATGCAGATGTGGGGACCCTCTCCCCTCTGGGCGACTGGTGCAATGAACCAAAATATGAGCACAAAACAGGAAGTAAACCCCAAAAAAACACGAGAAAGACACCCATAAACTAAACAAAGAACGACCTAATGAAACAGGTCGTAACACAAATATGTAAACAAATACTTGAAATTAGCTTCATAGTGGTTTGTGTCTTTGAGAGAAGTTTCACAAGATTCTGGCTAACGGCTGAGCTTGAGACTTGCAATTCCTCACCAAAACCATACTTGCCAACCCTCCCGTTTTTAGCGGGAGAATCCCGGTATTCAGCGCCTCTCCCGACAACCTCCCGGCAGAGATTTTCTCCCGACGAACTCCCGGTATTCAGCCGGAGTTGGAGGCCACGCCCCCTCCAGCTCAATGCGGACCTGAGACTGAGTGGGGACAGCCTGTTCTCACGTCCGCTTTCCCACAATATAAACAGCTTGCCTGCCCAATGACGTCATAACATCTAGGGCTTTTAGAGAGTAGAGTGCACAACTGCGCACACAACAAGGAGACGAAGCAGAAGAACGAGGAAATTACAGACATGGCGACGCCGTCGACGAGCAAGATGAAGAAATACGCTTGCAAGTTCCAAAACTAATGGAAACAAAAATTTCAGTTCATCCAGGACAGTTCGAAGGGGGAGGTGTATGTTGCCTGTAAATTTTGTAGAACAGACTTCTCCATTGAACACGGTGGCCGAAATGATATACTCATCATGAACGGAGAAGTTAAACAGGACAATACTGCCATCTAATGGATAGCCACCGGAACACTGAAATTCAAGTATTTTTATTTTTTTTCTATGTAAATAAAAAAAAAAAATATATATATATATATATATATATATATATATATATATATATATATATATATATATATATATATATATATATATATATATATATATATATATATAGCTAGAATTCACTGAAAGTCAAGTATTTCATATATATATATATATATATATATATATATATATATATATATTTTTTTTTTTTTTTTAATTTATTTTATTTATATATATATATATATATATATATATATATATATATATATATATATATATATATATATATATATATATATATATATATATATATATATATATGAAATACTCGAGTTGGTGAATTCTAGCTGTAAATAACCACGCCCCAAACCTCGCCCCCTCCCGATATTGGAGGTCTCAAGGTTGGCAAGTATGCCAAAACGCTAGTGGGCAGTGTTTTCCTGGGAGTAAGCAACCACAATTCTCATTCATTTATTTAACTTCCTGTGTAGTAAGAGTGAACAATGACGACTGATCCAGATCGTCGATATAGATATCAGTTCATGTTCATCTGTAGTCCCTTTCCAAGGTTTTTTTTTTTTCCCCCATTTTGGTCTTTTGGAGTTTTTCCTTTTCCCGGATGTGGGTTCAGATCAGTAGATGCTGTTGTGGTTTTTGCAGCCCTTTGAGGCAAAAACTGATTATGGGCTTTGTAATAAACTTTGATTGATTGATTAATTGATTGATTGGTTGATTGACACACCACATTTCACCGGCAGTAACGGTAATGTATGACGTTAGGAATAGTATTTATTTGATTAGCCCTTACTGGAAAACAGTATCAACGTTAGTAATGCCGTTATTAGTTTTGTATTAACTGGAACATTTTGTTAGTATAAATCTCAGACGAATGGTCTTTGAAAATCTTACAGAAATTGCCTTTTTGAAGGTGTTTGACACAACATATAATATATTCCACACCTGGACTTCACAAAATAGTGATTCATATGTTTTTCTTCTCTCTGTGGAAATGAAATGCATTATATTTAGCTCCCCTGAATGACTAACTGGGTATTTTATAGTAACTGACTCTCACACTTTCATCATTTAACCTTCAGAATATATACTTTAGCATTCAGGCAGACAAATTGTGGTCTGCTGAGCTTCTTTTGGACTTTTGTCATGCTGCTGCTGAGCACAAAGCATGCCCTGTTATCCATGGGCTGTGTGTATTTAAGGGACATGGATGGGACCTAAAATAGGAATAGCTATATAATATGAAAGCAACATCCTGCAGAATTATAATATCACAAAGCAGGATGTCAGAGTGTTACGTATGTCACTGCTCAATAAATTCCACTTTTTCTAAATATTTATACACTCTTGGCAGTTAACAGTCACAAAATGTGGACCATTTTTCTGCTCTTTCACATTAACATCAGCCGGGCCAAATAAGATTTTGTGAGACCTTAAGCTGAACTTTTCCTGTTTATAATATCAGCTAAAAAGTCAGCCCCGGGGGAAGTTTAAGGCTCAGGGTAAAATGATGCCTACACTATTTTTTTAAATAGCAAACTTTCTCAAAGACTTTTGGATTCCAAAGTTAAGTACTTAATTTGCGGGGACATGCCCAGAGAACATTTGCAAGCCATCCGTCCATCCATCCATTTTCTACTGCTTGTCCCTTTTGGCCATGGCAGTTAATAAATAAACATCACAGAAAAATACCATGGCAACTGTTAGCATTTTATCCATACTCATCGGAAATAGTATCTGGCGACAATACATGGTAACATAACTGTTAGCATGCCAGTCATTATCAGTCTAATTAGCCTGGTAAAATGTTGCCGGGCCTTGATAAACCGTGTAAATCTTAACTAGTGGGACTTTCTTTCATGACTTTACTATCTTTTTTAGCATGGCAACTGTTAGCATTTTAGGCATTATCACCTGAACTAGTATCTGGTTACCAAGAATGTTCATTAAAAAGTATTAACTATCTATTGCTGGCCCTTTCTATACTACACTTGCAAAATGTTAGCATGTTAGCATTCTATTCTAGCTATGCACTTTTTGTATTAAGTCCTGCTACAGCCTAGCATATCGACTGTTAGCATGTCATTTGAGTTTAATTACATTTCCCATTTCCCTCAGAGAGTATGGGGTATCGGTACTCTCTGATTGTTGCGGTGCGCTCCCTGTATGACCAGTGTCAGACCATGGCCCGCATTGCTGGGAGTAAGTCGGACCCGTTTTCAGTGAGGGTTGGACTACTGTTCATAACTTTAATGGACATCATTTCTAGGCGCAGTCGGGACGTTGAGGGGATCCGGTTTGGTGACTGCAGTATTAGGTCTCTGCTTTTTGCAGATGTTGTGGTCCCGAGGATCTTCAGCTCTCACGAGATCGGTTGGCAGCCGAGTGTGGAAACGACTGGGATGAAAATCCGCACCTCCAAGTCCGAGTCTATGGTTCTCGCCTGGAAAAGGGTGGAGTGCCATCTCCGGGTTGGTGAGGAGATCGTGCCCCAAGTGGAGGAGTTCAAGTACCTCAGAGTCTTGTTCACGAATGAGGGAAGAGTGGATCCTGAGATGGACAGGCGGAACGGTGCGGCGTCAGCAGTAATGCGGACCCTGTATCGATCCGTTGCGGTAAAGAAGTAGCCGAGCCAAAAAGTAAAGCTCTCTGTCCATCAACGTTCTCATACTCATCTATGGTCATGAGCTTTGGGTTATGACCGAAAGGACAAGATTACGGGTATAAGCGGTCAAAATGAGTTTCCTTAGTCGGGTTGCGGGGTTCTCCCTTAGAGATAGGGTGAGGAGCTCTTGTCATTCAGGAGGAGCTCAAAGTAAAGCCGCTGCTCCTCCACATCGAGAGGAGCCAGATGAGGTGGTTCAGGCATCTGGTCAGGATGCCCCCCAGACGCCTCCCTGGGGAGGTTGTAGGCCATGGGGAAGAACCAGTACATGTTGGAGAGACTATGTCTCATGGCTGGCCCGGGAACGCCTCAGGATCCACCGGGAGGACCTGGAAGAAGAGAGAAGGCTGGGCTTCTCTACTTAGGCTGCTGCCCCCGCGACCCGACCTTGGATAAGCGGAAGAAGATGAATGGATGGATACATACTGTATCCTACCGCCTCATTTTACAATCAGCCCTCACAACATCACTTTTATTCCGAGCCACTACAGTACTATATTAGAAGCCGAGAACATCACCAAAAAAACAATCCAATTTACTTTTCTTGTATGGTACTTTTTTATTTTTTTTTATTACGGTGTCCTTGCAGTGCACTCTCCTTCTGCATCAACTCATCCTCCAGAATCTTTGATGTGAGCTATTGCGAGAACGTGATGAGGCAGAGCAAATATTAAAGGAGATAAATAACAACAAATAAAAGGAGCACAAATAAGTCTCATAAGGAATGCGCCTGTGCATACTTGTGGGCCAGAATGGAAGATCACAAGTCAAAATGTTGGGTTGTGTCTCCCCTGTGTGGTCAAAAATAACACTACATTGTCATGTACAGTGTGTCTTTAGCAAAATATGTGTTGTTACAGTAGATTTACTGTACTGTGTAGTTGTATTATGGTAATATTCTACGAAACCCAAAACCAGTGAAGTTGGCACGTTGTGTAAAGGGTAAATAAAAACAGAATACAATGATTTGCAAATCCTTATCAACCTATATTCAATTGAATAGACTGCAAAGACAAGATACTTAATGTTCGAACTGGTAAACTGTTATTTTTTTGCAAATATTAGCTCATTTGGAATTTGATGCCTGCAACATGTTTCAAAAAAGCTGGAACAAGTGGCAAAAAAGACTGAGAAAGGTGAGGAATGCTCATCAAACGCTTATTTGGAACATCCCACAGCTGAACAGGCTAATTGGGAACAGGTGGGTGCCATGATTGGGTATGAAAGCAGCTTCCATAAAATGCCCAGTCATTCACAAACAAGGATGGGGCGAGGGTCACCACTTTGTGAACAAATGCGTGAGCAAATTGTTGAACAGTTTAAGAACAACATTTCTCAACGAGCTATTGCAAGGAATTTAGGGATTTCACCATGTACGGTCCGTAATATCATCAAAAGGTTCAGAAAATCTGGAGAAATCACTGCACGTAAGCGGCAATGCCCGTGACCTTCGATCCCTCAGGCGGTACTGCATCAAAAACCGCCATCAGTGTGTAAAGGATATCATCACATGGGCTCAAGAACACTTCAGAAAACCACTGTCAGTAACTACAGTTGGTCGCTACATCTGTAAGTGCAAGTTAAAACTCTACTATGCAAAGTGAAAGCAATTTATCAACAACACCCAGAAACGCCGCCGACTTCGCTGGGCCTGAGCTTATCTAAGATGGACTGATGCAAAGTGGAAAAGTGTTCTGTGGTCTGACGAGTCCACATTTCAAATTGTTTTTGGAAACTGTGGACGTCATGTCCTCCGGACCAAAGAGGAAAATAACCATCCGGACTGTTATAGGCGCAAAGTTCAAAAGCCAGCATCTGTGATGGTACGGGGGTGTAGTAGTGCCCAAGGCATGGGTAACTTACACATCTGTGAAGGCACCATTAATGTTGAAAGCTACATACAGGTTTTGGAGCAACATATGTTGCTATCCAAGCAACTTCTTTTACATGGACGCCCCTGCTTATTTCAGCAAGACAATGCCAAGTCACATTCTGCACGTGTTACAACAGCGTGGCTTCGTAGTAAAAGAGTGCGGGTAGACTGGCCTGCCTGCAGTCCAGACCTATCTCCCATTGAAGATGTGTGGCACAATATGAAGCCTAAAATACCACAACCGGACTGTTGAACAACTTAGCTGTACATCAAGCAAGAATGGGAAAGAATTCCACCTGAAAAGCTTCAAAAATTGGTCTCCTCACTTCCCAAATGTTTACTGAGTGCTGTTTAAAGGAAAGGTGGTGTAACACAGAGGTAAAAATGCCTCTGTGCCAACTGTTTTGCAATGTGTTGCTGCCATTAAATACTAAGTTAATGATTATTTGCAACAAAAACATTTCTCAGATCGAACATTAAATATGTTGTCTTTGCAGTCTATTTAATTGAATATACGTTGAAAAGGATTTGCGAAACATTGTATTCTGTTATTTAAAATGTACACAACGTGCCAACTTCACTGGTTTTGGGTTTCGTACAATGTTAATGTACCCACTCCATCATATTCAGCTACTTTTTATTTTACACGTATTGTATTTCGTCACTAAACGTTTAAATGCACTCACATCAGCGCTGCTAAAGGTAAATAGGAGGAGCCAATAGTGTGAAGGTTTGCCATTCATCAAGAAAGGGGGGGCGGCCTCTAAGTCACGTGGTTGCAACCCAGCATTATGTTAGCTAGTATTTTATTTTGAAAGAGCATTATTTCAAATATTACCTATAATGTGTGTTCTTATTTGGAATATTACAGATGATAAATGACGTCAAGCAAATCGAGCTGATTCACAATGGAGCATCAGGAGTCAAAATGTTGGTTTCTGTCACCCCCGTGTGGTCAAACGTAGCACTACGTCATGACGTATGTCAACAGCAGCGCATGTGTGCAGTACGTGTAGTATTATAATATTTTAAAACGTCTCTCCAGTTGGATTTTCAAGAAGGCATTTTAGTAAATGGGGATTGAGGCAAGATAAAGGGGTTACGATCGTGGTTGAAAATGTCAATGTTGCATTAATTAGGTTGTTTAAAGTTGGAATGATGTGAAGTGAAGTGAATTACATTTATATAGCGCTTTTTCTCAAGTGACTCAAAGCGCTTTACATAGTGAAACCCAATATCTAAGTTACATTCAAACCAGTGTGGGTGGCACTGGGAGCAGGTGGGTAAAGTGTCTTGCCCAAGGACACAACGGAAGTGACTAGGATGGCGGAAGCGGGGATCGAACCTGCAACCCTCAAGTTGCTGGCACGGCCGCTCTACCAACCGAGCTATACCGCCCCATGATCATATGTTTGTGCTCTATAAGCTATATAATATAATGATCATATGTTTGTGCACTATATATTATATAGTTGGAGCCTTCTGAAAAGTGAAAACGTTTATTATGGACTTTAATTTGTGTCCTTAATACGGAAGCTTTCTTTGGACACTAAATTAATGTAACTGAATTTTTGTGTTTGAATTGTGTGAACTGATTTTTTTGTCCATCAAATTATAGTGACACTTTCAGTGTAAAAACAAAATCAGTGCATAAAAATTCAGTGCAGAAATACTGCTTCCAAATTCAGGACCTATTTCCGGTAATTGAAGGCTAAAGCACCTAATTGGCTGGTTCTGAGACAAGCGCGATTCCTTCATTTACCGGAAGTGAATCTTTACGTTTTGAAGCAACGAATTTTTCTGCAGTTTTTTATTTGGAATATTTATAAAAGATAGCATCCTTGAAATGAGTATTAATATTATGTGGCGAGCTAAATTTTTCATACATAGAATTCGATTTCTTAAAGAGTTTATTGAGTTCAAATTATTTATAAAATCTTGGAAGATGGTAAAAAGTAGAAAAATGTTTAAATGATTATCCTTATTAGAGGAATGTTTTAGATACGCCAATTTTATATATATATATTTGTTTTCAGTTTTAACCTATTATTTTCATGTTGTTAATCTACTTGTGTTGTGTCTTACTTTTTAATGTTGTATTTGTTTACATAAAAATGTTGATTGCTCAACCTTGTTAATGTTTAAAGTTTTGTACGGAATTGGAAGTGCCCTAATTTGTTTGTATATTTTCAATGCGTACGGTCTGTGTGTTAAAAAAACATTCTGCTCTGTTTTACTCTAAATAACAGAGGTGGGACCAAGTCATTGCTTTGCAAGTCACAAGTAAGTCTCAAGTCTTTGCCCTCAAGTCTCAAGTCAAGTCCCGAGTCAAGACAGGCAAGTCCCGAGTCAAGTCCAAAGTCAAGACTGGAAAGTCTCAAGTCAAGTCACAAGTCCTGCATTTTGAGTTTCGAGTCCTTTCAAGTCCTTTTAACCACAGACTAATATTTTTACACAGATTGTGTATGCTTTTAAACCGCTGTATTTATTTATTAAAACAAGTGCATTTGAAATAGCAGGAAAAAAAATTGTACTGACATTGCAATTCATTATAGCACTATTAACCAGTCATTTTAATAGTTTAAACAATTTTAAACATTTAACTCATTCCTTTACAGAATAAACACATTTGCAAAAACAAGTGCAACTGTACTTATTTGTACAAAAGTGTTAACATTGTATTTCCATGGCATATTGCATTGTAACTAGTTCCATAGCAGTTTCTATTCTGTTCTTACCTTATCTCATTGATCTCATCTCATACTGTATGTGTGTTTATGTGTGCGTATACATGAAAAACATAACAAATACATGAACATAACAATGAACAGAGTTGTACTTTTTAGATGTCAGGGCCCTATGCAATATGTACACATATTCTTAATATACTATACATTTTAACTGACCTTTATTTGACTATGTTTGTCTTTTTGTAGGTGGCTAAAATATGCGGTGCTGCTGACCGCCATCTAACGTTATGTTACTGTGTGTGATACATTGACTAACGTAACGTTAAGTATAGGTACCTCATGCAACCCTGCTTAAAAAAATCACTTGACAAAAAGTATGAATAAGGTAGCAAACTGCAGTGGACGCAACATATAGCTGTGTTTGAAATCATGTTATAACCATAGACATCTTATAAGTAGACGCAGTATTGGTTGCTGTGACGCGAGCAAATTGCATCTTGAAGTGGTGATGAGGAGCCGGCGAGCAGCCTAAACTGACAGTTGACAGGTAGAAAACAAAGATGCCGGGCTGGTGTTCAGCGTTTTCCTGCTCAAATGAGCGGACTGTTGAAAATAGGAATCGGGGGATTACTTTTCACAAGTAAGATTTAACATTAATGTACTATTGGTTGTATTTTATGAAAATAACATTACCACAGAGTTGAGAAGGAGCAAAGATCTTCAATATTTGTATGTGAAAATCACAAATAAATCTTCTGGGGGAGGATGACGCCCCTACAGGGGTTTGGTTTACAAACTTTCAGCCCCACCTAAAACAAAATTCACCAGCCGCCACTGATTATGATGCATTGTCATTTTAGGCAAAATATAAGACAATATTTTCTTAACAGTATAATTGTAACCAGGAATAAGTCTTCAATAACAATATTCAAATACTAACATTGTTGGGTAAGACAGCATTTGGTTTTATTCTGAATCCAGTGAAACAGATTGGTGGTTTTAGCTGATATAAAGACTTTCAGGTGTTCATATATGTTTAAGTATTTGGCAGACGCTTTTATCCAAAGCGACATACATAAAAAATACATATATAACAATCACTGTAAACATGATCATTTAAGGGAAGAATGTAATACAAAATATCAATACAAAGTGTCAAGACAGAATAAACTCTCTGCTGCTGCAGCAACAGAGATACGGTCTATAAGATATATAGATATCTAATGTATTCATACATTGTTTATGTAGGATATACGCATGTATATATAACGTAATTATATTGTTTCTTCAACTTAAAAATAGCTGACCGATTTGTTCCCCCTTCTCTGGGCTTATATTCCCAGTTTTGATCTCGGACGTCTGGTCACTTATAGCATATAAGAATATTATATTACTGTTAAGCAAACTATGAATAATAAAACATGTGTCCGTTATCATAGCTGCACGTATGACAAAAAAGCGCGTGAAAATTAGTGGTATTCAGTGAGGTAAAATGAATTAAATGCGCTGACAGTTCATTGCTCCTGCCAAATGAATTGCACTGAGTGGAGCGGATCACCACTCCAAGATGGCGGCCCCGCGTCTCGTCTGCCCCAGTAAGCAGTAGCGCTCGATGCTGCGTCTACTTATAAGATGTCTATGGTTATGACGTTAGCAGTGAGTTTACAGCCTCACTGATTTAACTACACAGCAAATAAAAGTCATGTTACTTAGCCAATAAACGTTATCTTACATTCAAAACTTACCCTTCTTTGTGCAACTTCAAATGTCAAACGAAGTTGGAAGTTGTTGCGTCTCCGTCTGTAATATTCGAACTGCGTGATTTGCATACGGCAATTCGTTTTTTGTTGACCAAGTCGTAGTTTTTATACCCGAACGAAACCAACTTTGGTATAAATCTTTCTCACTGGCGCGTTGTTTGACAACTCTTGTTCATTGGTTGTCCTGCAATTTGATTGGCTGAATGCTGTGTGATGAAAACAATGTAGATCTAATTTGATTGGCTGTTGTACTGAGAGCACACACGCTGACAGGCAGCACACAGACTGATAGACAGACACGTACAAAATGAAAGCTACGGAGCGCTCCCAAATAACTTTTTATACTTTAGGTTTTGGGGTAAGTAGCAAGTCATGTCAAGTCAAAAGGCTCAAGTCCAAGTGAAGTCACAAGTCATTGATGTTAAAGTCTAAGTCGAGTTGCAAGTCTCTTTACATTTTGTCAAGTCGAGTCTAAAGTCATCAAATTCATGACTCGAGTCTGACTCGAGTCCAAGTCATGTGACTCGAGTCCACACCTCTGCTAAATAACACAATAAGTTTTAAAAACACATTTTAACAAACTGCTGACAAAATTGGTACACAATCAAATTGTCAGCATAAATTGATTGATTGGTTGATTGATTGATTGAAACTTTTATTAGTTGATTGCACAGTACAGTACATATCCCGTACAATTGACCACTAAATGGTAACACCCGAATAAGTTTTTCAACTTGTTTAAGTCGGGGTCCACGTTAATCAATTTATGGTACAAATATATACTATCAAGTTTGGTTGATTCTTTGCATGGAGTGAGAAGAGAAAGTCAAAATGAAGAAATTGTGGATAAAAGAGTAAAAGTCACTTTTTTGTATTTTTCAAAGGGACCGTAGTCAGACCAATGTGGTCTGTACATGATGCAAGGCAAGAGCGCTAATACCACACCACCTTAGCTCACCCTTTAGAGCACAGCTGTAACTTCCTGCCACTAAACCTGCAGAAAATACTTCTTCTCATGATTCCACATCTTTACATTTTCACACATAGCACTATTTTCTTACACTTTATGAAGCATTTCTTACATATTCCTTCATTTTAAGAAGTTATTGTTAAGTCTTCAATGTAATTTTACTATTTAGTTGACATTGTTTGAGTGTTTTCCATGCTTGTGTTGACATTTCCTTTCTGCCTTGATAGCTGATGGATTATAATCAGAGGAAGTTATATTTTAAAGGCCTACTGAAACCCACTACTACCGACCACACATTCTGATAGTTTATAAATCAATGATGAAATCCTAACATTGCAACACATGCCAATACGGCCGGGTTAGATTAGTAAAGTGCAATTTTAAATTCCCCGCGAAATATTCTGCTGAAAACATCTCGGTGTGATGACGTTTGCGCGTGACGTCACGGATTGTGCGGACATATTGGGACACCATTGTGGCCAGCTATTAAGTCGTCTGTTTTCATCGCAAAATTCCACAGTATTCTGGAAATCTGTGTTGGTGAATCTTTTGCAATTTGTTTAATGAACAATGGAGATAGCAAAGAAGAAAGCTGTAGGTGGGATCGGTGTATTAGCGGCTGGCTACAGCAACACAACCAGGAGGACTTTGAGTTGGATAGCAGACGCGCTACCGTGAGTACAGTTTTGGCTTCCAAACATTTGATCGGTTGCCCGTACGTGCGTGCCGCTATGTGCATGTCACGTACGTAACTTTGGGGAAATATATGTGCTGTATGAACTTTGCAGAAGTGAACGGTACTTTGGGTTGTGGGATTGAGTGTGTTGTGCGGGTGTTTGATTTGTATTGGTGGTTTATATGGACGGGAGGGGGCAGGTGTTTGTTATGCGGATTCATTTGTGGCATATTAAATATAAGCCTGGTTGTGTTGTGGCTAATAGAGTATATATATGTCTTGTGTTTATTTACTGTTTTAGTCATTCCCAGCTGAATATCAGGTCCCACCCGCCTCTCACAGCATCTTCCCTATCTGAATCGCTTCCACTGCCCTCTAATCCTTCACTCTCACTTTCCTCATCCACAAATCTTTCATCCTCGCTCAAATTAATGGGGTAATCGTCGCTTTCTCGGTCCGAATCGCTCTCGCTGCTGCTGGCCATGATTGTAAACAATGTGCAGATGTGAGGCGCTCCACAACCTGTGAGGTCACGCTACTTCCGGTACAGGCAAGGCTTTTTTATCAGCGACCAAAAGTTGCGAACTTTATCGTCGATGTTCTCTACTAAATCCTTTCAGCAAAAATATGGCAATATCGCGAAATGATCAAGTATGACACATAGAATGGACCTGCTATCCCCGTTTAAATAAGAAAGTTTCATTTCAGTAGGCCTTTAAATAAAAAACATATTCAGTTCATAAAACTCAAACGCTAAAAATTCAGTAACATAAATTCAGTGTCAAAAAGAATAAATAAATAATATAGAATACACAAATGACCTCCATAGTGCATTAGCTGGAGGTGTGTAGTTGAATGTCTAGCTGCTGTCTAACTACGACGACATGTAGGCAACACTGCAACCCACTAAAAGACCGGCGTTTCTCACAGCCAATCAAATAGCAGAAATCCCCAACTAACTCCGCCTTCTTTTGGAAGTGTCCAATCCTCGGCAAGGAGGGAAACTTCCGTCCCTGACACTCACAGCACTCGTCCATTGTACGACGTTTCGGCGAAATTACCGATTGTTTAGACTTAATCTGTTTAAAACTACACATTTGGGTTTTTTTAAAAGTTGCTTTATCGCGTTTCGCCTCCAGCCAGTAGCCGTTCGGCGTCGCTGCCATATCCAACAAAGCTGTTCAAACAAGGGATTGTCGGTAGCTTGGCGTATCCACCTTGCGTTTATGCTAGCCAGCTAGCACACGTTAGCTAGCCTTCAAAATCCAATGGGCACCAGCAGAACTATGTTTTTAACGTCGATTCGGTTCGGAATAAGTCCGCTTTAAACATCTAGAAGGTTCTCAACCTTCCAAGGAGAAGTCTTTTTTTAAATTAATTTAACTGGTTGTTTTTACCGCCTGGGGTAAAGGCTCTCCCCAAGGATGAATGGTTTCAGCACCGAGGAGGACAGCCATGACGGCCCGCCCGCTCCTCCCTTCTACGGCCAGAGCTGCTGCCTGATCGAGGACGGCGAGCGCTGCGGCCGCTCGGCTGGAAACGCCTCCTTCAGCAAGAGGATCCAGAAGAGCATTTCCCAGAAGAAGCTCAAGCTCGACATCGATAAGAGCGTGAGTGACTTTTTCTTCTCGAACTTTCTCGCTGTGACCCATGTCACTCCCCCGGCTGACAGCTAATGCTAATTTAGCTCGGTTGCAGTTTAAAAGCCTCACAAGTTACCGTGTTGCGTTCCGATATTCTATGTATGTTCTAGGCTCGCATGTTTGCTTTCATTTATTTTTTCTTCACGTATTAAGCTCTCGCATTTCCTCAAGTTAAAGAGTTTTAGACGCTATGCTAGAGTTAGCCGCGTTAGCACTCGCATGGGACAACCCTGCGTGATTTGAAGTAAGGAGGAGTTGGCAGCTGGGCACCCCGGCTTTTACCAACACTAAAATATAATCTGAGAGAAAAATGTAATTTAAAACATTTGTACGCACGTACAACACTTACGACCTTCAGTGTATCAGTATGTGTCGTTAAATTATGGAATTAATTCCATCCATCCATCTTCTTCCGCTTATCCGAGGTCGGGTCGCGGGGGCAGCAGCCTAAGCAGGGAAGCCCGGACTTTCCTCTCCCCGGCCACTTCGTCCAGCTCTTCCCGAGGGATCCTGAGGCGTTCCCAGGCCAGCCGGTAGACATAAAGTTAAAGTACCAATGATTGTCACACACACTAGGTGTGGCGAAATTTGTCCTCTGCATTTAACCCATCACCCTTGATCACCCCCTGGGAGGGGAGCAGTGGGCAGCAGCGGTGGCTGCGCCCGGGAATAATTTTTGGTGTTTTAACCCTCAATTCTAGCCCTTGATGCTGAGTGCCAAGCAGGGTGGTAATGGGTCCCATTTTTATAGTCTTTGGTATGACTCGGCCGGGGTTTGAACTCACAACCTACCGATATCAGGGCGGACACTCTAACTCAGACCTGGGCATTCTGCGGCCCGCGGGCCACATCCGGCCCTTTGTGCGTCCCTGTCCGGCCCGTGTGAGGCCAATCATAAATTAGAAAATACATTTAAAAAAGTATCTATGTCGAGTGTGCAATACAACGGTGCTGCTTTTGTTTTGAAAAGCGTTATTTTTATTACTTCCGTGTGTACGTATGCGCGTGCGTGCGCGATTGTGAGTGAATGGGAACAGCTGCAATCACAAATTACAAAATAAAGTTGAAAAAACATCTATGTCGTGCGCGCAATACAACTGTGCTGCTTTTATTTTGAAAAGTGTTATTTATGGGCGTATGTCCGGGTGTAACCTGTGAGTGAAGGTGCACAGCAACAAGTGATGCACGGTTACTCCTGAGACGCTAAAAAGAGAAAAGTTGATGACGAATGGCGTGTTTTCAACAAGACATGGACTGCCAAGCAACGTTCCCTCTAAGGTGCGCGCCTGCGCAATTGCGCACTGCTCAAGCGTCCTCTGCGCACAGCAAATGTATGCCGCGCACCAAATCAAACCCACCTGAATTCTAAACAAAATAAACACACGGGACGGCGTGGCGAAGTTGGTAGAGTGGCCGTGCCAGCAGTCGGACAGTTGCTGGTTACTGGGGTTCAATCCCCACCTTCTACCATCCTTGTCACGTCCGTTGTGTCCTTGGGCAAGACACTTCACCCTTGCTCCTGATGACTGCTGGTTAGCGCCTTGCATGGCAGCTCCCGCCATCAGTGTGTGAATGTGTGTGTGAATGGGTGAATTGTGGAAATACTGTCAAAGCGCTTTGAGTACCTTGAAGGTAGAAACGCGCTATTCAAGTATAACCCATTTATCATTTACATTTATTCTGTGTAATTTTGCAATGCAACTCTGAGTGACAGTGACAACAAGCGGCCCTAACAGTGTTCGTCAACACCGTTCAATTGAACACCGTTCAATTATTGTAACGTCTATCGAGATGCTTGGAGGACAGGAATTATATCGATCACTTTATTGAGCAAAACTGTTTATATTGGGTCATAACCACACCAAAAACATGAGTAATAAACTTCTATCTCGAAAAACTAGTCATTTTCTGCCGTACAAACCAGGCCAAAACCAACTTGTCATCTGTCACCAATACGCATACCACTAAACCACTGGTGCGTTTATGGCCACACAAAAAGTCGGACAACTCAAACACCACACAAAGTTACACTATGACTCCTCAGTCATACGTGTGCTTATTTTACTGTAATTTATTATTAATGTTAATTTATTGATATTAATTATGGAATGCTGTTACTAGAGAAAGTTACAGGAATGCACACTTCATCCTATGCTTACATTTCATTGTGCAACATGAGGATGTTTAAGGGGAATTCAATGTGATCTCTGAAAGGGGTACAAATGATTTCCAAAGCAGTGCTTTTGGTATAAAGTTAAGTTAGGTTAAATAAAAGTATTATTATTAATTATTATTATTATTATTATTATTATTATTATTTATCTTACGGTATATATCAAAAATAATATTGAGCAAAATGTAATTGAAATATTGTCAATGTGGCCCTCCGGCAGTGCTCGGGTTGCTCATGCGACCCCCGGTAAAAATTAATTGCCCACCCCTGCTCTAATCACTAGGCCACTGAGTAGGTACATAGTGGAATGGTCATAGGCCACATAGTCTTCCCAACGTGTCCTGGGTCTTCCCCGTGGCCTCCTACCGGTCGGACGTGCCCTAAACACCTCCCTAGGGAGGCGTTCGGGTGGCATCCTGACCAGATGCCCGAACCACCTCACCTGGCTCCTCTCGATGTGGATGAGCTTCTCACCCTATGTCTCAGGGAGATCCCCGCGGCGGAGGAAACTCATTTCGGCCGCTTGTACCCGTGATCTTGTCCTTTCGGTCATAACCCAAAGCTCATGACTATAGGTGAGGATGAGGTTGATTGACCGGTAAATTGAGAGCTTTGCTTTCTTCACCACGATTGATCGATACAGCGTCCGCATTACTGAAGACGCCGCACTCATCTGCCTGTCGATCTCACGATCCACTCTTCCCTCACTCGTGAACAAGACTCCAAGGTACTTAAACTCCTCCACTAGGGGAAGGGTCTCCTTCGCAAATAAATCAAAACAATGTACTAATATAATCCACTTCAAGAAACTCTTCAAACTTAAAGTGTTTACAAAGAAGAAGAACCATGATAAACATTCTGAATTTATCTCATCCATCCATTCATTTTCAAGATAATCTTGCTCATCTCACTATATGAAATGTAACTTACTTCACTGAGTATTATTTATTTATTTATTTTTATTGTTATTACTTATGGAGTATATTGTGAATCAATTGAGAACAGGAAGTGAACAAACGTTTTAGCAACTGCTATGTAAAGGAAAAAGGGGTAGGATTAAATAAGCTCTGCTTCTTCCTACTCCTTTTCGAACATGTTGAATAGAGAAACTGGAAATTGTGAAGTATAATGTTGTATGCATGCATGTTCGAAATAAACTCAAACTCAACACTAACTTGACATTTACTACATTTTTGCTGTCTTAAGCAAACTTCAAGTGTTTGTTTTTTGTTAGTTTTTTTGCTGCGCAGCGTTTTAAAAGCAAATTTTTATCATTACGCAAACTGTATTTTAACTATTGCCAACAAGGTAAGTTTGGTAACATAACTATGATAGTCTCGCAATATTTTTAGTAGCGACGTTCTTGTGTGTTTACTGAATAATACTTTATTTTTTTTCTTCAGGGGAATAAATATGCAAATGAAAAACAAGATAAATAAATAAATTGACAGTTTAGGGAGAAATCACAACAAACTTGCAGCACAAATCCATCATAAAGTTAGCTCTAGGAAGAAAGGTCCAATATGACATACTTTGGTTTAGGTTGGCAAAGGTTTCAAACTTTGAAAGGAATATTACATCAAGATAGACCTTAATGCAAATGAGAAGGTTTTCACTTTGGGTACATGGCTGGTGCTGAGATGGCACATTGTGGCAACTGGAGCTGCTTCGTAGCAAAGTGAAATAAATATGGAGAAAATTACGAGTTCATCTTTATTCATTGTTGTGCTTTAGCCTGTGTCATTTCCTTCTAAACACCGATTTAAATGCGGGCAATGTCAATCAATCAAAGTTTATTTATATGGCCCTAAATCACAAGTGTCTCAAAGGGCTGTACAAGCCACAACGACATCCTCGGCTCAGATCCCACATCAGGGCAAGAAAAAACTCAGCCCGATGGGATACAATGAAAAACCTTGGAGGGGACCGCCGCCGCTGTCCTCTTAATATTTGCACATTTTGTAGATCTCTGTCCACGGGTATATCTGGTTACGTATAGCTGACAACGCTCCAGACAGTGGCGTGCGTCTTTTTTATGTCCGGGTTCGGCTGCAATGTTTTCTGTAATCAGTCTTTTCGGTGGTCGAGTTTTCGGTACATCACTTGTCAATAGTGCGCAAATAATAGGCTATATATATATATATCAATTCATACTGTCACGACCGGCTGGTGGTCAGGTTTAATGTTCGTGTGGTTTGGATTTGATTCCAGTTTTTTTAACAAGTAACCTGGCATGCAAATCACTTTTCCAATATTTTATTTTTGTAAGTCAATGTTGTCAGGTATTGTTTCTATATGAAGAGTTGTCCTCCGTATGTAGAAATAAGTACAACGTTGCTGTAAACATACATAGGGAAGGTTCAGAACACCATGAACACACGTATGTGCTCTGTAGTTCAGGGTCACATTTGTGCTGCTTTTCCCAAAATTCGCCTACTTTCAAAGACTCAACCGAGAGTCTCTCTGCAGACCAGATGCTTTCCAGACCTGCTAACTTTGAAGAACATGAGCTCCATCAGCAATGTTGGAGAAATAACATGCACATACAAGTTTGCAGGAGGACAGTGTTACAGGAACATTCTAGTAGGTATTTAGCTTAAGCACGTGTATACACATAAAACCATGACTTCAGACACTTGAGCTTGTTTGCTAAAGCCACTGTATTACAACTCTTGCTTTAAGTGTGCATGATAATGTTTCAGTGCTGCTGCAGTTTGAGTACATCTACAGTGTTAAATGTGTGGATTAGTCATCCAAAAAGATGGTAGCATTCATGTGAACTGCACTTGAACAGATTTTTTCTTTGTGTTTTTGTAGGTGCGTCATTTGTATATCTGCGATTTTCACAAGAACTTCATCCAAAGTGTGCGTAATAAAAGGAAGAGGAAGACAAGTGATGATGGAGGGGAGTCCCCGGATCATGACGTGGAGGTGCCGGAGGTAATCTATCAAATCTTGTGTTAAGCCACTTTTCTTACCAATAGGAACATTTTGGGGATTTGCTTGCCGTATTTTTCGGACCATAGGGTGCACCGTTTTATAAGGCACATTAAAGGGGTTATATTATTATTATTTTTTCTACATTTAAAAACACTTCCTTGTGGTCTACATAACATGTAATGGTGGTTCTTTGGTCAAAATGTTGCATAGATTGTTTTACAGACCTTCTTCAGGTTGATTTCTGACTGTCTCCTCAGGATGCGCCGTTTTGTGAGCACTCTTATTTACGTTGCTCCACTTTGACAACGTATTTTCCCCGTCACCTATGCTACTTTGTATTATAAATGTCAACAGTGGAGGATAAATGCCACAAAACAAGAGCATAGAGAAAAAGAAGGAGCTAATTGACTATGGCGCGGTCTACAATTGCACATTTTCGTGACTTATGCAAATTCCAAATACAGCAGATACAAGACGTAAGAAAAGTTGGTTTTGCATAGTAGGTTGAAACAAAACGCCAGATAATGTCTCCTAATAGATTCCATTGTGGGGTCCTTATACACACACCATAATACTAGTATGTTGAAGCACAGCACGTCTGACTACATTAGCCGTAATGTGCCGACAATCCATCAAGTGGTGCAGATTTGTAGCTTACCAAAGTCGTACTAAAACATTTTGACATATTTTTGATTGCTCTGTGTAATGTTCTATATTCTCAATTAAACATCAACGTTTTAGGCTTGCTTGTTAACCTGTACTTGCCCAAGTCATTTATTGAACAGACATCAGCCCGCAGTCCACACTAGGGATGTCCCGTAACGATATTTGGATCGGATCGGCCGCCGATATTTGCCAAAAAATGAGTATCGGCAAGGCATGAGAAAATGCCAATCCAGATCCAGTTTAAAAAAAAATTACGGTCCGTGTTTTCCAACGCACCGATTTAAATAATACATTCCCATTTTCTGCTGCTCCCTAATTTCCGTTCCGCATTTTCCAGCACACCTTCAACACATCCACAGGTCTGTGTCCTAACCGTTAAGACGGCCATGTGAATTAAAAGTTACCGGTAAAAATGTCAGCTGTCTCTGTGCGATATAGAAAATGACTATATCATGATATTAGAGTATACGTTCTCACGCAGTTGCTTTTAGCTGCTGGCATTACACGACAGGCTCTTCTCACTCCTTTTTGTGTCTGCTTCTCACAGACAGCAAGCGCACCTTCTTACACACGTCACATACTGTCACGTCATACGTCACATACTGTCACGTCATACGTCAAATACGTATACGCCCCCTCCCAGCAGAGAGGTAGCAGCATGGCTAACGTTAGCTGTGATGGTAGCGTAGCCGTGTGAGCGGTAATAATGAAGGAAGAATTAATTAATTCCCAAGAAAAACAGCAGGGGGTCCATCGTCTGGCGGTGGTTTGGCTTCAAGTGGGAATATGTCGAACAGACAACCGTAATTTGTCAAGTGTGGGGCAAAAGCGTTGCTATAAAATAATATGTAGCATCATTTGAAAAGTCCCCTGCTAAAGAATGAAGAGTGTTTGAAACTCCGCATGTTAACATCTCCATTCGGTGCCACACACCCACACCATCAAAATGCAAAGGGAACCATTTCCAGATCAACACCTTATGAAAAAAATTGTGATTTTTTTTTAGTTGTGATTTCCTTCTCTGCGTGAAAGTTTAAAAGTAGCATATATTAATGCAGTATGAAGAAGAATGTTTTAATGTAGACACATAGAATCATCATACTGCTGTGATTATATGCATTAAGTGTTCATTCAAGGCTAAGGCAAAATATCCACATATATATTGTGTATCGCGATATGGCCTTAAAATATCGTGATATTAAAAAAAGGCCATATCGCCCAGCCCTAGTTCAATGATGCCATTTCTGTCGTGTATAATTTTGTCTATTTTGTGTTTATCCTTGAATAAACAGGTTAGTTTCTCATTACCTTCCATTGTGTATTATTCAAACTCACCTAATTCAGCTGGCTAGTTGTTATTAATAGTACTAAAACCCTTTTCAACATGAATCTGACAACTAAGTAGGCTAAAAAACTTTAAACTTTATACATGCTCGGATAGGCCAGTATCGGCCAGTATTGGATCGGAAGTGCAAAAACAACATCGGTATCGAATCGGAAGTGCAAAATCCTGGATCGGGACATCCCTAGTCCACACATGTCTGAGTTGTGTATAAAGAGAGTATGGCCAACTAAAAAACAGGCGCCATGACTTCTACCAAGGACGTGTGCAGCTGTGCCCGGATGCATGCAATTGTTGTTGTTTTGACCTTAGTTTTTTCTTACTAAATAAACCAAAAATAATATGTTTTATATATTTGGGCTGCAACGATTAGTCGACCTTGTCGACAATAAAATTTGTCGTAGACTAAAATTTGTCGACAATAGTTGTGACGTCATTACAACTGTTTTTTCTAGGCGAAAGTGGGTCATTCGCTAAAACATCGCCAGTGATAACATGTAAACTGTGAGGATTTTTCCTAATATTCTTGTTAAAAACATAAATACCATGCTCATTTTGCAAAGCGGGCCTTGTTTTTATGGCAGTACATCTGTAATACGCGAGCATTTAAAGCGGAGACATGATGTTGGACATTTGGAGGGAGGATGCGGACACAGCCTCGGTAAGAGTGTTAGCGTCTACCTTGATAGCTAGCTAACAAATGTGAGACAAAGTTGTGTGAAAAATAACTTTAACTATCACTTTAGCCAAAGTTAGCCAGTTAAACTTTGTCTACACCAATTTAAGTAAGTTTTAAAGCAGCGTCAATTTGCAATGCCGAAAAAAGGGCAGTTTAACAAACACGAAGCGCGCATATACACATAAGGGCACCAATGCGGGGGCCTCACAAGATTAAACATACAATCTATTAAATAGCCAACATTTTAAAAATGTATCTAAGATAGAATTGTACACATTGAGTCTATTTGCAATGCCGTCAAAAAGGCACTTTAACAAACTCCTGCGCACACAAACATAACGATAGACAGGCACCAACATTTTACGAATGAATCAAAGATACAATTCAACACATTGAGTCTATTAGAGTGCTAAAACTTAATCAATAGTCAATATACCAGTGTGCAGCTTTTTAAATATCTCACAATGTTTTGTTTCTTTTTGAGGAATTTAGATTTTGTGTTTTGTTGTTTGTTTCTGCTATTTGAATTGTTTGATACATAAAAAGGTTAATAGTTTTTTTTAGCACTTTGCCTCTTTTTTTTGGTTTAAATGGACAACATTTTATCAAGTCATTTTAGATTTTTGAACAGCTGAATGAGCAGCACAATTACAGTATAAATAAATATTTATTAGTCATGAGTTAATTAATTAGTCATCTTTGTTGTTAGTAAACACTTGCCTAAAATAACTTACACTGCATTTGGAAGTTAATTGAAAAATTAGAGCCATGAAATATGTGTACGCTTTATTATCTGATTAGTTGACTAATCGTTAAGATAATTGTTGACTAATCGAGTATCAAAATAATTTTTTGTTCCAGCCATACTATATATAGTCCTAAACATACTCAAGCTCATAAACTTACAATAAAACATGCTTTTATTTTGTGAAAGTAGAATTGTGCTGCTGTATTTGACACACTCTGCTGGTGCAGTGTTTCGTGTCCAGCAGGCACTCTTACACCAACACAGGTCAGTAAGCACAACCAGAATTAATCCGTGCATAAGCGCACCGGGGTATAAGGCGCACTGATGATTTTTTTAGAAAATGAAATGATTTTAAGTGCACGTTATAGTTGTGTATAAATACGGTTGTGTAAAAATACGGTACTTGGCTATGGTACGCTTGTACTACCTGGTTGACTACTCTACTTTCTTTTGTGCCATCAACAGAAATATCCTAAACGGTGTTATAGCATGGATCGATTACTTAGAACTAACAGACTGACTCCTTATGTCTTTCCAGGTGGACCTGTTCCAGCTGCAGGTGAACACGTTGCGGCGCTACAAGCGACACTTTAAGCTTCAGACCAGGCCCGGCCTCAACAAGGCCCAGCTGGCTGAGGTAACGACACACCCCTTCTGCCCTAGTGGTGCATCTTTTAATTTTGTTGGCAACTAAAGGGTACGGCTTATACTGCTTGATTACATGAAGCCCAGTACCTTCGAGTTTTTCCCACAAAGCTACAATCTATATGTGGCGGGGGCGTCATCGTCTTATTAGCATAGTTAGTCTTGACATATTTACATATAATATACTTTGTAGAGAGAAGGGATAACATTCTGGGAAACAGGAAGTGAATAAAAACATAAAAAGCACAACAAATATGTTTTAAAACTACAGCTTAACTTTCTTCTGTCACTTCTCGTCTTTTTTTTATGTCATAAAAACGCCTTTAAATGCTTTTAAATGGGCGAGGGACTCTTGTTGATAAGAGCGATACAGGAATTTACTGTATGTCAGAGTTTCGGTTGGAAAGCCCACAATTTTTTCATGTTTGTCTTTGTTTCATTGATATGGTTTTCGTCAAGCATTAGGATTTCAGTTTGGTCAGCGATCTTTGAGCGCATCACAGTTGTATGGGCTATTAAAAGCAGAAGTGAAACCAATTCATAACTTACACCGACGCTGCCACAGCTTATGAAATCTACCAAATGGAAAACAAACTGCTGTGTTCTTTAACTTGAACACACGTTCATACCTTTGCCACCATAAACCAGTTATGTCCCAGGAGACATCTCACCTTTTTCATTGTGGATGGTATCGTTTCTATTTTATACTGATACTGATGCCAAATGAGTACTTATGAAACGGTGCCGGTCCATAAACTGCATTAGAACTGTTACTTAAAAAATGGAAAACATACAAAGTTTGTTTAAAAACAATACCTTTTTATATTTACTGAATTTTGTGACATGCAAGTTGAACAGACAAGTAATGAATTTCAAAAATATAAATTTAAATCCACAACAATTTGTTGCCGCAATATAAAACAAAGAGAATGTGCAAAAAAAACCATTATCTTCTTTTGTTGCAAATTTCTTGGTAAAAAATTCCAAGGTTCATGAAGGCACCGCTCTGACCGTTATTGGTGCAGAACAAGCAAAGGTTGTGTCTGGCAAACACTATGGCGAAATATGTTTGCGCTGTTCGACCTAAAGACTGCTGTTGCCGTGTTGAATATGGCAATAACATTTTAAAAGCGCGTCGAATAGGGCTTGAAAGTGTGTCGTAGTAACGCAATACATTGTGGGTCTCGCAGGCCTCTGAGTAGCTTATTTACACAGCTAAATGCAAAACTGTGCTAAAGTTTAGTTCTTTTTTTTAAGTAGTTCAAAACATGGCGCGAACGTGCAGCATCATTAACTGCCACAATTGTCATGATCACTTCAGGACAAAAAAACGATTTGGAGTGATTGTTCTCATTTCCAGCATGAAGGCACACCCAAGGAACTAATAAATAGATAGCAGCCGCAAGACAATCAGATATCACTATTAACGCCATCACCTGGTACATGTTGGTGTCTTCACAGCATTTTCAGACTGGTTAGTTTGAATCAAAGCTTGTTCTATACAGTTACACATGCACATCCAGCACCGCTGCGACCCCGAATGGGACAAGCGGTAGAAGATGGATGGATGGATGTAGCAATTAATCGGCTGTTAGCATTAGTCAAGCTAGTGGCGGTTTACAAACATACAGTATTTTGGGAAAAAATGCTGTCTGTTTACTTTTAGTCATGAGTAAGCACAAAAATTAATATTTTCGGAGAAGTAGCGCAGTGTTCAAATTATTTAAAAGTAATAATGGGCTTGTTTTTTCAGGGAAACCCGCTCGTGAAATTAGGTTTGGCACCCTCGCTCCATCTTGGACACTTAAGAGATGAAAGCCGTAGATTACACACTATTTGAACGGAGGACAGTTAGCCTTAACAGACTTTGCATTCTGAAATTCTTCACCGGTATAAAAACTGACTCCGTTGACAAGATATACACACGTTTGTCTTCGACAATGGCGGCAGCTTCCTTAAACCTCTTGTCAATTGGACATGCTCATATAGATAAATTCCACCAATTTTACTTACTGTATTTTCCGCACTATAAGCCGCACTGGATTATAAGGCGCACCTTCAATGAATGGCCTATTTTAAAACTTTGTTCATATATAAGGCGCACCGCATTATAAGGCGCATAGAATAGACCAGGGGTCGGCAACCCGCGGCTCCGGAGCCGCATGCGGCTCTTTGACCACTCTGATGTGGCTCAGCTGCATACTTGCCGACCCTCCCGGTTTTCCCAGTATACGTAATGACCCCCCCGATTTTCCCAGGAGACTGCCTCTTCTACAAATCTCCCAGGGCAAATATTATCCTATTTTCACTCTAATTACTTAATCAAGGGCATGCCCTAATGGCACTGCATTAATTGTCCTCTATAGCATTTACAAACAGCGTGCCAGCCCGGCCACATGTTATATGTTGCTTTTACTTGCACACGTAGGCGACAGCAAGGCATACTTGTTCAACAGCCACACAGCTTACACTGACGGTAGCCGTATAAAACAACTTTAACACTGTTACGTTACAAATATGCGCCACACTGTGAACCCACACCAAAAAAGAATGACAAACACATTTCTGGAGAACATCCGCACCGTAACACAACATAAACACAACACAACAAATACCCAGAATCCCATGCAGCCCTAACTCTTCCGGTCTACATTATACACCCCCGCTACCACCAAACCCCCCCACACATCAACCCCCCACCCCCCTCTCCGTGCGTCGGTTGAGCGGAAGAGTTAGGGCTGCATGGGATTCTGGGTATTTGTTGTGTTGTGTTACAGTGCAGATGTTCTCCAGAAATGTGTTTGTCATTCTTTTTTGGTGTGGGTTCAAAGTGTGGCGCATATTTGTAACGTAACAGTGTTAAAGTTGTTTTTGTACGGCTACCGTCAGTGTAAGCTGTGTGGCTGTTGAACAAGTATGCCTTGCTGTCACTTACGAGCAAGCAAAAGCTGCATTCAACATGTGGCCAAGCAGGTACGCTGTTTGGGCAGGCTGTAGAGGGCGCTAAAAGCAGTGCCAGCACGTCCTAAAATGTGGGAGTCTCCCGGAAAATTGAGAGGTTTGGCAAGAAAGACGCTATCAAGCGCCATTCAATTAAAAGTCGCAGGCAACAACAACAACATAACATTTCCATATTAAGATGCGTGCCGATGCCTGTGTCAGAGACCCCTGGTTAGGGATGGGCGATACCACACTTTTAGAATTCGATACGATACCGATACTTTTTCTTGCATTTTCATCGATACCGATACCGATACCAATAATTTCTTATTGGCAATTTTTTGTCAGTCAAAACTATTATTACTATTGTTATTATTTAAGACAAATCACAAGACAAATACAGACCATTTATACCACATTTATTATGGTCAATATATAATAAAAGTAAAATTAAAATAAATAACATAAATATGAAAAATAAATTAAATATTATATATAATAATAACTATATATTATATATAATAATAATTAAATATTAGGGCTTTCCAATTAACAGTCAAATCCGAATTGCAAGAAGCTGCAGTTATTTTTTAAAGTTTGTGATATAATTAGCAATTAATGAAATAGGCTAATGTTTTCGAAATGTAAGAAATCATGTTACAGATTAAAACCAAAATCACATTCAATCATATATTCAAGATTTTCTTGGAAAAAAATAAAACTGTAACGCAAAGATGAAGAATCTCCAAATTGTATCTCTTTCTTATCTTGTTTTAAATACTCAAGCAATTTTCAACTAACAGTAAATTCCCCTGTGTGGAAATTATTTGAATTTAGGATAATCATTAAAACAAAAATATTCAGTAAACATTACTAAAAAAAAACAAAACAATGCCTGTTTTAAGTCAACAATTGGACAACACTGGATATGCCTGGCTGGCTGCATCGCTGTCGGCTGGCTGTGTGTGTTGCACGTTGACGACGCTCATTCGCTGTCTCCTGTCACGTGACTGGGCCAGCTCTATACTCTGCCAGGTACAGGGGTGTCCCAGCACATAGTAAGTTAAGTAAGTCATCAAAAACATCTGAAAGTGATGCTTGCACCCCCCACACGCCGTTTTTTGGTTTATATCGATACTTTTTTCAGAAAAGTGATGCCAAATGAGTAGCGTGTGAGTATCGATATATCGATACCACAGGATCGATACGCACATCCCTACCCCTGGTTAACATAGCGCAAAACAATTTAAGCTTTGCATGCAGTGTTTTTCATTTTAAATTTTCAAAACATTTTTGTGGCTCCCATTGTTTTCTTTAATTTGTGAAACTTTCTAAAATGGCTCTTTGAGTTGTAAAGGTTGCCGACCCCTGGAATAGACGCTACAGTAGAGGCTGGGGTTACGTTATGCATCCATTAGATGGAGCTGCGCTAAAGGGAATGTCAGCAAAACAAATAGTGATTGTACTGACACTTCTACTTGCTGCTCTCTGTTCAACAACCCACTGTTCGAGTTTGTCCTCCAACTGTAGCCATCTCGCTTTGTTCCCTCGGAAACTCTGTTTAGTCTTCTTTACTTGGCGCAGGTCATCATGTTGCTGCCTCCACTTCCGCACCATTGATTCGTTAATGTTAAATTCTCTCGCTGCTGCTCTATTCCTGTGTTCTACTGCGTGACTGATCTCCTTGAGTTTAAACTGCGCGTCGTAAGCGTGTCTCTTAATAGGAGCCATTTTTGGGTCTTTACATAAAGTTTAGGTCTCGCAACTACTGTAAGTAGCCGCCGACTTCATTTTCCCCCGTACAAGAAGAAGCGCTTCTTCTTCTACGGTAAGCAGCCGTCGACTTCATTTTCCCCGTACAAGAAGAAGCGCTTCTTCTTCTACGGGGCAAAATGAAGTCGGCGGCTGCTTACCGTAGTTGCGAGACCTGTTGTAGCTCAATATTGGTCCATATATAAGGCGCACCGGATTATAAGGCGCACTGTCAGCTTTTGGGGAAATTGGAGGTTTTTAAGTGCGCCTTATAGTGCGGAAAATACCGTATTTTTTTGAGGTAGCGAGCCTTTGGAATAGGATACAATTTGTTACAGTACTGTCCCTTGATTTATTTTTCGTAAGATCCATTTTAATCCAGTTTGTTGCTCTTTCTCCCATTACGGCGGGTACAGTACAGCCTTGTAAACAAAAGCTTTAGCCAACAAAAATGGCTACTGTGGCCCTACAACGCAGTACGAAACCATGTGACCTTTCGAGCCCTGTATAGATCCTCGTTCGGAACGCTACACATGAGTTACACTATTTCAAACTATTAATGCCGGTGGATGAGTGCATTCATTTAGCAACAAAATTAAGCACCGATAGCTTCTTTTTCGGTCTGGTTACTAGTGTTTGTCCGCTTTTGGGACATTTTTGGTTACATGGTTAATATCACTAGATGCTCAGAAAGCTGCGGTCTAGAGATTTAAAAGTCATTGGTTTGAATGTTGATGCTACTGTAGTTTTATTGTATATTAACCGTATTTTCCTGACAATAGAGGGCACCGGGATCTAAGCCGCACCCACTAAATTTTAGAAGAAAAAAATATTTCCGTATATTAGCCGCACCGGACTGTAAGCCCCAGATATATACGTTGTAAAATTAGTTATTTACACTGAAAGATTCTGTAAATGTTTATACCTTAATTGTTTCCAAACTGGGCCTGTAACGCGGCAGTAAAAGGGCTTATCAAACAAAACGGAAGTCATCTTGGACCCACTAGCTGCGGAAGCTAGCTCTCCAATCAGCTAAACAGACTCAATAACTCCACGATGGCGTTTTGGTGAGTTTACTGAAGAGTTTGTAAAACTGGAACAATACCAAAAGAATGCCATTGTAAGTTAATAATACTAACACAGACAATCATATATGTGTTGGCTTATTAGCTAATGCTAGTGTTATTACATTATGATAGCACTTACAAATATGCATGAAGACACTTCTACAGACATCACACATAGGACGATTTAGTAAGTATAAACAGTTTTAGTTATACTGTTAAACTTACAAACGTTGCTTAGAGTGATAAATTAAGAATCCATAGGATTAGAAACACTATGGACGGCTAGAAGACTGAAAGGCACGCCGGTTGAGGGTGGGAAAAATAAAGCAAGCACCTGCAGTGAGCAAATTTGTCCAAAAGATGGCACCATGCTACAAACAATAAAACACACGCTAAGTGTGTTTGCTTTTTTGTTTTTTTAAACAAAAGTATTTTTATTACTGCGAAGAAAATAACCGCTTCGTCTTATAAGCCGCAAGGTTCAAAGTTTAGGGAAATAAAAGTGGCGGTTTATTGTCCGGAATTTACGATAGTTTTAATTTAGCATTAATGCTAATTGATGTCATAAAGAACCACAATAAACAGGGTTTTCCTTTTGAATCCTGGCAACACAGTCATATTATTGGACGTTTTGCCATGTTGACATTGACCTCATTATAGGTGTTACCCGATTGTCAACTGTAAACTCGCTGTCCTCATTTGCTTTGACATATGCAGTGTTGCAGCTCCTACTCGGCCATAATTGCTAACTGAGATATTGTTGGACTAATTTGCCAAATCGACAGCTGGACTTTATGCAGCTGCGCCCAGACTTTCTTATAAAAACCTCCTGTATGCGACACGGGACTCGCGTGGGGGCGTCCTATGTGAGCTGAGCATTAATGCAAGTAAAAATTTTCTCCAGACTCTATAAGTCCTAATGAGACCCCCACGTCATTAATAAAGTGGCGGTCAACAGCCGACAACCAGTCACAGCTGTCCCAGTGTCCCTGTCCCGTTCAGAAAGCACGGTTTTCTTTCAACTACTTTGTCCGCTAAGCTTTGGCAATTACTTGCTGACTGTTGAGCAAATATTAGAACACTTGAACTCCCAGCCTCCAAACAGCCAATAACCTAAACATGTATCTAAGTGATTTATTTGAACAGCATGTCCACAATCCCATGTTCCCATTGAACAGGCTGCCATCTTCATAGAGCTGCACAATTAATTGAATTTTAACCGTGATCGCGATTTTGACCGCTACCACTGCATATCGATTCAAGCACTTTCATAACAAACAGTCAGCCAACCACCAGGGGGCGACCGAAAGACGGTGAACTCATGTGAGTGGGAGTGAATGAGAACGGAGGGTGATTGACAGTCACAGTTGATCAGCTGGTTGCCTGTAGTTCCCAAAATATTAGGAAAAATAGATACATTATTACATCGGTGCCTTCCACTCCCGTAGAGTGACCCACAGGGTGCTAACAGGTACGCATTTTAACACTGGAACACGCCCGCACGCCTCACCACTCTCTAGGCACTCTCCTGCTCGTTCCCCCAAACCCGGAAATGCTCGTGCGCGTATAAAACAACAAACGCTACAACAACTTGCACGGCAAAACTGCGTTGGTGTGCACATTTAAACAAAGTATCGAGTTGCGGAGAGAAGTTTTGCATTAAAAACACTTCCCTTCTTTCCTCAACCGCCATCGTTTGCCCATGACGTAAAGCCAATAATCTGAGTTATGGTTTCTCAGAGAACGAGCCGCGCGAAAGCGAGGGTACCCAAAAGTACAGACTACTGTAACATCAACCGTGCACTGAGCCATCCACCTCTCAACGAAACGCATAATGGATGTAATAACGTTTTATTTGGCAAAGACATGTCCTATAGCTGGGTTGCAAATGACGTCACATCCGTTTTTCATCTTCGCGGTTTAATTGACATTATGGTCAAGAAGATTGAGCGTAGCATTAAAACAAGTGCGCGTGAGTGTAGAGTTTGAGCAGAAAATGCCGTACTACTGTTCTGATCTTGGGTGTTCCAGTTGTTCAAATAGAGAGATATGAAATAGATTTCATAGAGTCCCAAAATAAGTGGTTCATAAAGGTTATAAAGTCAGAGAAAAAAACGAAAAGTGCGTCGAAGGAAATGTTTCTTAAAAATATCACTTTTATCATCTTGTGGAACACAATCGGACCGCTTGTGTCTGCAGCGATCACTTTGAAAATGTTTGTTTGAACATTTGATTTGTTTGAGAAACTTTCTGTGATTCAATCAAGTTTATTCCCTACTATATTAGTAGTGTTTGATAGCAGAACTACACGTAAAGAAAGGACAATAGATCACATTAGTTTGTGTTCTTTTGTGGTTGCTATGCCTAAATATAACTACGAAGACCTGCTTGTGCAAATAAACTAACGTTGTGGTAAGTCCTGGTAATAAATATTGTGATTGTTGGTCCAATCCACCATATTTTCATTGTCCATTTTCATAACAGAAACTATAAGCTTAGTTGTTGTTGTGCAGGAAAGCCAAGTGCTTTATTCGATACGCTTAATGCTTAATTTGTGGACCCCTGAGATGTAAAGACATGATGTGCCTCTAATCTTTTAGACTTAGACTCAGACTTCTCTGAGTGTCAGATGAAGTGAGGTCATATCGAGCAGTAACGTCTTGGTGATGATAAATGGTTTAAATCTTTTGAAAAAGTATTTTTCTTAAGCGTGTAAAGATCCACTGCATCCCATTTTAAATATTTGTTTCATGATCGCTTACATATTTGCCTCTAAACTTTTCAAAATATATATTAACTGATTCCGGTAAATAAACAGTAGCCTAATGGGGCTCTAGACCAGTGGTTCTCAAATGGGGGTACGCGTACCCCTGGGGGTACTTGAAGGTATGCCAAGGGGTACGTGAATTTTTAAAAAAATGTCTGTCAAAAAGAACTGTGAAAATAAATGCAACAATGCCATATTCAGTGTTGACAGCTAGATTTTTTGTGGACATGTTCCATAAATATTGATGTTAAAGATTGCTTTTTTTGTGAAGAAATGTTTAGAATTAAGTTCATGAATCCAGATGGATCTCTATTACAATCCCCAAAGAGGGCACTTTAAGTTGATGATTACTTCTATGTGTACAAATCTTTATTTATAATTGAATCATTTGTTTATTTTTCAACAAGTTTTTAGTTATTTTTATATCTTTTTTTCCAAATAGTTCAAGAAAGACCACATCAAATGAGCAATATTTTGCACTGTTATACAATTTAGTAAATCAGAAACTGATGACATAGTGCTGTATTTTACTTCTTTATCTCTTTTTTTCAACCAAAAATGCTTTGCTCTGATTAGGGGGTACTTGAATTAAAAAAATGTTCACAGGGGGTACATCACTGAAAAAAGGTTGAGAACCACTGCTCTAGACCATCGCCTGAAACCCGGAGACGCCCGGATGTGCCTCTAGGTCACGTGATTGCAACCCACCTATATTTACTGTGAGCAGTACTCTTGTAATCCTTGTAGTAATGTGCTTTGTTCGCATGATCCTATTTTTTCACTTGTTTGCACTTTATGATCGCACTGTGCAATGGCATATTTATTTTTAGTTAGCCCTTTGTCTTTTGTAAATTTTATTTGATAACCGATGCTTTTTTTTACATTTAATTTTGAAATTAAAGTTCACATACTTTTTGTTTAAATTAGAAAGTGCAATAAAAATGTTTTACATAACATAGTAAATCATCCTTATCAATAATCGTGATTTCAAAAATAATTTAAAAAAATTATCTACCGCCCAAATGCAGCTGAGATAGGCTCCAGCACCCCCCGCCACCCCAAAAGGGACAAGCGGTAGAAAATGGATGGATGGAATCGTGATTATTATTTTTGGCCCGACATCACCATCTAAAAACAAAACTAAATAGTGAGCGCTCTTTGCTTTCAGCATGTCTTTGAAGATCAACCTTTCACCTTTCAACCCGTCTTCCCTGCAGACGGTGAGTCGGCACTTCAGGAATATTCCGGTGAACGAGAAGGAAACGCTCACCTACTTTATTTACATGGTGAAGAGCAGCAAGAGCCGCTTGGACCAGAAAGGAGACGGTGGCAAACCTCTGGACTAAAAAAAAACAAAAAAAACCCACAAACAAAACTGCAAAAGTTTGCAACACCCCACAGCCCCACATCTCCGAGCAAACCAAAGACTCTTTGGTCTCCTTGGAGGACTTTTACCAGATAGTCACCGACGCTCCACGGACGTCCTTGTCTTGGCGACTGTGCACCGGGACTCACTTCGCCACACTGACTTGATCACACTGTAACATAGAAGAGCTGCCTTAAGAGTCGACCCCCTTGATGTCCCTTTTGCTGTCCACAGAAAAATGTGGAAGACCTCTCCAAACAAACTCGTGGAGGATCAGATCAATGAGTTGCCAACATGTAGCACCCAAGGACCAGATACCAGAAGTACGCTGTCGCCCCGTACTTTCGACTACACGAAAACGCAGATTCAAATTAAATATAACAAATCAGGTGAACGTTTTCTTCACCACATGTTTTTTGTTTTTTTTTAGCCCTTGAAGCAACAACCTTGATGTAAATGAATCCAACCGATTCAAAACATTTTTGCCAACAGAGGGCGCCACAAGCGACGCGATTGTCATCGTCAGATGTCCATTTCCATTTCCACAAACTCTTTGCAGGTGTTGGGAGATGCTTTTATTTTATTCCCTCTTTAAGAACATTTTTCTTTTGATTTAGTTTAAAAAAATGATTTATTTTAAAAACGAGCGATAAGCGGGCCCCTTTTACCTTGACATCCAACATGATAAGCATTTAAAATGTCACTGCACTGCTGTAGCAGCCTCAAATTGCAACTCCCACTTGTGTGTTTTGATGGCGTTGACTGCATGATTTCGACACACTTAATATCATTGGTTTATTTGGCACTTATTTTATTGTGCATCATTTTATATTTTAATGCGTCCACCTCACAGGTTTTTTTTCTCCTCCCCCTTTATTCATATGTTCAGTTTTTGCTCGTAGGTTTGTTAACGTCACATAGGTAACACCCTTTTTTTTTTAATTCACTTGTAGGTCCTAACGGTTGTATTAGAAATTACATATATTTAAATATGGCTGCGTATTGCTCCTAATATTAATAATAAAAAATGTACAGGCCTAACATTGTGTCTGTCTTTTTTGTGCCTAAAATGTGATACATTTGTTATATTTGTTTTACCACACTTCTACGTTACACTACAGTTACTTTGTGCAAGCGCTATCAAAACATTACTCTCTTTGCCCAGCAGAGGGTACTACAACTCGGAGGTTTACCGGACTGGCGTTTATTTAAAAATCTGCTTACTCAGATATATTTTTTTACAAGCCTATAAAAATATATTTAGATTTTTACTTACCTGTTTTTAATTGCAGTGCTAAATGCTAATCGCCACTAGAGGTCAGCACACATGTTCGACCTGACAAATACATTATAAAAACTCATTTTAAAATGGAATATTTGGACATAATTTCAAAGTATACTTAAAAAGAGATGGTTTGAAAATGAAGTTTTTTAATTCTAAAGTCAGTAGTTTTATGCAAATAACTTCACTGACTTATTTTTTTTTTTTTTTTTTTTTTAAACATAGTTGAGTGAATCACGATTCAAATTATATTTCACCACACATATTTATACATCATAAACCAACTAATCAGCAATGGTGTATCGATATTATATGGTTTTTTTTATCCCTAAAATATTGACATCTGAAACGTTCCGAGTTTCACAACAAGACACTTAAACACAACCTTGGTGCCTTAAAATAATTCATTTATTTACGGACCTCTATATAATAGCTTCACATCTAATGTACATTTCATCCACATTTAACATAATAAACCATTTAATGAAATGTTTTTGTTTCTGCGTTTGCCCTTTTTGGAGTGAAAGGCTGCTGTGCGTCAAGTGGGACATTCTCATGTGTCTTCAGGATATAAGCTTTGAGGTAGATTGAGTCAACAACAAAGAACATATTATTACACATATTTAACATTTGTTCAGCCGCTAAAAATATATGTTTATGCCTCAATATGGCTTCACACAAAAAGTCAATGTTTATTATGGTCAATTAAATTACTGCTATTTGGTTAATGAACTTTGACCCAGATTTGCCATAATATATTTTGCATTTACCTTTAAAATCAATAACCAGTCGTTCCTGACTTATGAAACAAAGTTTTCGTTCCAACACAAATTTTGTAACCATTGGATAATAATAAAAAAATCAAGAAAAGCATCAAATTATTTTGCAAAAAAAATACAGTAAAATGTGATGCAGCATTAACAAAAATGCAAAAGCAACAACAAACAAAATCTGCACCTGGAAAAAAATAATTTAAATTTCTCATTTTACAACATATACTGATGCACTTCCACGCCACTTTATTCCATAATTTAAACTTAGTGTCAAATATAGTTTTTGCAATGGATGTTTGCGACACCAAGACGACAACATGGAGGGGATAAATATTATACATTTAATAAACACCAGAAGAAGAGGGAAAAAGTCTTTTGTCTTTACTTTTTTCTGCGGGATCCAACAGATGATGCGTTCGCGTACAGTCAAGTGGTTTTGTCTGTTTTTGGGTTTTTTACGTTATTGGTTGAGCTCCAGAGCCCAAACTTGCTGTGGCCACCCGGTCCTGCCCTTTACCTTCTTCTCGGCACCGAAGGAGTCCTGTGGGCCTTCATTCTGTGGAAAACACCAAAAACCACAATCATAGTCCCACGTGATTTTTTTTACTGACAAAATAAACATTTTTTTACCTGCACGGCCGCAAACGTTCTATCAAATGTTATATGCAAGAAATTATTTTTATTTTACATAAATTAATTTATCTTACAATTGCATTATGTTATTAGTTTAGCGTATAGTATAGGGGGAAAAAGTAAAGAACATGCACGAAAATATCAAAATTATAAGACTATTTTTTATTAACTAATTTTGACATCTTAGTGGAAATTGGTGTTTTTCTTTTTTTTTTTTGGAATGAAACTACACAAATTTCATTTTTTTTAAAACAATTAAACAGTTTAAGTTACAGTCTCGCTTTATACTGTAAATATATATTACAAATTAAAATAAAGTTTACTAAAAAATAAAACAACATCCACAGTTTTATTAGTTTCCATAAATGCATTGCAGTCTGAATTGGAATTTTGTAGCAACGGTAAATTTAAATAATCTTGTTGAAGACTTGCTGAAAAATGTTTGTAACATTTGATCAAGTTCTTTATAAATTTCCTAATGATTAAGGAATACATCTGCCAATTATAGAACACGTCAGTTGTAACACGGAACTTCCTTTAAAAATCTGCTAATTTAAAGACCACTACCATGTAATACCAGAGGTCCTTAATACATCTGCTATTATAGAACACCGTCAATTGTAACGCCAGACTTCCTTTAAAAATCTGCTAATTTAAGGAACACTACCATGTAATACCAGACGTCCTTTATAATTCTGCTAATTAATTAACACCGTCAATTGTAATGCCAGATTTCCTTTAAAAATCTGCTAATTTAAGGAACACTACCATGTAATACCAGACGTCCTTAATACATCTGCTATTATAGAACACCGTCCATTGTAATGCCAGACTTCCTTTAAAAATCTGCTAATTTAAGAAACACTACCATATAATACCAGACGTCCTTTGTAATTCTGCTAATTAATGAACACAGTCAATGGTAATGCCAGACTTCCTTTAAAAATCTGCTAATTTAAGGAACACTACCATGTAATACCAGAAGTTCTTTATAATTCTGCTAATTAATGAACACAGTCAATGGTAATGCCAGACCTCCTTTAAAAATCTGCTAATTTAAGGAACACTACCATGTAATACCAAAAGTTCTTTATAATTCTGCTAATTAATGAACACAGTCAATGGTAATGCCAGACTTCCTTTAAAAATCTGCTAATTTAAGGAACACTACCATGTAATACCAGAAGTTATTTATAATTCTGCTAATTAATGAACACAGTCAATGGTAATGCCAGGCTTCCTTTAAAAATCTGCTAATTTAAGGAACACTACTATGTAATACCAGACGTCCTTAATACATCTGCTATTATAGAACCCCGCCCATTGTAATGCCAGACTTCCTTTAAAAATCTGCTAATTTAAGGAACATTACCATGTAATACCAGACGTCCTTTATAATACTGCTAATTAATTAACACCGTCAATGGAAATGCCAGACTTCCTTTAAAAATCTGCTAATTTAAGGAACACTAACATGTAATACCAGACGTCCTTAATAAAACTGCTATTATAGAACACCGTCCATTGTAATGCCAGACTTCCTTTAAAAATCTGCTAATTTAAGGAACACTAACATGTAACACCAGACGTCCTTAATATATCTGCTATTATAGAACACCGTCAATTGTAATACCAGAGTTCCTTTAAAAATCTGCTAATTTAAGGACCACTACCATGTAATACCAGACGTCCTTTATAATTCTGCTAATTAATGAACACCGTCAATTGTAACGCCAGACTTCCTTTAAAAATCTGCTAATTTAAGGAAGACCCTCACTTAAAAAGTTATTAATCGAAAAAAGCAATGCTTTTTTTTAACATGTGGATCTTACAAACGTCCTAACTTACCAGCTCTCTCTTCCTTTTCAGATCCCGGTTCTCAAATTTCTTAATTTCGGCCTTAAAGCCCTCAGTCTCTCCAGAGTCCTTGGCCAGGACGTCCATCAGGTAGGCGATGTAACTTGTGGCCAAGCGTAACGTTTTTATTTTGGACAGTTTGGTGTCCGCCGGTACGTTGGGGATACACTCCCGCAGCTCGGCGAACGCCGTGTTGATGCTCTCCGTCCTCCGGCGCTCCTTCTTGGGCCCCGACGCTCGCCGCTTCGCCATCCCCGCCTGGAGGCTCTCCAGGCGGGCATCGTGCGCCGCGGCCGGCGCCAGCTCCCCGGCCGCGTAGGGAGCCTGGATCTGGAAGTCCGGCGGCACCTCGCCGTGGTTGAGCACCCAGCTCTGGAAGTAAGGCGCGTCCTGGTGGCAGCGCTGCACGAACGGGAAAGGTTCGTGCATGAGGTGGTGGTGGTGCTGGTAGCCCCCGATCAGGTTCATGTCGGCCGGGCTGATGCTGCTGCCGCTCTCCGTGGGTGTCGCTGGGTGGAGGACGCACGGCCAGCGGAAGTCATTCACCACTCACTCAGGTATTTATCCAACTTGAATACCCTTTTTACATCTCTAATTTGAAAACACACGCAAACCAAAAGTTCATAAATCCCCCCCCAAAAAATGTCGCTTGAGCTCCACTTTTTCTTGGCGATCCTGCAGCGATTAGCCCGAGAAATTTGACCCCGGCGAAGGTGCGAGGGCCCCCAGGTTTATATCATGTTGCGCGTCAGCCTGGTGCGGAGGCAACCAATGGGGAGGGAGAGTGCGCCTTTGGGGTGGGAGGAGTCGCGCGTATTTGGGACTCAAGTGGAAGCTGCAGCGTGGAGGCCGGGCTTTTACGCACTGCTTTTACGCACAAAAAAATGGGGGTTCAACCTGCACCTTGCTTTTGACATTAGACTTTTGATAAAAATCTGAATAAAAAATGATTTAGGACTTTTTTTTTGGCAGACTTTATATTTGATTCGTGTGGTTATTCCATCAATATTGGTCATAATAATCAATTATCACACAAAATAGGGACCACTTTTGTCCATGCTAAAAAGATCAATGCTATAACTACTTGAAGAAAACACGGATTATGTGCTACTATAGTGTAGAATCTAATAATAGTTCATGTTAATAATCAAGTCATTAAATTTTTGGAATATGCAAAGGGCTGAACATGGCACCTGCGTGCAGGTCAGCACTTAAAATGGGTTATGGTAAAATGGGTTATATACTTGTATAGCGCTTTTCTACCTTCAAAGTACTCAAAGCGCTTTGACACTATTTCCACATTCACCCATTCACACACACATTCACACACTGATGGCCATGCAAGGCCCTAACCACGACCCATCAGGAGCAAGGGTGCAGTGTCTTGCTCAAGGACACAACGGACGTGACTAGGTTGGTAGAAGCTGGGGATCGAACCAGGAACCCTCAGGTTGCTGGCACTGCCACTCTCCCAAACGCGCCATATATTATATTTGATCCGTATGGTTATTCCATCGATATTGGTCATAATAATCAATTACTACACAAAAAAGGTACCACTTTTGTCCATCCTAAAAAGGTCAATGCTAAACTACTTGAAGAAAACACGGATTATGTGTTATTATAGTGTAAAATCTAATAAAAGTTCATGTTAATAATCAAGTCATTACATTTTTGGAATATGCGAAGGGCTTAAAATGGCACCTGCGTGCAGGTCAGCTCCTCCCTTCCTGTAGGTTATGGAAAGTGTCAAAATATGTTTACACACAGAAAAAAACAACAAAATAATAATTGATTTATGCACGGCAGCATAAATTAATTTATACATAAAAATATACATCATAATATACATTATAATAATAATGAAGTGGACTTGTTGCCCTTTGATTCAAAAGTTACACTTTTAACACCAATATTATTACAGTATAGTCAATATATAATACTATTTAGACCAAGGTCTCGAAACTACGGCCCACGGGCCGGATCCAGCCCGCCGGTGTCCAAAATCCGGGCCGTGGGAAACCAAGTTTCCATCCATCCATTTTCTACCGCTTGTCCCTTTTGGGGTCGTGGGGGGGTGCTGAAGCCTATTTCAGCTGCATTCGGGCGGTATAGGCGGGGGACACCCTGGACAAGTCGCCACCTCATCGCAGGGCCAAAGACTGAAATGTATGCATGTTTTAAATATAAGTAACCTCAATCGATTTTTACGACCTTTCAAAATCATATTTAAGACCTTGTATGAGATTTTAGGATCATTTTAGACATTTTAAGGCCTTCAATTCAAATGATTGCATTTAAGACTTTTTTTTTAGACTTTTTAAGACCCTGCAGATACCCTGAGGCAGTGAAAGTCAAAGTTGAACTTTTTTAAGCAATACACACTATCATTATAAATAGAGATGCCGATAAATGCTTGAGAATGTAATATCGGAAATTATCGGTATCGTTTTTTTTAGTTTTTTTTTATTAAATCAACATAAAAAAACACAAAATACACTTACAATTGTACACCAACCCAAAAAACCTCCCTCCCCCATTTACACTCATTCACACAAAAGGGTTGTTTCTTTCTGTTATTAATATTCTGGTTCCTACATTATATATCAATATATATCAATACAGTCTGCAAGGGATACAGTCCGTAAGCACACATGATTGTGCGTGCAGCTGGTCCACTAATAGTACTAACCTTTAACAGTTAATTTGACTAATTTCCATTAATTACTAGTTTCTATGTAACTGTTTTTATATTGTTTTACTTTCTTTTTTATTCAAGAAAATGTTTTTAATTTATTTATCTTTTTTTTTTTTAAAAAGGACCTTATCTTCACCATACCTGGTTGTCCAAATTAGGCATAACAATGTGTTAATTCCACGACTGTACATATTGGTATCGGTTGATATCGGTATCGGTAATTAAGGGTTTGGTCAATATTGGAATATCGGATATCGGCAAAAAGCCATTATCGGACATCCCTAATTATATAGCACTTACTCAATATAAGATGCAAAAAGTAAACACTGCCGACTAGCGGCCAAAATAAAGAACTGCGTGGGGAAGGAGTTCAATAAAAGCACATTTACAGTATTACACATACCTAAGTAAAAAAAAAAAAAATTGTATTTTTTTCTGTCCTTTCTAATCCATTATATATATATATATATATATATATATATATATATATATATATATATATATATATATATATATATATATATATATATATATATATATATATATATATATATATATTAAAGATTAAGATTTAGATTAAAGTACCAATGATTGTCACACACACACACTAGGTGTGGTGAAATTTGTCCTCTGCATTTGTCCCATCCCCTTGGGGAGCAGTGGGCAGCAGCGGCGCCGCGCCCGGGAAATATATATATATATATATATATATATATATATATATATATATATATATATATATATATATATATATACATACATACATACACACATACATACATACATATACACATACATACATACATATATATATATATATATATATATATATATATATATATATATATATATATATATATATATATATATATATATATATATATATATATATGTATATATATATATGTATATATATATATATATATATATATATATATATATATATATATATATATATATATATATATATATATATATATATATATATATATATATATATATATATATACACACACACACAGCCAGGGGCGCCGCTAGGGATTTTGGGCCCCATGAAAAGAATCTTTACAGGGCCCCCAACACAGCGGCAACATTTTTTGATGCATGTATTGTTACCAGGACATGGAAAATAAAACATGTGTGATTATATGTTAGTTAATAACTTAGTGTCATTATTTTTTCTTTATTATAATTTCATCATCATTAGGGGCCTCTCTGGGCCTCCCTCCATCATGGGGCCCCTAGAATCCGTCTCCTTTACCCCCCCTTTTCGGCGCCCCTGCACACAGCCGGCCCCTGGCCACATTTTTTTACCCATTGCGGCTCCCGAGTCAAAATGTTTGGGGACCCCTGATTTAGACAAACTTAGACTTTATTGATCCACAAGGGAATTTTTTATTATTATTTATTATATTATATATTATTATTATTATTTGCACCTTTTTAAAAATTTAAAAATGTTGATCATTTGTGTCTACATATCAGCCATTTATTATAGCACTAAACTATTTAACTGCACTTTCTGTAGCCGTACGTGCTCATTAATGACAACAACAATACAATATTGGACTCTGACAGAGTGTCTTTGAACATTATCAGCATTAATTCCAGCTCCCCGCCTTATCTCCGTCCACCTAAAAAACATTATCCCATTACATTGCGTGACCCTGACGCTATTTTGAAACCATTTAGGGGCCGAGCTTTATCTAAATACCGCCATAAATCAGCCCCAGCAGAGTTATGCATGCACGTATATTCCATAAAAGCACTGCAGACGCCGTGCTGTGTTTACACTGCGCCACTTTGCCGCGGGTCGCAGCGTCCCAGACACGTTTTTTTATCCTTAAAATAATCATCTGTCACTATTTTTATAATGTATATACTGTCTGTTGGCCTGCAGAAGAACTGCGCTTCAACTCTTGTTTACATGTTTTACACGCGTTTTGTCATAAACACATGCGCAGTGCACACATTACACCCGATGTCGAAATTAGGCGCAGATTTAATACATTTAACTTTTATGTATATATTATTGTAGTGGAAGCAAGTGCATTGCGTCATTCTGAAGGGTTTTCCTAATAATTAAACTTTGCCATGTTTTAATAAGGCATGCATGTGACTCTCTGTTATAAAAGCCTTATAATATTAGTTAAATATTTTTAAATAAGTAAAAACAAAGTACATTAACTCAGTTATGTTCAAGACTTGGCCAATAACTTGATTAAAAAAAAATATATATAAATATACATATTCAATACAATAAAATACATATGTAACATGGTCTTATACCAGTTGTGCTACTTTATTGTGACAACACCACATTAGTTATTCCTTTTGTTTTGCCTTTTTTCCCCAAAACGTCAAAAATTGCAAAAATGTGTGTGTGTGTGTGTGTGTGTGCGTGTATACATACATATTTACTTATACATACACACGCATATTTTATACATACATACATTTATACACATATATATATATATATATATATATATATATATATATATATATATATATATATATATATATACGCACACACATATCTATAATATTTGAACAAAAACATACAGTTGATACATAAACAAAATAGCATAAATAGTCAATATACACAATCAAGTAATTTCCTCAAATAATTTAAGTGTTTTTACTACTTGTGACAACACACAAATACATGATACATAAAACAAAACATCAGATGGTATAAAGAGTCAACGTGTACAATCAAAAAAATATATAAAAAGTTGTTTTACTTAGGGATGTCCGATAATGGCTTTTTGCCGATATCCGATATTGTCCAACTCTTTAATTACCGATGCCGATATCAACCGATACCGATATCAACCGATATATGCAGTCGTGGACTTAACACATTATTATGCCTAATTTGGAGAACCAGGTATGGTGAAGATAAGGTACTTTTTAAAAAATAATAATAAAATAAGATAACTCAATTAAAAACATTTTCTTGAATAAAAAAGAAAGTAAAACAATATAAAAACAGTTACATAGAAACTAGTAATTAATGAAAATGAGTAAAATTAACTGTTAAAGGTTAGTACTATTAGTGGACCAGCAGCACGCACAATCATGTGTGCTTACGGACTGTATCCCTTGCAGACTGTATTGATATATATTGATATATAATGTAGGAACCAGAATATTGATAACAGAAAGAAATGGGGGGAGGGAGGTTTTTTGGGTTGGTGCACTAATTGTAAGTGTATCTTGTGTTTTTTATGTTGTTTTAATAATAATTTTTTTTTTAAAAACGATACAGATAATAAAAAAAACGATACCGATAATTTCCGATATTACATTTTAACGCATTTATCGGCCGATAATAGGGATGTCCGATAATATCGGCATGCCGATATTATCGGACATCCCTAGTTTTACTGTTTCATTACTGGGACAACACCCAGTTAAATCTTTATTTTTGTCTTATGTTTTACCCCCAAAACGTGAATATTTAAAATAAAAATACATAATTTAAAACATGAATATAAAACAGCATAAATAGCCAACATATACACTTTAATGAAGTATTATTTTTAAATGTAATTGTTTGTACTACTCACAAAAACAAATACATACAAAACAAAAGATACATAAACAAAACATATAGTATAAAGACTTGTTTTACCCCCCAAAACGTGATTATTAAAAACAATTTTACAATTTTAAACACAAACAGAAGAAATAGTCAACATATACAATTTAATAAGTTCCTTTTTTTAAATTTTATATAAATGTAATTCTTTTTACTACTTAACTGTGACAACATACAAAAACAAATACATAAAATGATACATAAACAAAACATCATATAGTTAAGAGTCAATGAGAGTCCAAAACATATACAACATGTTTTTACTGCATGTTTTTATTGTGACACCACTTTAAATCGTCTTTTTTGGGGTGGGGGGTGATTTTTTATTCAAAACGTGAATATTCTGCTCAAAGCGCCCCTCATGAAATGAAAATGAAACATGAAATGCACAGCTGTGCTTGACTGCACTTGTACTAACAAGCTCCACAAGTGCTGCTTTCACTTTAATGCACCATTAATTTAACACGCCAAAGCCATTCTTCATATATAGCACCTTGCTGCTGTTCTTAAAAACAAATAACGCTGCTTTAATTACTAAAGGTTTAATTATCTCCATGCGTGACAACAGGCACTAAAAAGTGCATCCAAGCTTCTAAACTGAGTAAGTCGGCCAAAGAAAAAAACAACACAAATCACTCCGTGGTGGTTTAATGTGTTTTATTTTCCACCATCTGCCCCGGTGGTGTTCTTTATATCCACAATTCCCCCATAATCACCTCCTAATGAAGTTAGTGAAAGTCATGTTGCCTCCACACGACATGTCCTACTTGTTGCTGCAACTGTTAAAACGGCAGCGGAATCAAACACTGGGGTCAAATCTGCAGGTCACTCGGACGCGAGCACACTCGGTGTCAAATTCGACAAGTTTTTTCTAGCTTTTTTTTTTGGGGAGCGAAGTCCCCCGCCGCTGCAGCGTGGTCCCCGTTCCTCGTTTGTCAGGCGCTGAGCTACTCCATGAGGCCGTCCAGAAAGCAAACCTGACACTGTTGATTAAGACGTCCACTACGCAGGGATGAAATACAACACTGGTCGTACCCTCGACAACACCACCTTCACCCCCTTCGCTCCCCCAAGAAAATCTTTGATTCTTTGTCCGATTACGTCACTTTCTCCAACAACCAAAAAAAACCCCCAAAAAACTTAAACCAGAACCGCTCTTGATCTTTTTGGGTTTGATATCAGTCCGAGGTGCTGAAAGAGTTCCAACCCCACACGCCCCCCTCGCTCCAAACCGCTGACCAAAATAGGCCACGAGGAGCCATCTTGGCACTGTTATGAAGTCCCCTCCTAATTGTTTGTGTCATCGTGTCGATTTTTCAATGGACGCCGCTTCCCTCCTCTTCAGAGTGCTTACCCTCCACTTTCCAAACAAATATTCGGGGCCTCGATTCAAAGGCGGTCAAGCCCCCGGGGGTTTATTGTGCGAGTTAGGCAAGGGAGGAGGGGGGGGGAGGCGACTATTACAGTATGTCGCCACCGGGCCACGTAAAGGCTAATTCAATCCAATATGTCCAATTAGACATGGCGGCGGCGGCGGCTACCTCCTCGTTCTGGGAAACGCGGGTCATGTCGTCATGGTGGTCGTCTGGTGCTCCCTTAGAGGAGAAGATCTTTCCTAATGTCGCAAACTTTCAGACTTCTCGTGGGATGATTATTGGTGGCGCCGTTTTTCTTCGGTCAACAGGAGCTGTCGGACCGCTTAGGAACAACCAATAAAGCTACGGGGAGTTTAGAAGAGTGGCGAACGGGCGGTAAATGGGGATACAATGTTTGTTTGCTCGTAAGGTTTATTGATTAATTGGTATTGTACCTTTTGTAATTCCAGTACCGTATTTTTCGGACTATAAATCGCAGTTTTTTTCATAGTTTGGCCGCGGGTGCGACTTATACTCAGGAGCGACTTATGTGTGAAATCATTAACACATTACCGTAAAATATCAAATAATATTACTTAGCTCATTCACGTAAGAGACTAGACGTATAAGATTTCATGGGATTTAGCGATTAGGAGTGACAGATTGTTTGGTAAACGTATAGCATGTTCTATATGTTATAGTTATTTGAATGACTCTTACCATAATATGTTACGTTAACATGCCAGGCACGTTCTCATTTGGTTATTTATGCGTCATATAACGTACACTTATTCAGCCTGTTCACTATTCTTTTTTTATTTTAAATTGCCTTTCAAATGTCTATTCTTGGTGTTGGGTTTTATCAAATAAATATCCCCAAAAAATGCGACTTATACTCCAGTGCGACTTATATATGTTTTTTTTCCTTCTTTATTATGCATTTTCGGCCGGTGCGACTTATACTCCGGAGCGATTTACTGTATACTCCGAAAAATACGGTAATTCAGTCCTTCTCAATTATTTTCTGTTACGCCCCCCCAGGATACAGAAAACATTGGATAAATAGTATCATTTGTCTATGAAGTTGTTATAAGTACACCTCTGCATAACATTGTATCCTTAAAGTACCTTTCATTGTTTTTTTGTTTCTTATACATTTCCATGATCAGAAAGGAGCAGATGGAAGAACACTATTCTTATATTTATCTGCCCCCTTTGTAACACAAATTATTCTAGATGACTTTATCACTGTTCCCTCCACCAATACCCCAACTCCAGCATACTTTTAATTTTTGTTTTAGCAAAATGACACGTTCAATCAAAATCAAAAATCAGTTTGATATAATTCCAGTTGTCTCTTTTTGTAACTCTTTTTAAATTCAAAGATATTCTTGCCACTTTTTAAGTCTTTGTCTAGAGAATTCCATGCTTTCACACCAGCAACAGACAAGCACATTTGCTTCAAATTTGTTCGCACTCTTGGATGTTTAAAATCATACGGCCTTCTGTGGTTCTCATCTTCAGACGTGAACACAAATAACTTTTGTAAGTCCTTTGGAAGAACTTTATTTCTAGCTTTGAACATCACTAATAGAGTATGCAATTCTACAATGTCTTTTAGTTTTAATAATCCTGACGTAATGAAGAGTGGATTTGTGTGGTCTCTATATCCTACTGTAAAAATGATACAAATTGCTCTTTTCTGTGAAAGAAATAAAGGCATTATGTTGCTGTGATGCTGTATGTATTTCCCCATATTTCTGCACAATAGTTGAAATAAGGTAGAATAATTGAGCAATATAACATTTTCATTGTATTATACGGGAAACTGTATTTAACCTTGTTCAAAATAAATACGCTTTTAAATACCTTATTTTTCACATGCAATATATGAGCTTTCCATGTCAACTTTTAAGAAGTAACAATAGATTCAATATTATGGAAAGGGAATATCAAACTCCTTGATGCTGCACAGATCGTCGCTACAACATGAGCGCTGCTTATCTCAACATTGTCTCAACATCTGTGATATTGACGACTCAACCGCGGCAGTCAAGGACACAAAATGTAACGTTTTTAATAGGGATGTAAAAAATAATAATAAAAGATTTTCGAATTAATCACAATTTTTATTTGTAACTATTCTTAATTGATTAAAAAAACATAAAAAAATCCATCCAGCCATCTTCTTCCGCTTATACAAGGTTGGGTCGCGGGGGCAGCAGCCTAAGACTTCCCTCTCCCTAGCCACTTTGTCCAGCTCATCCCGGGTGATCCCGAAACGTTCCCAAGCCAGCCGCGACGTGTCTTTGGGACTTTGTACAAAAAGGAAAGGCTATTTTTAGACATTTGTCATTTTGTTGGACTTACTCAAAAAATATGTTTGAGTAATGTTATGAAACTGCTCTGCCAAGTTAAATGTACCGCTCTGTTTTTGTGCCTAACTAACGTGACATGCCGCTCATGATGCTATAAACTACTCCTTACAATGGATGTAGCCTTTTCCCAGTGTTTTTTAGTGGGGTTTTGTACCTACAAACTGGCTTTTTGTTTATTTAAGAATGTATGTCTTAACCCCCTAAACCAGGGGTGTCCAAAGTGGGCAACTCAAATTGTGTTGGGCAAAAAAAGCATATTGTCAAAATATAAAACAACAAAAAAAACGTAAAAATCTAACAAAAAAATCAAAAAAGTAGGAAGGTGTCTAGGGCGGCAGGAGACCACGAGGAATTAAAAAAAAACATTTTTAATTTTTTTTTTAATTTTAATTTTTTCATAAAGAAATACAATCATGTGTGCTTACGGACTGTATCCTTGCAGACGGTATTGATCTATATTGATATACAATGTATATATTGTGTTTTTTATGTTGATTTAATAAAAAATAAAAATACATTTTTATTTTTTTTTTAATTTCTTGCACGGCCCGGTACCAATCGGTGCCCGGTGGTTGGGGACCACTGTTTTACGGTAATGTGTTAATAATTTCACACATAAGTTGCTCCTGAGTATATGTCACACCCATGGTTATGAAAAAAACTGCGACTTATAGTCCGAAAAATACGGTATTGTCTGTTTTTAAGCTTAATTTTTTTTCTTCAAAAGTTGCTCGAAAAACTTTGGACACCTGAACTAAACAAATTCTTATTTACGGCAAATTGTATGATTACATTTGAGCCATGTTTGTCAAGTGTATTGCCATAATTTTGTGCATCATTAGCGCAATAAAATTGTAACGTTACAGAGTAGTCTCTCACAGAACATTTTAGTGGAATTTTGTACTCAAAAGATTTTTTTTTTACTGGAAAACTGGCATTTTTGGGGGAACTTACTCGAAATTATTATTTTTTTAAATAAAAAAATCTGTAAGCATCTCAAACTAAGCAACCTTTAAATGTCTGCAAATTGCAGTGTTTGTGTTGCTAACTTTAGCATTTTTGGCAGAGGGTTGTCTGGTGCAGCGATTGTCAAACTGTAGCATGAGTGGTACATGGGCTCCATCTAGTGGTACGCTAAAGTATCACTTAATTATTGTAATGAAGTGACTGGAGCCGTTATCAAAGGTTAATCAGCTTTGAATGGAAGTCGTAGACAACATCAAGTACAGTAATTTATTTACTTCATATTTAAGTTTTATTTACTTTTAAGTACATTTTATTTAATCTTTAAAAACAATTTCAATATTTATTTTAGTACATTGTTCTTTTAACTTTTGTGCCATCATTGTATTTGATTCATTATTTAGGTACAGTGTTCAAACACAGTATTACTGTTATTTTTTACCCTTACAGTGGTCAAAAATATTAAATGTACTTGTTAAATAAAAACTCTGCCTCATTTTTAATGAACACTTAGGCCTACTACGCTACTGTATTTTAATGTTGGTCATTATGGTGGTACTTGAAGAGCCAAGTGTTTTTTCTGAGGTGGTAAAAGTTTGAGAACCACGGATCCAGTGCTTTGCTACATTGCCACCGATAGTCCAATTTGGGGGTTTTCTTCAAAAAATTCAAGAAAAATCCACTGAACCTAACAAACTAAAAATGACCAAAAACTTTTTTTTTTTTAGAGAGAGAGTTTGTACAAAAAGTTGCTTTCACTGAAAAACGGGTATTTTGTTTATGCTTACTCAAAAAAGACTACGGGGGTTGAGAAATATCCTTTATTTTATGCTGCCCTTTTTTTTTTGCTGCAGCTGTTACATATACTGTAATATAGTACATGATAACTGGGATTTGTTATATATTATATAAAAATATAATATAATATATCAGTATATATTATATACTGTATGTATAATATGTAAATATTACATATGTTATATTTTATAGTGCTACTATGGTACATTTTTAATCTACTTTATACCTTTTGTTTTCGCCCTCTTCTTGTACCCTTGTGTTCATTATCCTTTCCATCCTTTGTAACTGAGCTGCTGTGTGGAACAATTTCCCTTGTGGATCATTAAAGTTTGTCCAAGTCTAAGTTTTGGGATGCTTTAAACCTACTGTAAGTACAGTTTTAAGCGCTATCTAAAAGTTCGCAAATAGAGGGGTTTGTAAATGGAGGTTCCACTGTGCCTTTAAAATGGAGAATTGTTGCAAAATGTTGCACTTTCTGTCCCGTTTACTGAGTATTTCACCAAAACCTAGTCAAGTTATGACACCCTGACATACGACGTCCTACTAAATTCTGATGCCGTTTAACTCCCGGTCATATCAATATTTTAGGACTATGTCGCATTTGGGACGTGTTTCTAAGCTAACGTCCTGTCGTCCGCACGTGATTGATCCTTCTCCAGAGAAACGTAAAGGCTCGACTGTTGCTCATCTGGCGGCTTTACCAGACCATTTAGTTTTACTGCAGCCACTCCACTCCACTCTCAGCTATCTCTCACCTTCGAGGCCACTCTCGCTATCAACGACGTCGTCCAGCGGATCATCTCTCCTTTCCGTATATTTCATTCTGCGGGCCATTGATAAGGGCTTTGTGTCTGTCTTTCTGATCCTCCAAGGAACTGTCCTGCGGCTGCTGTAATTCTGCCCGTCCGCAGCCAATAAAGATAACAGACGGCCTGCTGGAATGCGCTGCAGGAAGGTGACAGTGAGGAGATGGAGGAATGTAAAAAGACACATAAAATGCAACGCGCTCCGTAACCGCCTCGTCGAAGCTTTTTATGTGTGTTTGTGGTCATTAGCAGGCATGTAAAGCGCGGCTCAACGTTGAATTTAACGACTTTTTTGATTGTTTTTGCTAGATTTCACTTAAAATAACCTCCTGAGAACCAACGTCCTGTGCAGTGGACACTGGTGTTATGTGAAAATAGCTGGGGTTTTTTTTCTTCCTCAAGATGAGTAACTCTGAGAAAAGAAATACACCAAAAACAAAGATGCTGGGTCTCAGGAGGAAATAGCCAATTATGGGGTAAACTAATAAATCAGTTATCGTTTTTTGTTATTACTCAACACTATTTCCAATAGTAAAAATGTCATGTCCTTCTTCGAAAAGTAACCTAGTTGAGACTAAATCAACAGCACCTCTGCTGGTTGCAGCAAAGTAATGCACTTAATTTTGATCAACATAATTCTTATTCAGTTCAACATAGGCTCATCTATAGCATGTGCGCATTGTATGACATGGGACACATTTGCCTTAAAAGTTGCGTTATTAGTTGATCAATTATGGCCATATAAAATACTTGTCGCATTGTGTAATCCAGGGGTGTCCAAACTGCGGGGCGTGGAATAAGTGTGGCCCGCCAGCCTCTTCAATTGGGCCTGCAAGATGTCTAAAGCTCAACAATGCATAGTTTTCAAATCAATCTTAATTACCAGGCGGTCTCTGATTGATCCATATTTGCTGCCATTTTGTGGCCCTTGGGGATACTTTTAAACAATAGCACAGCATTCACTTATATGCCACTATCCAAACAACCTTCCCTAGTCATGGTGCAAAAATAAATAAATAAATAACATAAAGGTCATTACACAACCTGCTCACTGAACATTGTGGATTAAGGCTGAAACGACGCGTCGACGTAGTCGACGTCATCGGTTACGTAAATACGTCGACGCCGTTTTTGTGCGTCGACGCGTCGCATATTTACGTCACACTACCGTCATGGCAAAGCGCAAAGCAGACGATGCGAGCGGTGCGAGCGAGGGGGAAAAATCACGCCAAAAGTCGTCAAAAGTGTGGGAGTATTTCAATACACAGCCTAATAATGTTGTTGAATGCACACTGTGTCGAGCGTAAATGGCCTATCATAGCAGCACAACGGCTATGAACGAACATTTGAAAAGAAAACCATCAACCATCAACTAGTCAATCGTCCGCGTGAGCATACGTTGTCATCATTACACAAAAACATGAATGTGTCATTTGTATCTGCTAGGGGTGTAACGGTACGTGTTTTGTATTGAACCGTTTCGGTACGGGGCTTTCGGTTCGGTACGGGGGTGTACCGAACGAGTTTCTAAGCTAAAGCTAACTTTAGCTGCTAAAGTCTTAACAAGCTGCTTCGCTCCTGCCTCTGTCTCAGCACGCAGCATTGTCCCACCCACACAACCATCTGATTGGTACACACGCAGCATGGTCCCACCCACACAACCATCTGATTGGTACACACGCAGCATTTTCCCACCCACACAACCATCTGATTGGTACACACGAAACATTATCAGCCAATCAGCAGTGCGTATTCAGAGCGCATGTAGTCAGCGCTTCAGCGTGGAGCAGATAGGTGTTTAGCAGGTGAGCATCAGGCAGCGGACTCTCCCCAAATGATAATAAACACCTCCCAGTCAACTACTAGTAACATCACTATGAGCCCGTTGACCTTCTAGAAATATAAACTGCAGCTCAGCTCACTCGCAGTCCTGGCTTGAGGTGAAGGCTAATTACCTCTCAGTTCCAGCCACATCGACCCCTTCTGAGCGCCTATTTTCAGCTGCTGGGAATATTGTAAACAAGAAAATAAGCATAGCATGTAGACATGCTAACCTTTCTTCATTACAACTGTTAGTCACTCACTGGAATGAGTAGAATTGGTTATTGTGTACTGTGTTGGACTGGATGTTTATTTTGCACATTTTAAAAGCAATACTTAATGTTTACAGTGCTCCAGAATATTTAGATTGGCACTTTTTTGTATTGGATGTTTATCTTTATTTTTGCACATTTTAGCAAATAAGCAATACTTTCACTTTTGTTGAAATGTTTACACTGTTGTTACAGAATATTTCGTTTTGCACTTTTTTGTATTGGATGTTTATCTTTATTTTTGCACATTTTAAAGCAAAATAAGCAATACTTTTACTTTTGAAATGCTTATACTATTGCAGAATATTAAGATTTGCACTGGATGTTGACTTTTATATTTGCACATTAAAAAGCAAATAAGCTACTTTTAATTTTGTTAAAGGTTAAAAGTTTTAAATGTTTACATTGTTACAGAATATTTAGTCATGTTGTTGTCAATGTTGACTGAGTGGCCATACTTCTTTTTTTTGTAAATAAAAGCCATGCCTTTCGAAAAAAACTGGCCTACATTAATTTTTTCATCTTCATTTTGAATAAAAAAATAATCGGTAAAAGGAAAAATAATCTATAGATTAATCGAAAAAATAATCTATAGATTAACCGATTAATCGAAAAAATAATCTATAGATTAATCGATAGAAAAATAATCGTTAGCTGCAGCCTTATTGTGGATATTATGAAAAACGTCCAAACACCATAAAAAAATGACACCCCTTTAAATCTATTAGAGTGCATGATGGGAAAAATGTAAAACACTCTCTCCACAATTATCCTTGTCTGGTGTATTTTAGCTGTTTGACGGAAGTAAACAAGTCAAACTTTCACATACTCTTAAAATCCAATTATATTAATTATATATCCATTATATTAGATATCCATCATTTATTATTATTTATTTATTAGCCTTTATTTAACCAGGTAAAATCCCATTGAGATCAAAGATCTCTTTTCCAAGGGAGACCTGGCCAAGAGGGCAGCAGCAAGGTTACATTAAAAACAGTAAACAAATACATAAAACATCACATTTACGACATTAAAACTTGCTCACATAACACATGTGCATACAGACAAGGTAGACTGCAGTCCTTTCACAGATATTCATATTAATATATACACACACACATACATACCTACATACATATATATATATATATATATATTATAACTATATGTATGTGTATATGTATATATATTTTATAACTATACTATAAATAATATTAGGGGTATGGGAAATAATCGATTCGAATTCGAATCACGATTCTCACGTTGTGCGATTCAGAATCGATTCTCATTTTTTAAAAATCCATTTTTTATTTAAATTTTTTTTAATTTTAAAATTATTAATATTATTATTATTTTTATTTTTTATTAAGCAATCCAACAAAACAATACACAGCAATACCAAAACAATGCAATCCAATTCCAAAACCAAACCCGACCCAGCAAACACCCAGAGGAGACACAAACACGACACAGAACAAACCAAAAGTAGTGAAACAAAAATTTATATTATCAACAACAGTATCAATATTAGTTAAAATTGCAACATAGCAGTGATTAAAAACCCCTCATTGACATTATCATTAGGCATTTATAAAAATAAAAATAAATGAACAATAGTGTCACAGTGGCTTACATAAGCTTGACAACACACTGTGTCCAATATTTTCACAAAGATACAAACCCCATTCCCATATGATTTGGGAAATTGTGTTAGATGGAAATTTAAACGGAATACAATGATTTGCAAATCATTTTCAACCCATATTCAGTTGAATATGCTACAAAGACAACATATTTGATGTTCAAACTGATAAACTTTTTTTTTTTTTGCAAATAATCATTAACTTTAGAATTTGATGCCAGCAACACGTGACAAAGAAGTTGGGAAAGGTGGCAATAAATACTGATAAAGTTGAGGAATGCTCATCAAACACTTATTTGGAACATCCCACAGGTGAACAGGCAAATTGGGAACAGGTGGGTGCCATGATTGGGTATAAAAGTATATTCCATGAAATGCTCAGTCATTCACAAACAAGGATGGGGCGAGGGTCACCACTTTGTCAACAAATGCGTGAGCAAATTGTTGAACAGTTTAAGAAAAACCTTTCTCAACCAGCTATTGCAAGGAATTTAGGGATTTCACCATCTACGGTCCGTAATATCATCAAAGGGTTCAGAGAATCTGGAGAAATCACTGCACGTAAGCAGCTAAGCCCGTGACCTTCGATCCCTCAGGCTGTACTGCATCAACAAGCGATATCAGTGTGTAAAGGATATCACCACATGGGCTCAGGAACACTTCAGAAACCCACTGTCAGTAACTATAGTTGGTCGCTACATCTGTAAGTGCAAGTTAAAACTCTCCTATGCAAGACAAAAACCGTTTATCAACAATACCCAGAAACGCCGTCGGCTTTGCTGGGCCTGAGCTCATCTAAGATGGACTGATACAAAGTGGAAAAGTGTTCTGTGGTCTGACGAGTCCACATTTCAAATTGTTTTTGGAAACTGTGGACGTCGTGTCCTCTGGACCAAAGAGGAAAAGAACCATCCTGATTGTTATAGGCGCAAAGTTGAAAAGCCAGCATGTGTGATGGTATGGGGGTGTATTAGTGCCCAAGACATGGGTAACTTACACATCTGTGAAGGCGCCATTAATGCTGAAAGGTACATACAGGTTTTGGAGCAACATATGTTACCATTCAAGCAACGTTACCATGGACGCCCCTGCTTATTTCAGCAAGACAATGCCAAGCCACGTGTTACATCAACGTGGCTTCATAGTAAAAGAGTGCGGATACTAAACTGGCCTGCCTGTAGTCCAGACCTGCCTCCCATTGAAAATGTGTGGTGCATTATGAAGCCTAAAATACCACAACGAAGACCCCCGGACTGTTGAACAACTTAAGCTGTACATCAAGCAAGAATGGGAAAGAATTCCACCTGAGAAGCTTAAAAAATGTGTCTCCTCAGTTCCCAAACGTTTACTGAGTGTTGTTAAAAGGAAAGGCCATGTAACACAGTGGTGAACATGCCCTTTCCCAACTACTTTGGCACGTGTTGCAGCCATGAAATTCTAAGTTAATTATTATTTGCAAAAAAAAAATAAAGTTTATGAGTTTGAGCATCAAAATATGTTGTCTTTGTAGTGCATTCAATTGAATATGGATTGAAAAGGATTTGCAAATCATTGTATTACGTTTATATTTACATCTAACACAATTTCCCAACTTATATGGAAACGGGGTTTGTAAAATAAGTCATATTTTTGGTTCATTTAATAGTTAAAACAAATGTACATAATTGCAATCAGTTAATAAAACATTGTCCTTTACAATTATAAAAGCTTTTTACAAAAATCTACTGCTCTGCTTGCATGTCAGCAGACTGGGGTAGATCCTGCTGAAATCCTATGTATTGAATAAATAGAGAATCGTTTTGAATCGGGAAAAAATCGTTTTTTAATCGAGAATCGTGTTGAATTAAAAAAAAATCGATTTTGAATCGAATCGTGGGAAACCCAAAGATTCACAGCCCTAATGAATATATATACATATATTATAACTATATATATGTGTGTATATATATATATATATATATATATATATATATATATATATATATATATATATATATATATATATATATATATTATAACTATATATATGTGTGTATATATATATATATATATATATATATATATATATATATATATATATATATATATATATATATATATATATATATATATATATATATATATATATATATATATATATATATATATATATATATACACATATATATAGTTATAATATATGTATATATATTCATTAGTAACTATATAAATCTATATATATATATATATATATATATATATATATATATATATATATATATATATATATATATATATATATATATATATATATATATATATAGATTTATATAGTTACTTTACATGCAGTTTATATATATATATATATATATATATATATATAGATTTATATAGTTACTTTACATGCAGTTGGCATCGGCCCCCGGCCAAATTTTTCTAGCCCACTGTAGCCCCCAAGTCAAAAAGTTTGGACACCCTTGGTGTAATCCATTGACTTCTCACATTCAGAAAGTTTGGAGTAAAATATTGAAAAAAGTTTAAAAAATAAAATAAAATCAGGCTATACATGGCAAGTTGAAACAATGTAATGTTTTTTATTTTAAAAATGTGATTAAAAAAAAAAGTCTGAGGCGAATTTGGCACTTTAAATCACTGCCTGTATATTTTAACCTGCATAACATTGTCTCTTTGAATACAGTATGTGATGTGATGAATGAATAACAATTATTAGTTTGGCATGAAAATGTAATGAAAAATTTTAGAAATTAGTTCAAATTCCACGCAAAAAAAGATCAGTGTCCTCAGTCTGCGCATGCTTTAAAAAGTCTACAATGGATAATTAAATCAATGTATCATAGATGTTGTGCTTTTATTTGTGCTACTACGTATACATTGTGGAAGGATTTGTTTAATGTTTCATTTCATAAATAAATAACCGTGACATATTTACAGGCGTTTAAAGTAGAAAGTTATAAACAGGCACTAAAACGGCGTATAATGTTTGAGTTCCAGTAAAAGTGACAAGCTGTAGTTATCCACGTGTTTTGTCCCACATGCACGTCGAGGTCGTCCATGCCCGGGTCCCGTGGACCACCGGCGGGTCGGTCTCTCTAATGATTTCACAGCAGCAGATTTAACAGAGGGTGGCTGCTCTGTGTCAGGCGACCCCCGAGGATTGCGTAGAGACTGACAGTCAAAACACGAGCATAAAGGCTTGACCCTGACAAAACCTCCAGGTGGAGACGGTTCAGGGACTCCACGTCCCTAAAAGCATTTTTAGCGCCGAAGAAAGCTTGGACACTCTGCAGGGGCGCCAATTGTCTGTCAGGTGGACGGCGACCTTTGAGAGAAACAAACTATCTAAGTCATTATTATTTATTTTATTTCTCAGCTATAGCCTCCTGGGAGCCAGCGTCCTCTATAGTGGACATTCAAAGCTAACAACAATTCAAGCAGGAAAAGTCTTTTTTTTTAACGTTTTTAAAATGCAATTAACATATTGCTGTTGTTTGAAAATTCATCTATTTATTGTATACTGTATAGATAAGGTCAAAAATGTCCTTTTTTAGTACATGTAAACAAAAAATTTACTTTAAATCAAATATATGTTTTAAAGGTAACATTTTCATTTTTCTGCTATTTTTTAAAAGCATTTTAAGTGTAGTTTACGTGTTAAATTTGTCGTATAACTAAATTGAAAACAACCGTTAACATTTTGTACAACTTTTGCTTATTCATATGTGCATATTTTGAAAGAATGAATCGGCTATTTTTTCAAACAACTTTTTACTTTTACGCCGAAATTTTACAAGCGTACATGGCGTAATTCTTCCGTACAACCGTGCTTTTTTCGTTTGAGAACACGTTGGAGTAATTTGTTGCTTCAAATTTTTCAAAACGCTTATAAATTTTGAACAATTTCGGACCTACATTTTTGTTTTCGAGAACATATTCCAGTTTTAGACCAATGGACCGCATAACTTTTTGTACACCTTTTCTTTTTTGGTGTTTGGAATTATTAGCGACTTAACATTTTGCGTATTTAAAAATACTAATCTATTCTGAAAGAATAAAGCGGCAATTTTCGTGGCACTTTTTACTTTTGGTGTTTGATAACGCGCTGTAATTTTGTACGTTGCATACATTTTTTGTACAAATGTGCTTTTCTCGTTTGAGAAATGAGTCGCTTACGTTATTGCACAACGGTTACTTTTTCGTATTTGAACAATCTTATAAATGTTAAAATATTTAATCACCTAATTTTTTTCACTCACATCTCGTGTTGCATATCTTTTCGTTATTTTTCTTGTTACGATTTTGCAATGAAATAGTCACCCAACTTTTTGTAAAACTTAAATTTTTTTAAGTAATTGTAAAACGTTTCACTCTGTGTCCAAGAACACGTTTTTTGAAGATGGTTATCAATTTAATTTGAAAAACTTAATTGACCGTCTTTTACTTTTTGCATTCGAAAAGGCTTGAAAGTTGAAAGTTTCTTAACAACCGATCACATAACTTAATGTATAAGTTTCCGTTATCCATTTAAGAACATCAGACGTGGGTGTTAACGCGCTATATTTATAATTTTTACTTTTACTTGACTATTTTTGTGAAGACGAACCACTATTTTTACTAGTTTTATTCCAGTCGTTACATTTATTTGTATTACTATTATTCAATTCCATTACATTCAATTAAATTCTCTTTATTTACAAAACATTATAAAAGTCCATACGCTTAACAATTTTATATGATTTGTAAGTGCTTTGTAAAAGGGAAACTCCCAGGAAATTGTAATAGCTTATAAGTGTAGGCCCCAAAATAGTACATGTAAGATAATAAAGTACAACAATAATATTATTTACAATGCTCGTCAGCGAGCCTTCCTCAGGCAGGCACTGTCACATGACTCGGTTTCACCAATCAAACTTAAGCACTAGTGACACGTGACCCCATTTCACCAATCAAACGCAGCCTTACATACTTTATACGCAGGCGCAGAAGAAGAATAAGCCAGAGGATGGAGGAAGTGTTTCAGCACCAAGTACAGATATAGAAGCTGAAATAAATTAATATTTTAAAAGTATACGATAAAGTAAAAACTGACTTGTTTAACAATTGTCAGAATGTTCTGAAAGAAGAGACTTTAATTATGTGACGTGACACCAGCACATCCCTGCTAATGATGAAGACAACCAGTAGACAGCAACTTCTCAACAGCCGTGTTTTGACACTAAAACTTATTTACTTACTAATCTCATTAATTCATATAATCTACAAAAACATCGTTATTCATACTTGATTTAGTGTTAATTAAACGTTCAAATACAACAATTTTGAAAAGGTCATTATCATGTAAAGAATTCGCTTTGTAGTTAGAATTAACAGTAAATACGGTAGTCAAACAGTTCACCAAAATAGCAATCTTTATATGTGTCCGACAATCATAATAACCACAAAAGTCATTTAAACTCATTAAAAGATGGAATGTTGTACTTATCTGTTCAATCCGGAGCTTGACAGTTACTTGCGCTACTTCATTAGCATGTAGCCTTCTCTTCTTCTACTGTATTCACGTTCCCACACAGCTCATCAAGCTGAAATGACCGCAATCGCCCCCTAGTGTACGAGAGGCACACTGCGTATGACCTACATTCGCATTAAAGATAAAGAGAATGGAAACTACAACTTCACACGTGGGTTTGAAAATAGAAGAAACTAAAATATTTGACAAATCAGACCAACGTATTGCATGGAAACTCACTGACTGTAAAAAGTGACATGACGTCAGACAACTCTTTGATGTTTACTTTAGGAAATGTTGTCTTGCGCTGTCACCTGGGTCAGTAGCATAATATTAATAATAATAGATTTTATTTGTAAAAAGCACTTTACATTGAGTAAACAACTTCAAAGTGCTACAGTGTATTAAAAAAATAAAAATAAAAAGATAATAAAAAATAAATAAAAATAAAATCTAGAACAGCCAAATAGCTAGAACTAGTATGCATATATCTAAAAAAAAAAAAAAAGGCTTTTTTTAAAAAGAAGGGTTTTTAAGCCTTTTTTAAAAGCATCCACAGTCTGTGGTGCCCTCAGGTGGTCAGGTAGAGCGTTCCACAGACTGGGAGCGGCGGAGCAGAAAGCCCGGTCTCCCATTGTTCGTAGCTTTGTCCTCGGAGGTTGGAGGAGGTTAGCCTGTTTGGAGCGGAGGTGTCGTGTGGAGGATTTGGGGGTGAGTAGTTATTTGAGGTAGAGGGGGGCATTTCCATGGATGCACTGGTGGGTTAGTAGGGAGACTTTGAATTCAATCCTGAGTGGAACAGGAAGCCAGTGAAGGGATTTGAGAGTTGGTGTGATATGGTCATATTTCCGCACTCTCATCAGGATCCTAGCAGCACTATTCTGTAAGTATTGCAGCTTCTGGATGTTCTTGCTGGGGATCCCGACAAGAAGTGTGTTGCAGTAGTCTAGAATAGAAATGTTCACATCTCAGCCTACAAGAATTCCACTAGAGAAAACACTTTGCAGTAACTTACTGATGTTTTGTATGTTTTACACACACACACACATGCACACACACTCACACACAACTACGGTTGCAGTCCAAGAACCATTAAAAAAACAGCTACTCAATAAATCAAATGTTACTCACAAGTTACTCAATACTTGAGGAGTGTTTTTACAGAATACTTACTTACTGTTATTCAAGTAGTTATTCGGATGACTTTTTACTTTTACTTAAGTCATATTACACTAAATCATGGGTGTCAAACTCATTTTAGCTCAGGGGCCGCGTGCAGGAAAATCTGTTCACATGCAGACCGGACTATTAAAATCATGGCATTAAAACTAAAAAATAAAGACAACTTCAGATTGTTTTCTTTGTCTTACTTTGGCCAAAAATACAACAAACACATTCTGAAAATATTACAACAAAAATATAGAAAAAAAATACCGGCAGCGGTAAAGTTTAGATCCATGAAAGAAAGAAGAAAGTCAATGAATATTTATAACGGAATACATTTACATATGCATAAAAATGTGTTTTCTTTTGTATTATTTTTTTTAATGAATTAAGTAACGTTTATGACAACCTTTTTCCAAAGCACAATATAGATTGTGAGATATAACAGGATAATGCATACATTTATAACTTGTTTTCAAAACGGTTACAAAAAAGTGGGACCCCAAAAATTTACTGTGGAACCCCATTTTTATGAGTTAATGGGTCCCCATTTTGAAAATTCGTAGCACTAACACTGATGGAGTATTGGCAGCAGGCGGCTGTGGCCTGCAGGCCGGTTCTAATACTAATCAAATATCATCCCAGGGGCCATAGATAATTCGCGGGCCGTGACTTTGACACCCCTGCTCTAAAGTAACGGCACTCTCACTTAAGTACAATTTTCGGCTACTCTAGCCACCTCCGGAGAACATATTGCGATTTTGGAATAATTTGTCACGCAGCTTTTTATACAACGTATCTTTTGTGAATTTGGAATGATTAGTCACTTAGTATTTTGTACAAATGTTCCTTTGAAAATGCGTGTCTACTTCTAAAGAATGAATCTGCTTCAATAACACGCTGCAATTTTTTGTAAGAGTACGTTGCATTCATTTTTTTGTGCAAGTTTGCTTTTCTCGTTACTTGACGCAATGTTGGGAGTAATTTGTAACTTGAATTTTCCCACAATTGTTACTTTTTTGTACGAACGCTTATACATTTTTAACGAATTCATCACCTTACTTTTCACCTACTTTTCGTGTTCAAGAACATTTTCCCGTTGTAAAACAATCTATCGTATAACTTTCCGTATAAACTAAGTTTACTTGTTGCAATTTTGTAATATTAGTTGCCCGTGCAACTTCTAGTTTCTATTTGACAATGCCTATTAACATTTTGTAAATCCAATTACGTCTAACATTTTGTATTCCAGAACACGTACTGTATAGAAGGATGGTTATACGTTTTCCGTTTGCTAACTCAACTTTTCTTTTTTTGTATTTAGAATAATCAGGCGCTTAAGATTTTGTGCAACTTTTGCTTATTTGTATTTGAAAATGCATATCTGGTTGGAAAAAATGAATCTGCTTCGATAACACGTAACGCGTACGTTGCATTTGCTTTTCTCCTTTGAGAACGCGATGCAATGTTGGAGTACCTTATTTTTCAGACTATAAGGCGTACTTAAAATCCGTTCATTCTCTCAAAACTCAGCAGAGCGCCTTATAACCCGGTGCGCCTCATATACGGAATAATTTTGGTTGTGCTTAGCGACCTCGAAGCTATTTTATTTGGCACATGGTGAAATGATAAGTGTGACCAGTAGATGGCAGTCACACATAAGAGATACGTGTAGACTGCAATATGATGGCAGTCACACATAAGAGATACGTGTAGACTGCAATATGACTCAAGTAAACAACACCAATATTTTATATGTTCCATTGAAAATATAGAACATTACATACGGCGTTCACAAATCTATCAAAATGTTTTAGTACTTAGACTTTAGTAAGCTATGAAGCTGCACTGCTTGATGGATTGTACTGTGCTTCAACATACAAGTATTATTATGGTGTGTGTATAAGGTAAGACATATTATCTGGCGTTTTGTTTCGCAATATTATGCAAAAGCAACTTTTCTTACCTTCTGGTACCGGCTGATATGTATTTGGGATCTGCATAAGTCCTGAAAATTTGTAGTCGGTGCCGATGCAGTGGTCGATAAGCTTCTTCTTTTTCTCTATCTTCTTGTTATGGGACATTCATCCTCCGTTGTTGCCATTTCTAATATAAAGTAGTGTAAAGTTCTCACTTATATCTGTCAGTAAACTCGCCATGAAAGCGCTAAAACATACCGGTGTAGTGAGTTTACATTATTCACCCAAGGAACTTTAGTTATTAGAGAGTTCCGGTCGGACGTTTTTTTCACAGGACACATTTCCGGCGTTGTTATTGCACTTGTGACTCATGGATGAGGAGATGCTGCTCCGTTGTTGATTTAAGTAAAGTCTGAATGTCATTGAAACAGTTAGCTCCATCTTTTGACACTTCTTCCACTCCCGTCCTTGCACGCTGCACCGCTACAACAAAGATGACGGGGAGAAGACGCTGCCGAAGGTGAGCCACGTAAATAAGACCGCCCACAAAACGGCGCATCTGGGATGGACTGTCAGAAAGCGCCTTGAAGATGATCTGTAAAACATAATCTATGCAACATTTTGACCAAAGAACCACCATTACATGTTATGTAGACCACAAGGAAGTGTTTTACATTTAGAAAAAAAAAAAAAAATTACCCCTTTAATGCGCCCTATAATCTGGTGCTCCTTTTGTATGAAAATAGACCTGACTAGACCCGCTAATCTACAGTGCGCTTTATAAACCGGTTGCAACCTATGGTCCGGAAAATACGGTAATTTGTTGTTTGAATTTTTGCACAACTGCTACTTCGTTGTACTTACAAAGGTTTTTAGATTTTGAACAAACTTATCACCTAACTTTTCACCTACTTTTTGTGTTGAAGAACATTTTCCATTTTTAAAACAATTGATCCCATAACTTTTTACAAGCTTACCTTTCTTGTTGCAATTTTGCAATAATTAGTCGCCCGTCTTTTCATACAACATTAGATTTTTTGGGCATTTGACATTGCTGAGTACATTTTTCAAATAGAAGTAACACGTTTCACTTTTTGTCCGTTTTTTTTCCCATGTTTTTTACAACTTTTGCTTTCTCATAGTTAAAAATGTGCGTGCATTTTGAAAGGATGAATCGAGTACCTTTTCCTTGTTCGATAACACACTGCAATTTTGTAAGAGTACATTGCAGAACTTTTTCTTACAAGTCGTACTCGTTTGAGAACACGTTGCGATATCGGAGCAATTAGTTGATTGAATTTTTGCACAACTGTCACTTTTTTTGTTGCAGTGTTGCAAAAATTAGTCGCCCGACTTTTCATGCAACTTTAGTTTTATTTTCTGTTTTAGACATGGCTAAGTACATTTTTCAAAGAGTAGAAAGACGTTTAATTTTTTCCACATTTACTTTCTCGTTTTTGACAATGCACATCTATTTTTGAAAGAATGAATGGAGTACCTTTTCTTAGAACTTTTTACTGTTTGTGTTTGTAAAATTATGTCGCGTAACTTTTTCTTACAAGTTGTACTCATTTGAGAACACGTTGCAATATCGGAGTAATTAGTAATAATTTCTTTGTATTTGAAAACGCTTATAAACATCCAAATAATCACCTAACTTTTTTCAAAAGAACAATTCAGTTTTAACCATCAACAACTTTTTGTACATGCTTATTTTTCTTTTTGTCATTTTGCAATAACATCATAACATAAGTTGCCCGACTTTTCGTACAACTTCTGTTTTTGTAGTCGACAATGCCTTTTACATTTTATAAATAATCACAAATAGTTGTACTTTTTCTGTCAGAGAACACGTATTTAACGATGGTCATACAATTTATTTGTAAGAAACTACATTTTCTTGCCTATTGGTGCAGTAGCTGCTGTTGTGTGTTTGGGATATGCATAAGTCCCGAGAAATTGAAATCAAACCGTGGAGGCATTGCAGAGGCACTTAAAAAAACAATCTTGCCTTCCTTTATAGTTCCGTGAAATGAGCCGTTTGGAATTTTCCCCGTTGTCAACGTTTTTCCCTAGTGTGACTTTAGCTGGTCATCCATATATGGTATAAATTTACCCCAAATACTTTGTGCTAGTATGCCATTGTAGTCTGCGCTGTTTTTAATAAGCTCCTGATTTGTCTCTATCCCCTTGTTGTGGGGCAGACTGGCTCGTATATGCACATGTATCCTCTGCTGTTGCCATTTCTAATACATATAGTTCGGTTTTACGGTATACCGGTATTAGTATAGTACCGCAATACTAATGAATCATATTCGGTGCTATACCGCCTCTAAAAAGTACCGTTCCCAACAAACGCTATTGGTGGATCTACACCTGACATCCACTGTAATGATACCAAGTACAGGAACGTATCTAGTCGATACTACTATGATTACATCGTTATTTTTTTGAATCACAAAATCTTTTTTTGTTTGTTTTTTTAATTCATATTATGTTTATAAACTCAGAAAATATGTCCCTGGACACATGAGGACTTTGAATATGACCAATGTATGATCCTGTAACTACTTGGTATCGGATTTGTGGTATCATCCAAAACTAATGTAAAGCATCCAAACAACAGAAGAATAAGTGATTATTACATTTTAACAGAAGTGTAGATAGAACATGTTAAAAGAGAAACAGATATTAACAGTAAATGAACAAGTAGATTAATAATTCATTTTCTACCACTTGTCCTTAATAATTCTGACAAAATAATAGAATATAAAATGATACAATATGTTACTGCATACGGCAGCAGCTAAATTAGGAGCCTTTGATTGCTTACTTACTACTAAAATAAAAAAATAAAAATGGAGGCACTTAAAGACCTTCAACAAAACGGCGCATCCTAAAGAGTCGATCAGAAAGTAGCTTTAAAATATTCTGCAAAACATAAATTATGCACAATTTTGACCAAAGAACCACCATTGCATGTTATGTAGACCACAAGAAAGTGTTTTAATGTAGAAAAAATCATACCATGACACCTTTAAATGGCTAGCTTAAGTGGAAGTTTTTACTTTTTGTGTTCGAGAACACCTTAAAATTTATCAAATAACTTTCTGTATAGGTCTACTAAACATTTGTACTTGTTTCTTGATATCGTTTTTATATTCATATTATCTTGATTTTGTATTTACTTTATGTCATATTTTATTGATTATGGTACTTTTTAGTCACTTACAATATTGTTTGTGTTTGGTACACTAATGTGTATATTGTAACCCATTGGTTCTTTGTTTTATTTTTGCAAAAAATATATATCTATTTTTATATTGATCTTTTTTATATTTGGTATGAATATTATTATGTAAACTCAAGGTTATTATTTGTTGTTTGCTATTTTTTATATTACATAATTTTATTATTGATCATGTTGTACTGCATTGTAATCTTTTGTTTTGTGATTGTGTGATGTTTTTAGCCGGGACCCCAGGAAGAATAGTCTCCTCTGCGGTGTAGACTAGAGTTGTACGGTATACCGGTATTAGTATAGTACCGCAATACTGATGAATCATATTCAGTTCTATACCGCCTCTGAAAAGTACCGGTCCGCTCAATATGACCAATGTATGATCCTGTAACGACTTGGTATCGGATTGATACCTAAATTTGTGGTATCATCTAAAACTAATGTAAAATATCAAACAACAGAATAATAAGTGATTATTACATTTTAACAGAAGTGTAGATAGGACACGTTAAAGGAGAAAGTAAGCAGATAATACCAGCAAATTAACAAGTAGATTAATAATTCATTTTCTACCACTTGTCCTTAATAATTTTGACAAAAGAATAGAATGGAAAATGACACAATATGTTACTGCATATGTCAGCAGCTGCATTAGGAGCCTTTGTTTGTTTACTTACTAATAAAAGACAAGTTGTCTTGTATGTTCACTATTTTATTTAAGGACACACTTGCAATAAGAAACATATGTTTAATGTACCCTAAGATTTTTTGTTAAAGTAAAGCTAATAATGCAATTTTTTGTGGTCCCCTTTATTTAGAAAAGTATCTAAATAATTTCGGTACCGGTACCAAAATATTGGTATCGGGACAACACTAGTGTAGACTAATGGGGATCCTTAATAAAACTTAAATTTAAACTTTGCGATTTTTGAAATAAATCGCTAGTATTTTCCTACGACTTTTCTTTTTTAGTATTTGGAATATTTAGGCCAGAAATGCCCATAGTGGGGCCCGCGGGACAAATTTGGCCTGCCATAGGTTGGCTACCAAATTTAATAAATATTCATACTGACCTCTTTTCTAGCTGCACAATCATTGATGGCATGTTCCCCAGGCTAAACTGTAAAAAAAAAAAAAAAGTCATTAGATTTAACTGTAAAAAATTGGCAGCTCAGTCGCCTGAAATTTACCGTAAAATCATCGGTGGTACTATTTTTCCATTTATAGTAATGCACTGTAAAAACAGCAAATGTAGATTTTACAGTAAAACAAAAAAAAAGTACCAGTTCAGTAGCCAGAATTTTGCGATAAAAATAATCGGTGCTCTTTTTCAATTTTTAGTAATGCACTGTAGAAGAAATTACCATTGAGTTCATGGTAAAAAAAAAAAAAAAAGCTAGCAGCCCAGTCACCATTTTTATGTAAAGACAACAATGATACAGTTTTTCCATTTACAGTCATTTGGTGTAAAAAAACATTCAACATATAATGAAAAAATGCTGGTGACTGTGCTGCTAGTTTTTATTTTTTTGTAAAATATATATATATATATCAGTGGCGTGCAGTCACTAGAGGCAGGGGAGGCGGGGCCTCACCTGCCATCATGGAAAGAAAAAAAATGTAAAAAGAAAAAAAAAAAAATTAAATTGTTATATGTATCCAGTGATTATACTAAAGTTATTTTCCATTTAACTTCACCAGTTTTAGATTATTTTTATTTTTATTTTCACATTTGCCGTTCAAATACTGAGAAGAGACGGTGCGGTGATCAGCAGCCAGTTGAGGCACGTCACTCAGTTGTGCCTCAACATGGAATGTGCACAATGACTCGGCTAACTGCTGGCCTGCTGTGCAGTGAGACTGTATTGCTATATGAATTATATCAGCTAACTAAACTATGACATAGTTTAGTTAGCTGAGGTATATAATGTACAGTGTATTTTGTCAACAACTGTATGTGTGTAACGTATTTCTTGTGCTGAGCATTCATAAATCTGCTGCAAAAGACATACTGGTTGAGGCTCGCAGTAATCCGGCCTCCTGGTGGTAGAGGGCGGTAGTGATCCCAGAGATCATTCCTCGGCCGCAGAAGAAAAAAAAAAAAGAAAAAAAAGTTTGCAAGCGATTGTTTATTTCCTCTCGCCTGGACTTTTATTAAAAACATGGAGGTTTACATATCTAAAATAAAACAGTTTTCTAAACTGGACTTTCAATCGAAGCAGGAGGTAATAATTAAAGGTAGACCAACGCCGGAGCTAAAAGGTTTGCTTTTGACTTCGGGACAGAAGACCCGTTCTTTTCAAACAGCGGGGTACACACGCAAAGGCTGGCTGTGTGGATGTCCAGCAAGAAAGGTAAGACCATAATAATGTTTTTTTTATTAAATGTGCTTTTTTGTGTGCTAGAGTTGTGTAAAGAATGCTGGTATGAGCTTTTAAACATAACCCGTTAACTGCTGCCAATCACATGATGAATAAGATACTCTTTAGGGTTCATATGTTTGTAAATCTGACTGTGATGATGCAGTGCCTCACCAGACATTAACCTCACCGCACGCCACTGATATATATATATATATATATAGATATATATGTTGAGGTTACCCTCCAGTGGGTTCCTCAGACCACCAAACACTGCCACGAGAGCCCGGATCAGGGTTACAACACTGTTTTATTTTCATAAATTACTGCAGGGGTTTTGCATTCCAGCAAACTGTCTTCTCGTGTCCGTGTCTCTCTCGCTTTCACTCCAGCTCCAACAACGCGTCTCATTCCGGCTGCTGCTAATAAAGGCGACAGGTGATTAGATAACAAGGCCCACCTGGGCCATCTACGCACCTGTCGCTGTCTTCGAGGCCGGTCCTGGCACACCCCGTTCCGCGGCAGGCCCGCAGGCCACGCCCCCCTCCCCAATATATATATATATATATATATATATATATATATATATATATATATATATAAACATTTTTACAGGCTAACTAGTTGTGTTTGATTTGAAACCCCTGCTGTACGGTAAAGATGTGACTGTTTGACAGTACATAGAAAAGGATCACCTTGGTCACCATGCTTCGCCCACGTCCTATAATGAACACCTACCTAAATGCTTTGAAATGTTGCATCCTCAGTACGTCTAATCTGTCTGGGTAAAGTTTGAAAGCCATCTGATGAAATATCTCGGAGGAACTGGCTGTAGAACGACACCCGTAAATTGGCAAAAATCTGCAGAAAATGACCTTTTTGAATGTTTTGAGGTTAAAAGTGAAGATAAAAGATGCAGAGTTACATGTTAATTGAATTAGGCACGTGACTTATATTTATATAAGGCTAAATTATTCACTAGTGGTGCTGTCGCATGGTAAAAATCGCACATTTTTTACTTTGGCCCTTGCAGGCAAAGCATTTGAGCACCCCTGATTTAGGCAGTTAACATTTTGTATGAATTTTTCTTTTTAGTGTTTGAAAAGTTGCAACTCTGGAAAAATGAATTGTTTCTTTTATCGTATAACGTTTGTGTTTTGTATTTGTTGACACAGCATTTAAAAATACGCAACTTCTTTACATTCAATGTGTTTTGTATCCTCATGCATTTTCTTACTAGCTTACAGTAAATGAAAGTTTTATGTTTATTCTATAAGATAATTAAAAGCGGTCTGCCTCGCTGACTTCAACAGGAATTGGTAAATAAACTAAGAGGTCATTGGCCGTGCAGATGTTTAGAAGTCGGATGCCGCTTTTCCTCAACGTTATTTATCCAATCAGGAAGAAATGCCGGAGCCGTGTGACGCCTCTCGTGTAGTAACACTCTCGAGGTCATTGTGCTTGCGAGCGTAATGACCTGTAATGGCGGAGGCAGCTAGTTAAAGTCCCCGGCTTGTTCATTCATACTCGCTCTACACGTCGCGTTGCACGCTCATTAAAGCGGCGAATGGGTCACAGATGTGCAGTCAGGCGGCCATTAGTTCTACCTGGAACTAGGTGCTTTGGGGTCTAGCAAAACACAAGTTTGAGGGCCTTGTTAGCCCACCTTGGCCACCCAGGCTAAACAGTGCGGACATTTGTTGTGAAGGCTGCTTGGTCGGCGTTTTCCTGCCTTATTCCTTTCAGTAGTTTTGTTTATTCTTTAAAAAGTTGGTTAGCGCCACCAGAATTCTGTTGCATACCAGAATAAGCGTCCTCTGAAAGTGGACATTAGTTTCTTTTTTCAACTACAAAATTCTGAAAGAAAATATACCTTTTAGCCCAACAACAAATGTCCACTGCAGGTTAGTGCATTTTGAGTCTGATCATTGACTTTATGGTCATTTTATTGATGTTAAAGGCGAGGCTTGGAATTTATTCCACCCATAAAGCCCTCTAAAAAAAAAACGCCAACAATGCTCCATTTACATCTCATGACCTGCATATTATTAACCAAGTATTATCGATATTGTTATTATAAGCGGTAGCGCTCATAAACTATTTTTAGCAGCGCCGTGATCACAGAGAGCTGACTAAATTATGCTGCTATGATGACATCATCGGCCGGTGAGCTGCTGCATCACCTCGGAGTTGGTTTGTGCTGGATATTATAAATCATGTCTCCAGGGCTGCCAAATTTCAGAAAATGACAAGAGTGAGACTTTAGTGGCATGATGCATTCAAGAAAAAAAAGAAGGCCTTTTCAACACCGACTTGGCCTGTTTTATTGTGGGTTTATAGTTTAAGACTGATGTTCTCATCTCCAGCAGCTCTCCATGCACTATAGCACATGTGTCAAACTCAAGGCCCGGGGGCCATATCTTGCCCGCCACCTCATTTTATGTGGCCTGCAAAAGCCTGGAATTACCATGGGTCTATTTGTTTCTAAATGTAGTCGACTTTCTATTTTGACAGATAAAAATACATGTGCAATATGCAATGTCATATATTTTAAACTTAATCTAATATTGCAACAAATATTATATTATCACACGTTCCAAACATCAAAATAAGTACTTAAATATCTGCTTGACTCATGATTTTGAAGCAACTTATCCATCAAATGGTACAATGTAAAAATATTTTTTCAGTAAAAACTGGTAGTTCAGTTGCCAGAATTTTACCGTAAAAAACACAAAACAAAAACATTTGTAATACTGTTTTTCCATTAACATTAATACACCGTAAAAACAACGACCGTGGGTTTGACAGTAAAAACAGTGGTACTGTTTTCCCCATTTACATTTACAGTATACATCAGGGGTCCCCAAACTACGGCCCGCGGGCCGGATACGGCCCCCCAGCGTCCAAAATCCGGCCCGCGGGAAATCCCAAGTTAAAAAAAATAAAATAATAATAATATATATTTTTTTAATTTTATTTATTTTTTTTTTTTTTAATTTAAAATTTGTCCTTACTAGTCCATTTTCTACCGTCTCCTAGCCACTCAGGCAAATCATATTGTCTAAAAATGCATCTTACCATCGATAACGTGACATGCAGCAGGTGCGCTCTTTAAGTCAATTAGTGCGCGAGGAATATATATGTATGAATACATGTATATATATATATATATATATATATATATATATATATATATATATATATATATATATATATATATATATATATATATATATACACACATATAGACCCATATACATATATACACATATATACATATATATATATACATATATACACACACACACACACACATATAATATATATATATATATATAGCGCGGCCACCAGCCAAATTGTTTTACCCCAATGCGGCCCCGGAGTCAAAAAGTTTGGGGACCCCTGGTATACATTGTAAAAAACATAAAGTTATTTTATGGTAAAATTCCGGCATCTAAACTTTGCTCTAAAATCTACATATTTTTCTTACAGTGTGAGTAAAAATATATAACAATAAATAATTGTGTAATGAAGCATAATATATATTATTCACTGTTACAAGTGGCCCTCTGAGGGCAGCCGTAACTGCGATATGGCCCCCAATGATAACGACTTTGACACCCGCACTATGGCCTCCTAATGCTAGTCTACAAAAAAAAAAAAAGTTTAAAAATGCAAATTATGATTAGAACTGTAAACATCGTTAAATGTTAAGAGTATCAAATTTGATCAAACGACTGAAGGTTTGTGATATTCACGGATGAACCAAATCTATTGACGGGCTTATTAACACGAACAAAATGTTTGTTTTTTATTTGAAGCGTGACAGTGATGAAACGTCTACATTTACATCTCACTCTGTAAACCAAGGCAGAAACAGTGGCAGAGTGGGTGTGCGTCTCCTCTCTGCTCTGACTGGAATGGAACTTTATTGTCATTGCACTTAAAAGTTCAACAAAATGTGTTTTTAGAACAAGTGCAGACATTCCGTAGGCCGCCTGCGAGGAAAGGCTTGCACATTTGAGGACATTAGAGTGTTACGTGCTTTCATGTCTCCAAAACATCCGAAAAGTCGCTAGATTTGTCGCTAGTCGCTTTTGACGAAGAAAGTCTCTAAAATAAAATAGTGAACATACAAGACAACTTGTCTTTTATTAGTAAGTAAACAAACAAAGGATCCTAATTTAGTCTGCTGACGTATGCAGTAACATATTGTGTCTTTTTCCATTCTATTCTTTTGTCAAAATTATTAAGGAGGAGACACCTTACGTTACTTCTGATTGGTTTACATTACCTGTTGTCTTCAGTGGTTGGCTAGATTTAGGAACAAGAATTTATGGATTGGTTATTTCGGTCAACCAATCAGAGTTACTCGAACTACGGGAAAAAAAAGTTTATTATGAAAAAAATAAATATGGAAATATACTGAATGAGGAAATGAGGAAATATAAGCGTTAGACATGTTAAATGTGGCGTGAGAATGGGTTAAATTGCGTGACTCTCACACTCAAAGCATTAGGCTTGGCAACTCTGTCTCTTTCTTGTATAGTCAAAGTTTGTTGCTATAAACCGAGAACTTGGTCAACTTTGACATTCACCTTAGACCAAGAGATGGCGAGAAAGACACAAGCAGAAAGAAACGTTTGCGCCCACTTTTTTTTATTTTTTAACCTGCAGTAGTATTATAATTAATTCTTGATTTAAACGGGAATATTCAAACATCCCATCAGTCAGCATCCCAGTGAGAGCAGACATTGTACAGTAAGTGAGTATTTTAATATGTTCGTACGTTGTGTTTTGTTTAGCACTTAGCAATACCGCGACATGATGCCTAGTGTTTCACTAAAGCTGGATCTGCTTAGCACACTGCTTTTAAAACTTGGAGCTCATCCTCCTTATATTCAGGCTCAAAAATATAAAGTTCTGGATCATCATTTGTCCCAAAGTAGTCTTTGTTGTCTCTCATTAAGTCTGCCATGAGTATTAGTTTTGCTGTGGGTGAAGGAAATAGTGAACGTTGTGATGCTTCTGTGAAATTATGCTTCTGCTTGAAATGAGAAAAATACGTAAATATTACATCCTATTATGAATATACCTGTGACTATGTTACATACTGTATACTTTCAGGGTGTCTATAAAACGTTGCAGGTTTTTGGAGTGAATGCCATTACATACATTGTTAGCTGACTCTTACGAGTGTTTATTTACAAATTAGAATGCACTAAAAAAGACTAACATATGTGTTCTTGTCTCACATAAGGATTGTGAATGATGGACAAAATAAAACAAAAACAAAATCCAGTTCCCCTTTACGCCACATTAGAGTATTTCACCCAGAAAAGCCAAACATTTGAGTTTTTAAAACGTGTCGACCTATATGCAAAAGTTAACACGCTATAATTTGTGGGAATTTAAGGGTTCTTTGGTTTCAGGAGGTTCAAAAATATTATTTCCATATTAAAAATGTTTACTAAGTAGCGCACAAATGCCAGTTTTCCAGTAAAAGTAGAAGAGTCCACTAAAAATGTTTTTGTGAGTAAATACTGTACGTTGTAACGCCACAATTTTGTTATGCTAATGAAGCACACAAATCAAACTCAAATTTAATGACATAATTTGCTGTAAATTATAATGTGTTTGGTTCCGGATCTTTAGTGCCACCTTAGTGGATCCCTGGAGCTTTTTCAAAAATGTATGAAAATCGAAAAAGATGAGGGGAAAAATATATTTTTTGTTTTAATATGGTTTCTGTAGGAGGACAAACATGATACAAACCTTCTTAATTGTTAGAAATCCCACTGTTTATATCAAGCATGCTTCACTGATTTGGCGAGCGCCATTTGTCCTACTAATTTCGACGGTCCCTGAACTCACCTTAGTTTGTTTACATGTATTAGTTCTTTGACGCTCTTACAGAAAGACGTGTTTTATGCCGCTCTTTTGTCTCATTTTGTCCACCAAACTTGTTATGCTGTGCGTGAATGCACAAAGGTGAGCTTTGTTGATGTTATTGACTTGTGAGTGCTAATCAGGCATATTTGGTCAGTGCATGACTGCAAGCTAATCGATGCTAACATGCTATTTATGCTAGCTGTATATGCATATTACATCATTATGCCTTTTTGTAGTTATATTTAATTTCCTTTACTTATGTCCTATGTGTATTTGATTATTAATGTTGTAAAAATGTGTAGAATAACTATTACCTTTAAATATTTCTGTCAACGAAGATTTGTGTCTGCATGCAGCATTTTGATAGTAGGCTAAAATAGCTAATATAGATATTTACATCATTTGTTGCCTTTATTATAAGACTTATATAAGGCTTTTAATTTTTTGCAGCTCCAGACACATTTTTTTGGTACTTTTAGTCCAAAAACATTTTGGGTTGCCGACCCCTGGTTTAGGGGGTTATGACATATTATCTTCATAACATTTCTGAAGTAAAACTGCACGTAACACTGTTACTGTTCCGTCTTTTTCCATTCAACGTGAAAAATGGCGGGACAAAACCATGTATCTAATGATTTGTGTATTGCTCAAGCGTATTTGGAAGACATCAATCAATCAATCAATGTTTATTTATATAGCCCTAAATCACAAGTGTCTCAAAGGGCTGTACAAGCCATGCCAGTATGCACTTAATACATACAGTACAGGCCAAAAGTTTGGACACACCTTCTCATTCAATGGGTTTTCTTTAATTTCATGACTATTTAGGGCATCAAAACTACGAATGAACACATGTGGCGTTATGTACTCAACAAAAAAAGGTAAAATAACTGAAAACATTGTTTATATTCTAGTTTATTCAAAATAGCCACCCTTTGCTCTGATTACTGTTTTGCACACCCTTGGCATTCTCTCGATGAGCTTCAAGAGGGAGTCACCTGAAATGGTTTTCACTTCACAGGTGTCATAGTTTTGAGGCCTTCAGTGACAACCTACAATGTAAATAGTCATGAAAATAAAGAAAACGCACTGAAATGAGAAGGTGTGTCCAAACTTTTGGCCTGTACTGTATATGCTTAAAGTTTTACAATCGTTAGACAAATGATCAATGACTTAGTTGCCAAATCCCGGCCGCGCCCCTCCAACGACGTTTTGCTTGATGGCGGCCAATTTTTTTTCTAACCAATCGGGCAACTGCTTGATTGCTCTCTGTGTTGTTCCAGTTTCAGTTTTATCTCGAAAGGGTCCCACAAATAGCCTTGTCGCAGCAGCAGCCCCGTGTCCTGGCCAACACGGTCCGTGGAATGCCGTGACAAGCTTTTCCGACTCAGATTGGATGCTTATCATGGCGACCGCCAGCTCTGATTGGATGCTTTGTAACTGTAGAGCCCATTGTTAGCTGATGACCTTTACACTCGTATCAGGCTCAGGATGTCATGGCAGCGTGTGAAACCCTGGACCAGCTAGCATAGTATCCATCTCACACCTTGGCTGTTTTTTCGTTCTGTGATAAACCGTGCTGTCGAACCGTGAACTGCATTAGGATTATTTTTAAGAGTTAGCACAGAGGTCTTCAACAGCGGGTCCACAAATTAATACATGTTATTACATTCAGTGTTGGCGCTATGAATTTTCAAAATGGGGTCCCAGGAACCCCATCAAGTCATAAAAATGGGGTCCCAAAGTAAATGTTTGGGGTCCCGCTTTTTTGTAACCGTTTTGAAAACCAATGATAAATGTATGCATTAACCTGTTATACTATTCTATATTCTTTTTAAAAAAAAGGTTGTCATAAACGTTACTTAATTCATTAAAAAAAAATAATACAAAAGAAAAAAAATGTTTATGCATATGTAAATGTATTCAGTTATAAACATTCATTCACGTTCTTCTTTCCTTCATGGATCTAAACTTTACCGCTGCCGCCCCAAAATCAAAGTTCTCTGACTGATGTGGACCACTGACACATCCCATCTCTGTATATTTTACTAGAATACCCTTATGGGCATTACATACATCAAAATCAGGTACCTACTGTGCTGTTTACTTGTTAAAATACCCTTTACACAGTTAAAATGTACCCAAACGACCATTTTGCTGCTGCCATAAATTGATTTGAAGGGTATTTCAACAAGTAAACAGTACAGTAGGTACCTGATTTTGATGTATGTAATGCCCACAAGGGTATTCTAGTAAAATATGTGCGCGTAAATATGCGATGTGTAAATATCAAAATATTACAATGAATCACTTTTTGTCAGGCAATATTACATTTAATTAAAAACTTTAAATAATTGAATTCATCCAAACACTTTATAAATATTTATTATGTGCATAAAAAAAATAACAGTTACAATTGTATGTATCTTCCAAACAAGAAAGAGGTTTTATAACATCATTATCGGACTAACAACAGTCCTTTAAATCTCATTAATACCACAGAAAAGGCAAACTGTAATTTTCCGGACACGATAAAGGCTTAAATAACGGCAAACACGTAGCGTTACAATAACCACGAAGATAACGTGTTTGTCTTACACCTAGTAATCCGCTGTGGACAGATGAAGCCAAGCAATGCAGGTTTAGCAAGCGGTGCGCGCTCCCGCGAAGGAAATCCATTTTTGGCAGGCAATAACATTTTGGCACAACACCGGCAAATATAAACAAAACAAAACACGGGCGAAAAGCGTTAATCGATTTAAAAACAAACAAACACGCAAATCGGAGTTTTGACCCGGAGAAGGCAGGGTCGGTAAAAAAATTAAATTCAATCTGCGTCGACGCGCGGACTTCTGGAAATGCGCGTCCTTTCTGATTTCAATGCGTAAAAAGACACAAAAAGTGCGTTAACGCTAACATTGACATTCCTGTTAGCATTTAGAGTAGCTGGCGATTAGCGCTCGAATTGCCAATGAAAGAGCGATTAGCGAGGCAAGCTACCAGCTATTGATTAGCACGCTACTTTCCGAGAAATGATTAGTGCACGAGTTGTCAGCTAGCAATTAGCGGTGCAAGTATTGCACAATAACAAGTTACCTTTAGGACCAGTTTAATTCAAAACACAATCACAATAATATACAGGATATATAAGTAAGGGGGGGTCACTATTCCACCTCACCATCAGTTTGGGGGTCCTTGGCCTGGAAAACATTGAAGATCCCTGAGTTAGCAAAAAAGGGTTTGATCCTTTTTGCTGCCTAGTTCTGGCTAGCATGAATGCTTTTGTTTTTTGCTAGTTATGGACCACTTGTGATGAAGGATTAAAATTATATCATACAAACAAGTTTTCTCTCTCGTAACTTCAATTTTTATCAGTTCTTGAGCTGAGATGTTAACTATTACTCAATTTTGAGGGGAGCGGGGACTCGCTACGTTCATCGAGCTAACGTGGCAACAACAGTTGTGTAGTATCCAGTGGATAACAAATAAATTATTTTACGTAATTACAATTTTGAAGTTAATGTTTCCTTGGTCTTTTAATATTTGGAAACAGGTGTTTACCTTCTAGTATAAGCATTAAAACAATCATTAGCATGAATGTTGATTTGTTTGCTAATTGTGGACCACTTGTGGTGGAGTATTAAAAACATACCGTATTTTTCGGACTATAAGTCGCAGTTTTTTTCATAGTTTGGGGGTGCGACTTATACTCAGGAGCGACTTATGTGTGAAATTATTAACACATTACCGTAAAATATCAAATAATATTATTTATCTCATTCACGTAAGAGACTAGACGTATAAGATTTCATGGGATTTAGCGATTAGGAGTGACAGATTGTTTGGTAAACGTATAGCATGTTCTATATGTTATAGTTATTTGAATGACTCTTACCATAATATGTTACGTTAACATACCAGGCACGTTCTCAGTTGGTTATTTATGCGTCATATAACGTACACTTATTCAGCCTGTTGTTCACTATTCTTTATTTATTTTAATGTGCCTTTCAAATGTCCATTGTTGGTGTTGGGTTTTATCAAATAAATTTCCCCCAAAAATGCGACTTATACTCCAGTGCGACTTTTATATGTTTTTTTTCCTTCTTTATCTTGCATTTTCGGCCGGTGCGACTTATACTCCGGAGCGATTTACAATCCGAAAAATGCGGTACTAATATAATACATTTTGTTATTCGTAACTTCAATTTCCATCAATTCTTAGGCTAAGATTGTATCTTTTACTCAATTCTGGGAATAAAAACTATGGCTAACTGCGTCACGCTAACGTTGTGCCAACAGTTCTGTAGTATAGTTCAGAATAAATAGTTTTACTTTTAAGTTGTTACATTTGTAAAGTTAATGTTTCCTTTGTCTTTTAATTACTTGAAAACCGGTGTTTATATTCTAGTGTAAGAATTTTAATAAAGCTTATCTTGTATACTGGATGTGACGCTAACTATTGTACAGTCAACAAATTGAGATAGCATTTTTTTTTTTTTAAATAAGCAAAAAGCTGTTTCATAACAAAAGTATACAGCTCCCTTTTTGCGCATCTTTCTTTATTTCTGTCAAAAATACTTTCACCGGGAAAGTAAAGCGCTCTTCAGCGTGGGAAGAGACCCAGCCTAGCATGTGCGGCGCACTGATAATGTCGCATATAAATTAGCGTGGATTTCTAGGTTAAAATACTTGTAAAGATAAGAGAGACTCCTTTAAATTACACCTGAGGTTTGGTCGGCTGCGCAATTGCCGGGCGTAATTCTGCGGACATAAATCTGACTGTGAGTGCTTTGTGGTTGCCCAGGTCACTTCTTCATGTGGGAAACGAGAGATGAGAGGCTGGGGGTCAATCTGGACTAAGCCCCGCTGGTGCCAGTGGACTCCCCGCTCCCCCCCTTCCCCTTTCTCCTCCCACCACCACCGGCCCCTCCGACGGAGATGACATCACCGCCTGTCGACGAGGACGACTTGACGTCCGTCTTGGGCTGTGAGGTACGCTGTTGCATCTCGTGGAAATAAATGGAGTGTCGCCATTATCAAAAGAAGCTAAAAGATAACATCACGAAGAGCAACATGCATAAAATCACGTATAAAATATGTTTTACTATATGTATCATTTAAATAAAATATTAATTTCAACATAATTTAAGAAATTGCATCCAATGTATTAAAAAGGAATTCTAATTACTTAAATATTTATCTTTAATTGTTAATGCATTAGTTATATTATTCTATTTATATTTATTATAAGTGTACATTTCAATATAATATTAATTTCCAACAATTTTAAAAGATGAAAGTGGACAATTTTCGAAGTGTATTAAAAATAATTCTAATGACTAAAATTAGTTTTAAAAAATGAAAAATTGTTAATGTATTAATTATATTATATTTGTATTCATTATATTTTTTATTATAGGTTTGAGTAAAACATGCAAAGGAAGTGACACAAGTTAACATCTTTTGTTCATACTATTATTAATACACTATACTATATATATATATATATATATATATATATATATATATATATATATATATATATATATATATATATATATATATATATATATATATATATATATATATATATATATATATAGTATATATATATATATATATATATATATATATATATATATATATATATATATATATATATATATACAGTATATATATATATATATATATATATATATATATATATATATATATATATATATATATATATATATATATATATATATATATATATATATATATATATATATATATATGTCATATACAGTATTTGAGACTTCCTATTAGGATGTTTGCATGCTATTGTAAACAGTCAACATGCACACATTAAGTCACATGTATGTTTGTTTGCTATTTTATTTACATCATAGCCTTTTTACACACTTTTTGTTTGCATGTTTGCATTTTATATCCACACAAGGGTTAAACATGTAAAATAGCTATTTATATTTAAAAAAAAAAAAAAAAAAAGCCTAGTAGCACATTATGTCAATATTTTTACTAATAATTTTAAACTCTTCTTAGGTTCTTATTTTTTATTCTGTAATTTTTTTAATTTTATATAGTTAGTGCTACTAATATTACCAATATTTTAACTATTTTATGTTTTTATTAATTTATTATTTATATTTTATTTTTACATATATTTAAAATAAAGGCTACTACGTTAATTGTTAGTTATTCTCCAGTGCGGGCGCCTCAAAAGTGGTGTTTTTTTGTCATCTTTCTGTGCCATGCCGTGTGTAATATTTTTAGTGTGTCGTGCATGTGGGTGGGTGTTTAAGTGTAAAGCACTTGTGTTGCAACTTGCCTGTGCGTGAAAAGTGCTATACAACAAAAGTTTGATTGATTGATAACTATAAAATGTGACTAAACGATGGTATAACATCTCATTTCTGACAGTTTTAATACAAATAATACAGCATTTAGGCATGTTTTTATTCATAGACTATGCATTTTAAATGCTTATTTATTATGTGTAAGACATTTTTAAACACATTTGACTACCCAAACCCTACAATATTAGTCAAAACAAGGCTAATACACTGATAGTGTGTAGACTTTAATGTACATAAAATAGCAAACAAACATACATGTGACTTAATGTGTGCATGTTGACTGTTTACAATAACAGGGATATTTTTTTACCTGATCAAAGAAAAAGACCAGAAACAAATGTCCACTTCAGAGGACGCTGGCCCATATGAGCAAATTATTTTCAAACACCTTTATTAAAGGAACATTTTCAAAATAAAAGTGTGCAAATAGTCAATATTGAACAAGCCGCAAAGTTAACCAAACGCAAGACTGTACTTCAAATGTTGACTGCTTCTTTATGCAGTATGGTAGAAATGACTCAATTAAAAAAGTATTACTTTGATTTGTTGCCCCCTAATCTGACCCAAAAGCCCTCAAACCGGCCGTGAATGATAGAAGGATTAGTCCCTGTCTGGATTTTACTGTACGGAGGTGTTACAGTACAACCGAGCCCGTCTGCTCCAGCTGATCAGCTGATTGGAGCCACCCGGAAAACGGTGCCTGCCGCGGGGTCTTTCTGGGAGCCGGGGCCCTAGGCGCGATCCGGCTCCCCTCCGCACCATTTTCTCATTCCCCCGGCTTTCACGTGTCGCCTTCGCTCTGCAGTTTCGCCCGCTGAGGAAAAACAGACGCCTCCTCTGTTGCCGCCCTCCTCCTGCTTTCTTCTCTTTCCTCCCCTCGCTGCCCCTCGGGCCTTTTTTTATGGCGGGGCTTCTAACACATGACCTCTGCCATACATTAGACGCCATGTATACGTCCCAAAATAAAATCGCAAGTGTGACATGTGACTTTTTTTGTCTTAACGTCCTTCTGCAAGGTGCTTCCACCTATAGGCAACGATACATAAATAAATTAGCCTTCATCCCCCCCAACCGCCGCCGCCGTCGTCATCTCGTCCTTTCATCCCGTCTGGCCACACACCGCTGTGGAGTGTCCAGCCGGTCGTCACTTTATGCAGCGTGACAAGCCGTAATTTGGTTTGTGCCTCATTTGCATGAGAAGGAGTCGTACTTCCTGTCGCCAAGATGGCTGAGTTAGAACCCGGTGCTTATTCCCACTTTTTAAATAACCGAGGCCAAATGCCGGGAAGTGAAGAGAATTGGACATTCCTTCGAGGAAACACATGCAGGTGAATAACATCAGTCTTGACATTATTACACTCCAAATATCACAATGTAAATATATAACTTTTTCAATCACACTACATTTTGACCACTAATTAAACAGAAATGAATAACTTTTTACTCATTTAACATACACTTTCCAATATACTGACAATATTTTTTTGAATATTTAAATGCATACTGTATGTGTAATACACATTTTAAAAATCTAATTACATTAGTCTATTTTGGCATTTGAAATCGTGTTCATTAATTTTTGACATTATACTTAGATATTTTACATATACTGTATACATATAAATATTCAATTATATTTTACATATGTATAATGCATGACCGACATACCAACTATTAAAATGTTTAAAATGTATTCATTTCATTTACATTTTACTTTTCAATAAAAATGGATAGCCTTTTATCAATTCACGGTACAATTTCTGATCCTGCACTTGCACATTATCCCTATTGGGAAATATTACACTGTATAACTACATTTTGTACATACATACAGCATGTACAAAACTCTGTGTATTATATATATCAAGCTGACTACAATACATTTTTATATTATTAATCAAATTCAATGAATTTGTCTTTTTGAATTAAATTAAATTTTAAAATGTATAAATTAAATGAAATAAATTACAGCTATGCAGCTAAATTACTATTATTAGTAATCTAATTAATTAATTGGTAATTGTATCATTATTACATCCTAAATTACAAGTGATAGTGCCATACTTACATTTTTTATTTTTATAATTGTATATATATTTTTATATAATTATTTTCAATATTAATTGGTTAAAAATAGATATAAGAAAAATATGATCATTATATTTGGTTTTATATTTTGTACATGTTACATACTACAACACCGATTATGAACAATGGTATGCTTTAATATCACAAACAAACACACACTTCCGCGATCTGGAACATACAAATTTGTGCAAAAATATGCAGAAATTATTTTGGTAAGTGGTTTTCTTGCAATATTTTAACAATGTGGTGTTATTATATGTGCTTGGTAGTAATTATATCAGGATGCATGTCGCAGATTTAGCCCAATGAGTACCACAAGAATGATAGTATGTACATATTTGTTAAAGAATATTATATAAATAAAGTTGGTTATAATTTAGCATCGGGTAATAGCAATATTGAAAAAGAAAATAGAATAACAAGAAAAATAGAATAGACCAGTGATTCTCAAACTGCTCCATCTAGTGGTACGCCAAAGAATAACTTAAATAAATATCCAAACACAGTGGTACTCTTCAAACCGTATGTAAAGTTACAGTGGCCAAAATGTTAAATACATAAACATGTGCCTTGTTTTTAATGAATATGTAGGCCTACTACGCTACTGT
>NC_084735.1:74272452-74304952 GCF_033978785.1 Entelurus aequoreus
TTAGAGTGCCATTTTACACTTAAGTCCTGAGAATTTGCGAAATTTAGTCCTACTCTCAAACTTAAGAATAAAAGCTTTTTATCAACGTTCTTAAGTCTAAGAATCACTCCTACTCTCCACGATATTTAAGAGACCTTCAGAGGTGTCTTAAGTGGTTAGGAGTTGCCAGCAGGGGATGGCACTGAGGCGAGAGAGACGTGCGCGAACGTTCAGGGAACGGAACAATGTTTTGTTTTTTTTGATGACGAGCAGCTGATCAAACGGTATCGTTTAGACAGAGCGGATATTATTTTTGTCACAGATTTAATACTTTTCGATTCCTTGTTGATTTCTGCATGTGTCTGCAGTGGGCTAGTATATATAGAGCCACCCACACCAGTTTCAAATTAGTTGCCTAATTAATGAATTGGAAAGAAAATGTTATGACAGTAGCGTATGTGTGTGGCCGTGAGGTGAGTGATGTCAGTGAGTGTGTGGGCGATAGAAGAGAGGGAGCGGTAGCGTGAGTGCCGGCGGGGACTAGTTTGTTTTGTATTATTTTGTAGTTTATTGTCAAAATATACACTCCCATTGTCCACTTAAATATTTCCAAGATATTTCTTTATTCTTAGACAACGGATTCCCTTCCGTGATTGGTCATTTCTATGGACACAGAAATGACGTCACCTAAAATTGCGTTTACGGCACATAGTAATGTCGTAATTCAGCTCTGAGTGTGACACTTAAGATTCAGTCCTACACTTCGCTGAAAGTGTGAGTAAGACGCTTGATAACTAACTTTTAAGTGCAGCTTTCAGCGAAGAATTTATTTACTCTTAAGTCAACTCTTAGCAGACTTCTTAGGAGTAATTCTAAGAAGCTTGATAAGTACGGCCCCAGTTCTCCAAGTTTTTGTTCTTTTTTTCTACTTCTCTATTTCTGTATTTTTTTTATTTTTTTTTACGATGGAAGTGTTGGCTCTTGAATGAAAAATGGTATCGTCAGTCATCCTACCTTATTCTTCTTTTACCAGGAAGTAGTGTTTTAGCTAAGTAACAAACAAGAAGCTAAACAAATCTACAATGTTTTAGGTTTTTTTCTTCCCACATTTTCTAGAGAAGTTACTTCCTTTTTACGCTGTTTTAGTCTCGGATCAAATATGCTCTAGCCCACAGAAAGAAAAATGGTACAGTCCAGTCATTTTACGTTTTTATCCCTGAACCTGGAAGCAGGAGGGTAACTAATCAACAACCAAAAATACAGTGTTGCACATTCTTTTCATTTTAGCTTGAGGAATGTATTTTCTCTTTTTTCTGTAATATTTATGTATATATAAAATTTATTTAATATCGATAGAGGTGTTCCCTTCTGAATTGAAATAGTACAATCCAGTCATCTTAGGTTATTCTCTTGGAACTAGGGAGTTGTATCCTAACCACAAAACTACCACCCCAAAAAGTCAAGTTTCCCACGTTTTGGTGCTTTTCCTGTACTTATTTCCCCTTCTCAAATTTTTTTTTTTTTTACGATGGAAGTTTTGGCTCTTTAAATAAAAAATGGTACCGTCTGTCATCATTCTCATTTTACCAGGAAGTAGCATACTAGCTAAGTAACAAACAAGAAGCAAACAAAATCTACAATGTTTTACGTTTTTTTCCTCCCTATTTTTGTAGGAAAATTGATTTCTTTTTTTCGCTGTTTTAGTTACGAATCAAATATCCTCCACACAACCACATAAAGAAAAATGGTACAGTCCAGTCCTTTTAAGTTATTGTCTTTGAGCCAGGAAGTAACATGCTAACTAACTTTTTTTAAAATGTTGTTATTGATCCATCCATTATTTTTTTTTTACATTTTTTATATACTTTTATTTATAAAGTTCAACATTTATAAACAAACATATGAACAAGGACAATTAAACCAAGTACAAAAACAGTACAATACAGCACCAGGGGGTTGTTAATTCAATAGAGTAATTATGGTAGAATGTGAAATGTATACAGTATATGTAGATATATATGTAGTAATGTGTATAGTTATAGGCTCACACAAGTTCTGCAGTGGCCTTGTGGTTAGAGTGTCCGCCCTGAAAAGGGTTAAAATGGGGGTTAAATCACCAAAATGATTCCCGAGCGCGGCCACCGCTGCTGCTCACTGCTCCCCTCACCTCCCAGGGGGTGGAACAAGGGGATGGGTCAAATGCAGAGAGTAATTTCACCTCACCTCGTGTGTGTGTGTGTGTGTGACTATCAGTGGTACTTTAACTTTAAATACTTTAAATTTTGAGCATAGCATCATAATTTTCACAGCTTTTTGGTTGTTGGAGGTAGATAACGTTTTAAAGGCGCAAAAAAACGGTTGGGTATTGAGAACTTTACATTTATGAATATAACATTTAGCCAATAGTATCAGGAGGTTGCAAAGGTAAAATTCATTTTAAAAAAATGTTCTCATACTGTGTAAATCCAAATAGCACATCTATTAGATAAAGCACAAATTTGTCATAAATATTGTCCAAGATGAAACGACAGTTTCCAGTATGAGATATTTGGACAATTGTGAAACAGATGTAGAGAGATGTGAATCTCTATAGCGTTATGATCAGTCAAAGGAGTGGAGAGATTTTTAACAGTAGCATTGTGTTAGAAATTAACCACATGTCTCTTCTAGATTGTCTTGAGCTTGACTTATTAGACCAGGTAAAGGATGTCTTATCAGGATTTTTAGATCTCCAGGCATCAATTAAATCAAACCTTTGCATTAGTAATTTTAGATTTGAGCTGACACTATTTTGAGAGCCTGGTGGCCATCTATCAAGTGAATTGTCAAGGACAGTGTTGAAATCACCTCCTACAAGTATATAAGCATTTGGAAATTTGGCAAGCCAATGTAGAATTTTATGTTCCACCTCACTAAATAAAATATTGTCAGGCACTGAGTTATATCCATAAATGTTAAAAACTATAAAGATAGTTTTCTTAATCTCCAAAACCTGGCAAATATAATTTCCATTTTTATCATAGTCACTATGATGCAAAAAAATCCCTGTAATATTGTTTTTGAGTGTGCCAAAAAAGAAAAACATTGACATCTCCAAAACTGTACATCATCATTCATACTGTGTGTCTCCTGTAAAATACATAATTCTGTTTTGTATTGTTTAATAAATAAAAATAAAGCTTTGCACTTCAAGTTCTGTCTTAACACCTTGGCGTTGAGAGAAACTATAGAAAAAGACAACGTTAAACAAAATGAATTAGAAAATGCTTTGAGTTAGAAACACAGTAATTAGATGCTATGGGAACAGCATCATATTAAAATTCAAAAAAGGGCAAAAACTCGCTTGTGCATAAGTTCTAACTCCATCCATCCTCTTAACAAAATAAAGTCAGGAGTAAGTTCATGTCTGAAAGGTGTATCTTCACACTGGAAGAGAGATTTATTTTTTGTCAATAAATGCTCGACCACCTACAAAGTAGGCAATTTTCCCTTCCTTGCGAGCTTCATCCACCAGTGGCCATAACTTCATCCTTCCTTCTCTGTGGGCTTTACAGAGATCCTCGGCGAAGCGCCGCCCGTTACCTCGCAGGTAAGAGGAATTCTTTGCAGCGACCCAGACTGCAGCTCTGTGCACCCGGGAAGAAAACTGCAGTAAAACACACCTGTTACCTTTCGGCTTCTTCATTCCAACGCGGTCCACGGTGTCGATAAAATTTGGGATAACCTCTTCACGTACATCTCTGTCCTCCACACGCTCGGCCACACCATGCGGTCTCAGGTTCCATCGCCTTGGATATCTCTCCATCTCAGTGATGCGTTCTTGAAGTAGACCGATTAGTTTCTTATCCCCCTCCACGGCCAGTTCCAGCCCAGAAACTCTCCCCATAACCTCGCTCACTTGTTTTTAGACTTGCTCCACTTTAACACTCACGCTGGCAATTTGAGTGGTGTTGGCCTGGATCAACTTCTTCAGCTCGTCTGAGCGGGCATTAATTAGCGCGGATAGCGCTATTGTCTATTCCATCTTTTCCTTTTTTGGTGGGAGGCTTCTCCGGTGTTAGTGGCAGGAAAGGAAAGTCTTATTCATTCATTAGACACATTTTCATGCTGTCCTCACCGATGTACAGTAATAGTCATGGCAGTTCTCAATTAGCAGGTTTGAGGCTCCGGTTGTGGCATTTTCCGCCATCTTCCTCGCCACACCTTTTGTTTTCGAGGCAGAAGACGACGACATAGTTACTGTAAATGGGTTATACTTGTGTAGCGCTTTTCTACCTTCAAGGTACTCAAAGCGCTTTGACACTATTTCCACATCCACCCATTGATTGAAACTTTTATTAGTAGATTGCACAGTACAGTACATATTCCGTACAATTGACCACTAAATGGTAACACCCGAATAAGTTTTTCAACTTGTTTAAGTCGGGGTCCACTTAAATTGATTCATGATACAGATATATACTATTTTCATAATACAGTCATCACACAAGATACTCATCAGAGTATATACATTGAATTATTTACATCATTTACAATCCGGGGTGTGGGATATGGAGGGGGGGGGGGCTTAGATTTGGTTAGTATCAACACTTCAGTCATCAACAATTGCATCATCAGAGAAATGGATATTGGAACAGTGTAGGACTGACTTGGTAGGATATGTACAGCAATTAGTGGACACAGAGAGAGAGATCAGAAAGTATAAGAAAAAGTGTCTACATTTGATTATTTACATTTGATTATTTACAATCCGAAGAGGTAGGATGTGGAATGGAGGGTGTTAGTTTAGGGTTGAAGTTGCCTGGAGGTGTTCTTTTAGTGCGGTTTTGAAGGAGAATAGAGATGCCCTTTCTTTTACACCTGTTGGGAGTGCATTCCATATTGATGTGGCATAGAAAGAGAATGAGTTAAGACCTTTGTTAGATCGGAATCTGGATTTAACATGGTTAGTGGAGCTCCCTCTGGTGTTGTGGTTATGGCGGTCATTTACGTTAAGGAAGTAGTTTGACATGTACTTCGGTATCAGGGAGGTGTAGCGGATTTTATAGACTAGGCTCAGTGCAAGTTGTTTTACTCTGTCCTCCACCCTGAGCCAGCCCACTTTGGAGAAGTGGGTAGGAGTGAGGTGTGATCTGGGGTGGAGGTCTAGAAGTAATCTGACTAGCTTGTTCTGGGATGTTTGGAGTCTAGATTTGAGGGTTTCGGAGGTGCTAGGGTACCAGGAGGTGCATGCGTAATCGAAAAAGGGTTGAATGAGAGTTCCCGCTAGAATCTTCATGGTGCTTTTGTTGACCAGAGAGGAGATTCTATAGAGAAATCTCGTTCGTTGGTTGACCTTTTTGATTACCTTGGTTGCCATTTTATCACAGGAAAGATTAGCCTCTAGAAAGGAACCTAGGTAGGTGACCTCATCTTTCCTGGTGATAACAATGTCACCTACTTTTATAGTGAAGTCATTGACTTTCATTCACACACACATTTACACACTGATGGCGGGAGCTGCCATGCAAGGCCCTAACCACGACCCATCAGGAGCAAGGGTGAAGTGTCTTGCTCAAGGACACAACGGACGTGACTAGGATGGTAGAAGCTGGGGATTTAACCAGGAACCCTCAGGTTGCAGGCACGGCCACTCTCCCAACCGCGCCACACCGTCCCCAAAGGAACAGCCTCCAAAGTCCAGTTAAATGAAACACAGAAGGAAGTAGAGACTATAGGGAAACTATTAGGTTTCTTCTCAATCATACACGAGCCATTTTTGCAAGTTTATATTCTTTTTGGATGCTGCTCCCGCAAGTAAGACCGTTCACGGCACCATCTTGGATCCCACATCCGCATGCTAACTAACTAACGAACAACATTTACAATGTTTTACGTTTTGTATTTCCTTTTTTCTCGCTGTTTTATTATTATGAATCAAATATCCTCAATGCCACAGAAAGAAAAACGATACAGTCCAGGGTTCTTACGTTATTATCTTAGCATGCTAACTAACAAACAAAATGTTATGTCTAATGTATAATCTAACTTTTTCGAGAGAAATTATTTTGTTTTATGTTTTTTTAGTCGCAATTCAAAAATCCTCAACCCCACTTAAAGATAAGTGCTACAGTCCAGCCATTTCACTTTATTATCACTGAACCAGGAAGTAGCATGGTAACTAACAAAAAAAAGACAACGGTTTCACTATTTATTTATTTTTGCTGTAGTTTGGGAAATGTATTTTCTCTTTTTCCTGTAATACTTTTGTATTTATGTATGTATTATAAAATGTATTTATTATGACGGCGTGGTGCAGTTAGGAGAGTGGCCATGCCTGCAACCTGAGGGTTCCTGGTTCGATCCACAGCTTCTACCAACCTAGTTACGTCCGTTGTGTCCTTGAGCAAGATACTTCACCCTTGCTCCTGATGGGTGGTGGTTAGGGCCTTGCATGGCAGCTCCCGCCATCAGTGTGTGAATAGGTGAATGTGGGAATAGTGTCAAAGCGGTTTGAGTACCTTGAAGGTACAAAAAGTATAACCCATTTACTAATGGAAGTGTTCCACCTGAATCGAAATAGTACAGTCCAGTCATCTTAGGTTATTCTTCTGAAACCAGGGATTTGCAGGCTAACTACAAAATTTACCCCCAAAAAGTCCAGTTCCACATGTTTTGTTTTGTTTTTTCTACTTTTGTATTTTCCATTTTTACCTTTTTTTTTTTTTTTTTTTTACGATGGTGGTGTTGGCTCTTGAATTGAAAATGGTACAGTCAATCATCCTACCTTATTCTCCCTTTACCAGGAAGTAGCGTGCTAGCTAACAAACTAACAAAGAAAAAGCAAACAAAATCTACAAAGTTGTTTTCTTTCCCAATTTTTGTCAAATTTTTTTTTTTCCACAAATCAAATATCCTCTATGCCACAGAAAGAAAAAATATACAGTCTACTTGTCATATGTTATTATCCTTAAACCAGGAAGTAGCGTGCTAACTAACTACAGTAACTAACAAACAAAATCTAAAAAGTGTTACGTTTTTATAACTTTTTATAAAAAAAATTGATTTCTGTTTTTCACTGTTTTAGTCACAAATTAAAAATGGTAGTCTTATGTATTACATAATTTTTCGGGAGCCAGGAAGCACCCTGCTAGCTAACAAACAACAAAAACTGCAGTAACAACCCACGTTTTTTTTTACTTGAACTTTTATTTAAAATTTTTTACTGTAGTATTTATGATGGAGGTGTTCCCTTTTGAATCGAAATAGTACAGTCCAGTCATTTTAGGATATTAAGTTACCTGCTAACTAAAAAAATCAGTCTAAGCCTGGGCCCCTGGAGAAGGGGTCCGGACTGAAGCCAAGGGGGAAAAAAAACAACTCATAGCCATAGCACACATAAACATGTGTGTAAGAGGGAAACATCAAAGAACGCAAAGGACATTAAAAGAGCAGAGCTGATGAAACCAGCCACTTCTACACACATCCACAAAAGTAGAACAACAACAACAAAAAAAAAACATATACACTGTGGTGGCCTCTGTGGTGTTCCACGCCATCGTCTGCTGAGGTAGGGGGAGCATGGCCAGAGACAGGAGCAGACCCAACAAAGCAACCAAGAGAGCCGACTCCACCGTCAGCCACCCACCAACTAACGGCCAGTGTCCAGTCCGTATGGATGAGCGAGGATACGTCCAAGGAGACACAGGTGTCCAATACCTGCTCATTCAGCCAAGACATTGTGAAGCTTGTCCGTCCTGGCGTTGAGCGCCAGTTCCGCAGTCCTGTCTCTTCAGCCGCATCTCCTCCAGTCCCTCCAAACAGACTCTGGTGTGGCGGAGACCCAGCAGCTGGTCTCCATGGCCCAAAGGCTCCCGGGAGGCAGATCCAGAAGTTCACAAAAAAGAACCGCAAAAGTCACGAAAGTGCCACCCCTTGTCGCACAGTCCCAAAGGATCCCCAACCAAAAGGCACAAAAAAAACCACATGAAAACAAGAGGGAAACATCAGGAACACAAAAGGATGACACAAAGAGTACAGAGCTCCTGCCAACAGCAGCCACTATAGCGGCGCCATCTTGGAAACATGCTAACATGGCTCAGTAAGATCATCAGGACTCCTCTTCCTCCTATCCAGGAGATCGCAAAAAGCCGCTGCCTGACCAGGGCTCAGAAAATCTGCAAAGACTCCTCCCACCCCCACCAAGGACTGTTTTTACTGCTGGACTCTAGAAAGAGGTTCCGCAGCCTCCGAAGCAGAACCTCCAGGTTCTGTAACAGCTTCTTCCCTCAGGCCGTAAGACTCTTGAACGCATCATAATTAAATTATCCCCTCAACTCCCCCCAAAATGGATTAACTCGCTGGAATAAAAAAGGCAATATAACATACATCCATAAACGTGGACGCATGTGAAAAAGTGCAATATATTTATCTGTACAGTAACCTATTTATTTATTTATATATGCACCTTATTGCTTTTTTATCCTGCACTACCATGAGCTTATGTAACGAAATGTTGTTCTTATCTGTACTGTAAAGTTCAAATTTGAATGATTATAAAAAAGGAAGTCTAAGTCTAACAGTACTGACTACGATTCCGTCGTCTTTACGCTTTTCTCCTTAAACCAGGAGTTTGTACTGTTACCTGCTAACTAACGGAAAAACTTTTTGACATCACTTTTTCGAATTGAAGTTGGTACAGCACAGTTAACTTGCGTCATATTGCGAGAATCAAGACATTAGCCGGTAGGAAGCTAAACATGAGCGAAATTAGCGCCCTTCTTCAAGCTAGCCGGTTAGCATTTTTGACTGCCTCTCCCTCTCCAAAAACACCCTTTATTCAGCATTTTTCCCACCAATTGGATCGACTAAAACTGCAAATCACTGCCCTGTCGTAAGCGAGTAAGGTATCGTAGATCATTTTGCGCTGTTTATGTTGCCATTCAACTATTTTCTCCTCCTCCCTCTCCCGCCTGAAACACTTTTTCGGCACCAGCTGCTCCCCTTGAAAAGAAAAAAACGAGTCAAATTTTCAGATTTTCAAAGAGTCAGATTTCCTCCCTGGGAAACGTTGCCAAGGAGTAGCTTTTTGTTGCATGTGGAAGAATAAAGTTGTAAGGGGGGAAAAAAAAGGCTTCTTATGAGTGAAAAGGATGTTAGCTCATTAAAGAGGAGGCCATAAATCTGTCTCCCTCCTCAGCAGCACTGCTCAACATCTGGACGCACGCTGCAGCCACTCATGCTCGCTCCTTCCTCCTCTTCTTCTTCTTCTCTTTCTGGACGACCCCCGCCAGGGATTTATGGTCCATTCCACTCATGTCACATCAGCGAGCTCACGCCGGTACCACCACTTCTACGTCTTATGTTTGGGACCGCTGCCAAGGCCTGATACTCCCGGTATTGGGATACTCATGTGAACTTTGCTTATAGGGGCTTAAGGGTTGGGCTCTTTGTCAAGTTCTTCTCCACCAAACTCACTAAGATTTGTGGATACGTGGCTAGAAATGACAAAAAAGTAAACACACTAGCTAGTGTCAGCTTATACTCCGTAGTCTCCGCTTTGCTGCAGCGCTCCTTTTTTCCTGCTTACTCTTGCATCACGGTTTGAGTAAGAAATACATACACGGGACAATTACTCCCCTTTTATATAGTTCTTTCACTGCCCTCAGTCTCCACTTGGATAAAAAAAATTACAGAGAAGTGACTCCAGAGATCCTTGTTGTTCTCCATTATATTTGTGTGTTAGTGCGTCTCAGTCCGACTAACGGTTCATTTTCTTGATGCCCTCATTCTCCCTTTGCCTAAAATTCATTGTTCAGACGTGAAACCAGGAGACTCTGTTGTTTGTTTGTGTGCTCTATTGCTGCCCTCATTATCCTCCTGGATAAAATTCATCATCAGGAGTAGATAGAGGAGATCCTATTGTTACCGCGTCTCGTTCCCACTGATGGTTAATTTTTTGAAGCCCAGATTCTCCTCTTGGATAAAATGTATCACTCGGAAGCACATACCGTACAGGAGACCCTAATTCTTCTCCATTGTTGTTTGTTACCATGTTGCGTTTTTTTTCTAAGGGTCCACTTTCTTGCTGCCCTCATTCTCCTCTTAGGTAAAATTCATAGTTGGGATGTGAATACAGGAGACCCCTGGTCTCCTCCATTCTTGTTGTCTGTTAGTGTGTCCCGGTCCACCAAATATTTAGTTTTATTGGAGTTTTTTCCCTCCCAGATTTTCCTCTTGGATAAAATGTATCTCTCAGAAGTGCATACGTTTGTTACAACATAGTTTTTTTTAACTAATGGTGCACCTTCTTGCTGCCCTCATTCTCCTCTTGGGTAAAATTAATCGTTTAGAAGTGAATACAGGAGACCATAGATTCTCCTCCATTATTGTTGTCTGTTAGTGTGTCTCACTACAGCTCTATTGCTGCCCGCATTCTCCTCTTAGACAAAATTCATCACCAAGAAGGAGATACAGGAGATCCCGTTGTTACCGTGTCTTGTTCCCAATGATGGTTCCTTTTTGGAAGCCCAGATTCTCCTCTTGGATAAAATGGATCACTCTGAAGCACATTCCGTACAGGAGACTCTAATTCCTCTCCATTGTTGTTTGTTACTATGATGCGTTTTTTACTAAGGGTCCACTTTCTTGCTGCCCTCATTCTCCTCTTAATTAAGTAAAATTCATAGTTGGGATGTGAATACAGGAGACTACTGGTCTCCTCCATCATTGTTGTCTGTTTGTGTGTATCAGCCCACTTAATGGTTAGTTTTATTGTTTTTTTTTACCGTGTCTCGTTCCTAATGATGGTTCAATTTTAGAAGCCCAGATTCTCCTCTTGGATAAAATGTATCTCTCAGAAGTACATACTGTATAGGAGACCGTAATTCTCCTCCATTGTTCTTTGTTACAAAGTTGCTTTTTTTAATTTAATGGTCAACTTTCTTGCTGCCCTTATTCTCCTTTTGGGTAAAATACATCGAGACCAAGGTTCTCCTCCATTATTGGTGTCTTTTGGTGTGTCTCACCACAGCTCTATTGCTGCCCTCATGCTCCTCTTGAACAAAAGTAATCACCATGAAGTTGATACAGGAGATCCTGTTGTTAACGTGTCTCATTTCCACTGACGGTCAATTTTCCTGCCGCCCAGATTCTCCTCTTGAGTAAAATTAAGCTGCCAGAAGTGCATACAGGAGACCTTAGTTTTTCCCCATTGTTTTTGTTTATTATTGTGTCGTTTTTACCGACTGATGCTAGTACTGTAGCGATTAGCCAAGCCTATACCGTGCTGTGGAAATACAGCATACCGTATTTCCTTGAATAGCCGCAGGGGCGTTAATTAATTTAAAACCTCCTGTCACACCTGCGTTTACCGGAAACCGGCGGGATGGCCGTGCATGCGGTAATTATTTTAAAACCTCTTCTCACTCCGGCGTTTACCAAAAGGAATCCATAAAATTTAGGCGTGCGCTTTGAGTGTGATGTAAGCATACCATCATGAAAAGCACATTTAATTAACAAAAACGTTATTATGGTCTTACCTGTACTTATAAATGGAGTCCATTTGCAGCTCCTTCTGACCAAAAGCATCGATAACTTGTTTATAGAAGTCTTCCTTATTTTCTTTCTTCAGTTTTAAAAGTCTCTGTTTCGATGGAGATATTCCTTTAATTATTACCTCCTGCTTCGATTGAAAGTCCAGTTTAGAAAACTGTTTTATTTTAGATACCTGTATGTGATCCTCCATGTTAGAAGTTCAGGCAGAGGGAAAAAATAAATCTCTTGCTGCGTGTGTTCACTTCTTCTGCAGTACAGGAAGTCGCAAGAAGGATCACTAGCGCGGCAGCGCCCTCTACCACCAGGAGGCGGGAGTGATTTAATGACTTATACAGTATTTCACACACGCAGCTACGGTATATTAATAAAACATAGCTGCTTACTGTTCTCTTTAGCATACTGTACCGGTATTCAATAGCTTGAACCTTAAATCCTACTGAAAAGCTCTTTATCTTTTTTCCTTTGTGCGATTGTAAACTACTGAAATCAGCTTCCTCCATTTTGAAAAGGAGGACAGATGCGTCACTCGTGACGTAACGAATTTGACCCGGTGGAAGTTCTAGCCATATGCTAAATATTTTGCGAAACGAGTTTGACCCGGCGAAAATTATAGACATGCGATAATAAAATTAATATTTTGCGACACGAATTTGATCCAGCTTCAATAATAAACCGGCGATAAGGCCAAGCATGCGTTAATTATTTTGAGAAACGAGTTTGACCCGGCAGTAATTCTAGACGTGCGAATACTATATTCCCTGCGCCAATTCAAGGAAATACGGTAGTTTTAATAAAACTCTCATGGTTCTAAGTCCCATTTCGACCAAGCACCTCAGTTTAGTACTGTGGGGTGTAGTCTCGCTTTTTGCTTTAAATTAGTACTGAAGAAAACACTGAAAATCACGCCACATTGAACCCATCATTTCAAAACAAGCTGCAGTAACACATACTATAAGAGCAATAAAGGAGCATGAGGGTGTTTGAATATGAGACTTGAGGAGACTGAGGGCAGCGAGAAAACAGGGCACTGTAGCAAAGTAGAGACTGTGGTGTTTAATGCCCAACTGTTACCATGACATCTGTATAGTATCAGCTTGGCATGCTTGGAACCCGCTGGCTGACCAGTCACTAGTAAAAGTATCTGTTAGTACCTGATTTGGTGGTAGAAAAGGATTAACGACGAGTCGATCTTCGAACCCTATCAGTATTTCCTTGCCAGAAGTCACGTTTTGTCTCGTCACTCTGTGTTTTAGCGTGGCCGTCGAGCCTCCAGACAAGAATCTCCTCCCTTCTCCCACGCTCTCTCACAGCCAATATTTCAGTGTAAAAGCAAACCTGCGCTGCGGGGGTGGTGATATATACTGCGCCTCCGTTTCAAGTGCGCGTACAGGTCGGAATCTCTACGTGTACGTGTAGACAGGAGCTAAAGCGAGGCCGCGGGCTGACACGCGAGGCCAGACGCTTCCAATTATTGTACAACTTACTATCTGCCAGCTTTTATTTGACCTTTAAAGCTCAGCCGCCTGGCTTTGTAGCTTCTTTTGCCAACAACTATTTGTTTTTGTGTTGTTGGCCAATGGAGAGGGTGACAGGTCACGCCTCCTGGCATCCTCAGTGTTCTTAGACAATATAATGTGAAAGTGTTGGGACTTTTAATCATTATACCGACATGTAGTGAGCAATAGAAAGCAATAGGATTGTTTTGATTTGCTGAAGAATCCTAGTATTAAAGCATATAACATATTTTTTAAAATATATATACTCTTTAAAACAATTTATAGAGTATTAACATACTTTTGTTGATCATTATGTATTTTTCAAATATATTTACAAATATGTCTAAATACAGAAAATAATACATGGTTTGTCTGTTTACATAGAATTTGTATATACTTTTTACTTATTTGATTTGATCATTTCAACATAAAATTATGGTGCAAGTTCACATGTATCTCATTCAAAATATATTTAGAAATTATTTTACTATATAGTATTCTATAATGTTTTTACATTATTTTTAATCAATTTAAATCTCCAATATTACATTTTAAAGTCTACATACTTCAGGGTTTCCCCAATATGTAAACGATCGTGGCGCAACACCACGGCAAGATTACTGCCGCCACACCTTCAAAATATATATATTTATATTAGAGATGTCAATAATATCGGCAGGCCGATATTATCGGCCGATAAATGCTTTAAAATGTAATATTGGAGATTATCGGTATTGTATTTTTATTATCGGTATGTTTTTTTTTGTTTTTTTTAATTAAATCAACATTAAAAACACAAGATACACTTACAATTAGTGCACCAACCCAAAAAACCTCCCTCCCCCATTTACACTCATTCACACTCATTCACACAATAAGGTTGTTTCTTTCTGTTATTAATATTCTGGTTCCTACATTATATATCAATATATATCAATACAGTCTGCAAGGGATACAGTCAGTAAGCACACATGATTATGCATGCTGCTGGTCCACTAATAGTACTAACCTTTAACAGTTCATTTTACTCATTTTCATTAATTACTAGTTTCTATGTAACTGTTTTTATATTGTTTTACTTTCTTTTTTTATTCAAGAAAATGTTTTTGATTTATTTATCTTATTTTATTTCATTAATTTTTTTAAAAAGGACCTTATCTTCACCATACCTGGTTGTCCAAATTAGGCATAACAATGTGTTAATTCCACGACTGTATATATCGGTATCGGTTGATATCGGTATCGGTAATTAAGAGTTGGACAATATCGGAATATCGAATATCCGCAAAAAAGCCATTATCGGACATCCCTAATTTATATATATATTTTAAAACCATTTTTAACATGAAAACAAATTTAAGTGATAAATTGTATGAATGGATATACCGTATATAGTCTATTATTTATGTACAATTGGCTATACTAAGTTTGAAAAACAGCTGAAATGTCATAAAAACCTTCCTCATTGCTTTATTTTGAAAACAAAACGTGCATCTAAATCACCTGTCAGAAGCGCATCAGCTGGTCCAGCACCAAAGCGAGTTGACAAAAAAAAAATTAAGGAAAGAAAGTTGAAGAGAAGGGTATTTTAAGCTAATTAAAGCCCTCCAGCTTCCTCCTATATTCCAAAAATATTCATGTTAGCTTCATTGCAGACTGCAAATTGTCCATAGATATGAATGTTAGTGTGAATGATTGTCTATGTACAGTATATGTGCCCTGCGATTGGCCATGCTAATTTGAGTTAGGTTGTCAATAAGATAGTCCATTGTAGGTTAGCATTAAGCTAGCGGCATTAGTGTTCAACCTTCCTTCTGCATAATTGTATTGCTTTTTGTAATTTATTCCAAATTATATTATTCATCTAACGTGATTCCGACATGTACAGTATGTGCACTTCATGTGTATGTATAATGCACTTTATTTATTAGTGTGGTTAGTTTTACAGTGACTTTATTGTAAAGAATATCAACAAAACACCTCATGTTATTGTTTTCAAATATAACTCAAAGGACTGTTTACATATTTGGCAAACTAAATTGAAAGTGTAGCCAGTGTAATATTCAGTGATGGGCTAGCTACTGGGAAAATGTAGTAATGTTCATGTAACTGACAGTGTACACATAGATCCAATAAGGGTCCATTGCTATTAACTATCTATAATTTAGCTGGGAACACTCTAAAACTAAAAGTAGTTAAGCTACCAACTGTTCCCAAACAACACACAAGTAATTCTTTTTTTTGTCAAGATACAGATAGATGCTGTTTTTTTACTGGAGGCAGAGAAAATGAATAACATTATAGGGGTGTGCCAAAGAAAAGGCAAACTAAATAAATACATACGGTGTGGTGCGATCCCGAGAGGTATTTGTAGAGTGTTCCCAGCTAAATGACAGATAATTAATCGTAATGGACCCTTATTGGATCCATTTGTGCACTCTCAGTTACATTAAGATTGATATTATACATGTGCGCCCATAGATATATATAAATGTCATTAAATGTAGCTTTGATGTAGCAAGCTACTTTTGCCATGTAGCTTGCTACAATTCTCCGGGGATAGCTTCTTCCCCTGTAGCTTAGCTACTTTTAATCAAGAGTAACTTGTAGCTTAGCTTACTATACTGTATATTCCAAGTAGCTCGCCAATCACTGATAACTCTAATGTTTGTTTTTATGTATACATAAGACATTTGTTTACCCTTTTTAAAGAAAATATATGCATCATTGCAAAACAAAATTATCATGTCATATACATGATGTCATATTGACCACACTCCTAGCCATGCCCCCACCACCATGTATTTACTGGCAATCTAGGGGAAACCCTGTACTTATCTCAATATTTCTACCTTATGTGGTTACAGTATATAAATACATTTCTAAATGATTATTTTATTTCATTTTTCGACCCGTTATTGTTTGGCACCAATACCTGAGTTCTCTCTTTGCTTCCTTGATGTACTGTTATGCATTAACAATGGTCAATTTCCTTGATCCCGATATAATCTCGAATCTCTCTGTCGAATCGTGTGTGTCCCGCCAAGATCAGTTATCATGGCGTAAAGCAGACGGCCGCCACACAAAAGGAAGCTTTCCTGTAATGTTATCACCGTGCTGCACAGTGGGCCCTAATACAACTATACACCATTAGAGGGCCGTTGTTATTACGTTTTAGGCTCATTCATCTCCAGCTTGATGGATGCATCGCTCGTGGCTTTTTTGTGGTTTCTTTATGATCATCAATATGGAGGAGTCTGGCCATGACGGGGCCTGTTTGGCCTGAGGGTTTGTTACTCAAAGTGGTCGCTTATCATCCACAGGAAACATGAATTAAGTCAATAAACAGGTTGATTCTTCAAGATTTAGCTCACAGATTAGCTTTTCCCATCAGACAAAATTATTTGAACTGCTGTAGCAAGGAGACGGGTGTTTTTGGTTGTTACTATGGCAACACCGAATCAGGAATATGTCCCAGACAACTTTTTAGTGTTGCATGCAGATTTTAGTGTTGCATGCACGACACTAAAATTCTTCCAACGTCAAAGCAGGAAGCCGAGTTTGCGGTAGTGTTGTGTTAGCATTTGTGCTAAAGGTACTGTTTGTAGTTGCAGCGCTGATACAGAACTTAAAACGGTCAATTTTTATTTTGTAGATCTGATTTTATAACAAATAAATATCATTTGAAAATAGAAGAAAATTGCTTAACTACATGATCCAATGTTTTTTGCGGTGCCATATTATTGCTGATGGGCATTGCTTCAGCGTTATGTAATATGATCATTTAGTAAATATTATTTGGCAACACTAAATTGTCCATAGTGTGTGAATGTGAGTGTGAATGTTGTCTGTTAGTCTGTGTTGGCCCTGTGATGAGGTGGCGACTTGTCCAGGGTGTACCCCGCCTTCCGCCCGAATGCAGCTGAGATTTTTTGTAAATGTATCAAAATGTCTTGCATTATGCTGTTTGTTTATCCATCCATAAAATTGCAATAATAATAATTGTTATTGTTGTTATTGTTTTTATTGTTGTTATTACTATTACAATTATTATTGTATGACAAAAAAAATGTTTTTAATTAATTCGCTTACTAAATTATATTACTATTTAATATGTTTTGTATCGTATTTTATTTTATTTATTTTAACCACTGACCGGAGTAGCACTTTTTTATGTATTGTAAAATTGTACTTTAAAACTTCATCATATTATATTGGTTTTATTAAATACACTATATATTATTGTATGACATTGATATTATTATTTGAGAATATTCTTATAATATTACTGTGTGGAGTTTGCATGTTCTCCCCGTGACTGCATGGGTTCCCTCCGGGTTCTCCGGCTTCCTCCCACCTCCAAAGACATGCATCTGGGGATAGGTTGATTGACAACACTAAATTGACTCCAGTGTGTGAATGTGAGGGTGAATGTTGTCTGTCTATCTGTGTTGGCCCTGTGATGAGGTAGCAACTTGTCCAGCACCCCTGCGACCCCAAAAGGGACAAGCGGTAGAAAATGGATGGATTATGTAACTCTGGACAAAAGGATAATTATTAAATAATTGCCTTTTTACTATTTAACTTTTATAGTTGCTTTCACTTGCAATTAAAGCTGTAAGAAATAAAATACATCGTTATAAGCGAACGTGCTCTTGGACTGCTCCGGGACAGCTGAGCATCTTCCAAACATCTCAGATGGACCATAAAGTCTTTTTTTTATTATTATCAGGACCCTGAGCACCAGCAGCAGCAGCAGCAGCCATAGCCATGAATCCTTGGGACATTCCTCCCGTGTCTTGTGAAGCTGCACTGTTTTGTTTATTTGAACGTGTTGTAAAAGATGTTCCAAACTGGTCTGGACTCGGACTCAGACCCTCCCCACCTGAAGCCCAAATCTAAATGGTGGTCTTTGATGTGGCTGCCTGTTGTTATTGTTTGTATATCAGAGCTTATCACTGCTTGACCTCACTCCCCTCCATCCCCTTCTTCTCCCATACACTTCCCAACATCATCACGTTTGTTTGGGACTTTATCCATCTGCTTTCTGCAATATTCCACCCTTTTTCTTCATCCAATTCTCAAACTTTTCCTAATTTTTTTCATCCTCTCCATCCATCCATCCTTCCAGACCCCCAGCTACCCCCTCCCTTGCTTGATAAGGATGATGGATGGGGCAGAACTCTGGCTCCAGCCAAGCCCGGCAGCTTCCTAGGAGCTGAGAGATACTGCTCACTGCCAGGTTTGGAAGGCGGGTATCGCGGGTGTGGGGGAGGGGGGTTAATAGCGCTGCCAAATCAAATAAAAGTGTGCATTAGTCCACTTGTTGCCACATGGCGTCCACTGGGACTTTTATTTTGAAATTCTACTCATATTTTGCACAAAAAAGTCATGTAAAATTATGCAATGGAAACTCTATGTTCAAACAAGATCGGTAAATTTGCATTTTCAGGATCAGGGGGTAGAAATAGTCTATTCCAGCATCAAACTACGGGAATCATAAAAACTTTAATCACAAACAGGATAGCCACATTTGAATCTTCTTAATTGTCGTGCAAGTGTAAGAAGAAGTTAACCACTCAATTCACTTCGATGCTAATGTCACAGCGTTTTAAGCCATGTTTGCAGCTATGATGGCGTCGTCTCTTTTTGATATTGTGGACTTAGCCATGTTGTACTGAGCAGCCACGTCAAGAAAACACAGCTATACTACTTACCTTTTCGGTGACAATTTTTTTTTGTTTTTGTTTTTTTTACTTCTATGGTTGTTGTTGTTGCTGTTTTTTTCCTTCTCTATAGCTATAGCAGGGCCATTTGCAGCCTGCAGCTTGTTTGTTTTTTTGCCTGCGACACCTGCAGACAAAACAAACACATTTTTGATTAGTAAACAAACAAACAAAAAACTAAGGAAAAATGGAACTAGCCCAGAATCCCCAAAATCAAAATGGCCGTTGGCCTGTGCGTCTTCAACATGTGTTTGATGAACATATGTACACATTTGTTGTGCTAAAGCCCCAGTGTGATAATGATACAAGTATTAATTAAGAATAAGAATAATTTTTTTAACCACATTGTATCGATTTTTGGTTTATATATGGACCCCAGGTTGCAGAGATGGCAGACAAGTGCAAAAAAGAAGCCTTTTTATGAAGGTAATACAGGTAACACAAAAAATAAGATGTGCAGCTGGGAAGTGCACAAATGGAAAACAGGCGTATGAAGCACACATCAAGCATAGGTGCAACGCAAAATAATCCAGTCCCAAAAAGCCTCCTGATTGGCAACCAGGGACAGGTGTTCCCTGATTGCCTATCACGGACAGGTGATAGAGCCAGCGCACAGACCAAAGAAGAGGAGGCAAACAGGATGAGGAAGGAAACATAAAAGAGCTAAACAGGAAATAATACCAAATGAAAGAAACTAATAACAATAACTGTCATGTGAGATCATGACAGGTTTTTGGATCTTGAATGTACAAAAAAGTACTAAGTGGCCCCTACACTCTTCAACTTGTCTGTGCGCAGAATGTGCAAAATACAAACTGAGGTCTTGCCAGGTTTGCTGTATTTTTACGTGATGGCATTTAAATGTTTTTTTTTTCTGAATTATTGAACTTTTAACATTATTGTCTTTATTGTGGACTTCAGTTGTACTGAGGAGCCATGCCTCCTTTTTTTTTCCAGTTCTATGGTTGCCATCATATTTTTTTATCTTTAGCTTGTTAGCGCCACTGGTTATAGTAGTAGTATTTGTTGAAATGTACCCCCAGAAAGCCAAAGAAAAAATCAAACCACACATACAAAATGATGTCTCACGTTTTCCCTCAATGGCGAGTTGACCTGCAACGTTAGAAGCATATTTTTCCCAATTTTTATTAATTTCAATTATTTGCTTTTTCAAATTTCCTGAATTGAACAATGTAGAAGGGCATTATACACTAACCCGAAGCCAATATAAGTAATTTCTGTGATATCATACAAACATAGCTTACCAGCTCAGCGGCCTTGTGGTTAGAGTGTCCGCCCTGAGACCGGGAGGTTGTGTGTTCGAACCCCGGCCGAGTCATACCAAAGACTACAAAAAATGGGACCCATTGCCTCCCTGCTTGGCACTCAGCATCAAGGGTTGGAATTGGGGGTTAAATCACCAAATGATTCCCGAGCGTGGCGCACGCTGCTGCTCACTGCTCCCCTCACCTCCCAAGGGGTGAACATGGGGATGGGTCAAACACAGAAGACACATTTCACCACACCCAGTGTGTGTGTGACAATCGTTGGAACTTTAACTTTAACTTAGCATTATGTGTGTTATTATGTTTACATTTTAACCGATACTAGTACCAAATTGGTACTTTAAAAAAGACAGCGCCGATGCCTAAATGGTGCCCGAACTGATACTTAGAAAATGGAAAACATTTAAACAAAATAATATAAAAAGCGTTTTTATTTTTATGGATTTTTCTGACAGTCAAGTTGAACAGTGTCACTAAAATGGCAGGACTATATTAGTAGATAATAACTGCGAGCACAGACAGTGATATGTGAATGAAGTGGAATCATGGCCGTGCAGCACAATAACAGAAAGAGTAAAACTGATCGCACCCAACAACTACCGGGGTAACTCCTGCCCACATCCGCTTGCCTCGCCCACACACATAACCACACTGGCCGCAGACTATTAATTCAAATTCTTCAACAATATGCATTTAATGATACTTAAGTAATACAACTAAAAAAATAAAGGAAGAAAAAAAGAAATATAATCTATAAATAATGTTCATAATTATAGCAGAAATACAGAAAATAGAGAGTATGCAGAAGACAGCTTGCTTGTCGATTGTCATTATTTCGGGGGTTCCTGAATGCAACCTCACTTGCTGTAACCATCGCTGCTGCATAATGAGAAAGTCCTGTCACTTTTGTTGTCGTGGCTACTGGCTAGCTCTGCATCGCTATCGATTTTATGACGGACATTGTTTCGCTTTGAAGAGGAACTGCTCTTTTTTTGGAAATGTTGTCTTATAAGTTAAAGTTAAAGTTTCAATGATTTTCACACACACACTAAGCGTGGTGAAATTATCCTCTGCATTTAACCCATCACCATTGATCACCCCCTGGGAAGTGAGGGGAGCAGTGAGCAGCAGCAGTGGCCGTGCCCGGGAATCATTTTTGGTGATCATTCACAGACCTCAATCATCTTTTTTTTAATACATTTTAACTTGTAAACAAACGCTAGCAAAAGTCAGCTAACAATAGAGGCAATGGAGAATTGCTCTACTCTGCCTATAAAGCGCTCTAAAACGCATCCAAAAACTTTTATATACAACCTGTATGTATATATGTAGTGTAGTAACAGGCACATTCATAATAACGTGTAATATTTACGTATTGTGCTCATTTTAAGCAAACGGTGGCGCACTCATTTCAAAGACGTGTCACCACGTTTGCTCATTTCTTTAACAACAATAACAACACTACTAATCATGCAGACTTCATGAAGGTTAACAACAACTACTTTGGGACAAATGATGATCCAAAATCGTATATTTTTGAGCCTGAATATACGAAGGAGGATGAGCTACAAGTTTTTAAAACTGAGTGACAAGCAGATGGAGCTTTAGTGAAACACTAAGCATCATGTAGCAGTATTGCTAAGTGCTAAACAAGAAATACAAATTATGAACATAAAAAACCAATCACTAACTGTACAATGTCTGCTCTCACTGGGATGGGATGTTTATATGTTTCTGTTTAGACGAAGAATTAATCATAATCCTCACGCTGCTAAACATGATAATAATAATATTAATAATAATGAAGGTGGGTGCAAACGAGCGTATTTTCGTGTCTTTCTCTAAGTTGAATGTCAAAATTGACCAAGTTCTCGGTTTATTGCCACATCCTTGTACTATCCAGGTGAGAAGCATGATTTATCATCTAGAAATAACTTTCACCAACTTAGAGACGATGCAGCAGCTCACCGGTTTAGTATGTCAGTAGTTGCACAAGCTAGTTAGCTCTCTGGGATCATGGCACCGCTTAAAGTAGTTCTTTGGCATTAGCACTTATAATAACAATAATGCTAATACTTGGTTAATATGCAGGTCACGAGATGTAAATGGAGTATTTTTGGTGGGTTTTGGATGTTTTTTAGAGGGCTTTATGGGCGGAACAGCATACTACCTTTAGCTGCATTGTTAGCCACCTCGTACTTGCCATATTTTACAAGTTAGAATGTATTGAAATAGAAAAACCCATGTGTTCCTGTCTTAGATAAGGATTGTGAATGATAGGCAAAATTCCCCAAAATGTGCAGTTCTCCCTTAATGTCGGTAGTAACGTTTAAAAACTGTGTGATTTTGTCGACCGCTCGATTACTTCCAAGATGCTACTTGTACAATATTACCTTCAAGCTCTTGCTGCAGGTTGTGGAGTCAGCAATATTTTAAAATAAGGCAGCGTTTGCTACTTCTTTTTTTGGTTTGGTTACTAAGTTAAAGTTAAATAACCAACGATTGTCACGCAGTGTGGTGTAATTAGTCCTCTGCATTTGACCCATCCCCTTGTTCCACCCCCTGGGAGGTGAGGGGAGCAGTGAGCAGCAGCGGTGGCCGCGCTCGGGAATCATTTTGGTGATTTAACCCCCAATTCCAACCCTTGATGTTGAGTGCCAAGCAGGGAGGTAATGGGTCCCATTTGTATAGTCTTTGGTATGACTCGGCCGGGGTTTGAACTCACGACCTACCGATCTCACGGCGGACACTCTAACCACAAGGCCACTGAGCAGGTGGCCGTTTATGTTGGCACCGTTGGCATTACGGAACCGGGTTTTGGTGCCCATCCCTAATTATGCAGCGTAAGAATTGTCCCAACAGGTCTTGTCTTGTTTTGGTTATTAGTCTTCCCAATGCTTGGTATGTATTTTTATTGCCAGCACTCCTTCCCTCCTTTGTTTACCTTCCCGTTACTAAGAGTGTTGAGCTCACACACCGGCCTCTGTTTGGTGACTAGGACACACCCTTTTGCCAATCCCAACATACTTGCCAACCCTCCCGATTTTCCCGGGAGACTCCCGTATTTCAGTGCCCCTCCCGAAAATCTCCCGGGGCATCCATTCTCCCGAATTTCTCCCGATTTCCCCCCGGACAACAATATTGGGGGCGTGCCCTAAAGGCACTGCCTTTAGCGCCCTCTACAACTTGTCGTCACGTCCGCTTTTCCTCCATACAAACAGCATGCCGGCCCAGTCACATAATATATGCGGCTTTTAAACACACATAAGTGAATGCAAGGCATACTTGATCAACAGCCATACAGGTCACACTGAGGGTGGCCGTATAAACAACTTTAACACTGTTACAAATATGCGCCACACTGTGAACCCACACCAAACAAGAATGACAAACACATTTCGGGAGAACATCCGCACCGTAACACAACATAAACACAACAGAACAAATACCCAGAACCCTTTGCAGCACTAACTCTTCCGGGACGCTACAATATGCACCCCCGCTACCACCCAACCCCGCCCACCTCAAGGCCGAATTCGAAGGTCTCAAGGTTGGCAAGTATGAATCCCAATCATGCTCCGTCTCACCCCGCCAGTCCTTGCGGGATTCTTCTTCGCCTTACGTCACTGTTCAGGTGAAGTTTAGTTCGTTTTACGTTGCTTGTTCGCTACTGGCGACTGTTATGTTTCGCTCTCATTTCTATTCACATGGAATCTGCTATGCTAAGAGCTCCACATTATTTTTGCTTTGTTATTGAAATTAAAAGATCATCTTACCTGCACGCCACCCATTGTCCTCCGCATCTTGGAATCACAAACACTTCCGGATGCCGAACCTCAACAAGTAGAACGGTTTTAGCATTGCATTATGTCAGCCATGTTTGTGGAATTCACCACTTTTACTTTAATTTCAAATGAGTCTTGTTCAGAGTGAAATATACTAAAATATCAACTCGTATATATATTGAGAATTCTTTATGTTTGACATCTTGATGAAGTACATTGAGATGCTGCTTGAGAGTTATGTTATGTTGGACTTTCCAGCCTTAGTGGAGGACTCTTTTTTCATCACCCACTGCTGCTGCTATCAGTGCTTTAAAAATGGCCGTTATCATTCTGTTATCACGACCATTAGAACGCCCTGGCCAGACCTAACTCCACTTGCCAAGCAGTCTGTTCACAAAAATGAGTTTTTATATACTTTTGAAAAATCACCAATGGATTTAAGGCCTCCTGTGAATAGATAAATAGCTTTATGGTCTAAAACAGTGGTTCTCCAACTTTTCTTACAGAGTACCACCTCAGATAACACTTGGCTCTCCAAGTACCACCATAATGACCAACATTAAAATACAGTAGCGCAGTATGCCTAAGTAACCATTAAAGACAAGGGAGAGGTTTTATTTAACAATAATATTTAGTATTTTTGACGACTGTAACATTACACACAGTTTGAACAATAACACTGTGATTGAATATAGGAAAACAAAACACTGTACTTATAATTAAGTGATTATTTGGCATACCACTAAGATGTACCACAGTTGAGAATCACTCTCTTAGACTGAATCTTAAACCAAAACCTTATTGTAACCATGCATCAGATCGGTAAGTCAAACTTGCGACCCTAACTCGAACCCTAAGTCGAATCCTACCGCTAACCTTGAACCTAACCTCCTTGAGAACTAGTGATGGGTCAAAGAATTACAGAAGCCTGCCTTATGAAACAAAAATTGTGGTGCTGTGTCCCTTGATGCCTCAATGTGTGTCACTTTAAGAAGAAAAAAACACCAGACCGATACAGCTGTTGTGTCTTTCACTGTGAGTACCGTTTGACTTTGGGATTTGTCTTCCTTTTCATCTTCAAAACAAAAAAAGGAATAATTCTGAAAGACAATTATATTTGCTAGCTGTCAATTTATTGGGCAGGTCAAACGTAGTGACTTTTTAAACCCAGCAGATGATCCTTATGAAACACTAACTCGGTATCAATGCAGCGTCAATACAGCTACTGAGTGTGCCACACACTCACTTACCAACCACTAGCTAGAACCCTAAATCGAAGCAGCCTAACCCTACCTCAAATCCTAACTCTCAGTCAAACCCTGAACCCTAACCTGACCTTAAACTCGAACTGTGACCCTAAACCACTCCTAACTCCAATCCTAAACCTAAATCCGCCACTGGGCCTATTCCACTGCGTCTCAATTATTTTCTGTTACGCCCCCGGCCTCTAGGAAGAAGAAAATATCTCTCGACCCCGCTCAGTTCCCAGCCGTGACTATAAATACTATCATTAGTCTGTAAAATTGTTATAAGTACACCTCTGCCTAACATTGTATTATTATTAACATTAAAGACAACAATATAAATGAACTTAGGACTAAGAAAAACTTTACTATCATTGTTTTTTACTCTGTAACAGAAAATATTTAAAGTGCATCAATTTGCCTGGAATTCTATAAAAAAAAATTTGACCAATATAATAACCGTTTAAAACGGAAAACTGAAAATAAATAAACTCAATAAATAATAACAAATTCAAATTGATCAGTAAAAATAACTCAGGAGCATAATATATAAAACACTTAAATTCTAAGACCCTTAACCCTACCTTAAACTCTAAATCTAACCCTGAATCTATCGCTAACCCTTCAATGATCCTAAACCTACCTCAAGCCCGAGTCCAGTTCTTCTCAAATAGTGGGGCCCGGTGCTATGCCAGCTTTATCAGTATCATGTTTCAAACCCCGCTTAGAACAGCTGTGCGCTACAAAACATGCTCATTGTAGCCATTAAACCTGACTTCCTCATTTTGATTTAAAAAATAAAAATTCAGCGCAAATTGTTTTATTAATTTTTGTTTTGTAGGCTTAAGTGTTTTATGTATTGTTCTCCTGAGTTAATGTTGCTGATCAATTTGAATTTCCGTATTTTTCAGATTATAAATCGCTCCGGAGTATACGTCGCACCGGCCGAAAATGCATAATAAAGAAGGAAAAAAACATATATTAATTGCACTCGAGTATAACTCGCATTTTTGGGTGAAATTTATTTGATAAAATCCAACACCAGAATAGACATTTGAAAGGCAATTTAAAATAAATAAAGAATAGTGAACAACAGGCTGAATAAGTGTACGTTATATGAGGCATAAATAACCAACTGAGAACGTGCCTGGTATGTTAACGTAACATATTATGGTAAGAGTCATTCAAATAACTATAACATATAGAACATGCTATACGTTTACACAACAATCTGTCACTCCCGATCGCTAAATCCGATGAAATCTTCTTCCTCGTTGTCGCTCCTGGTATGTGCCGCTTCTTTTCTTTCTGCTGCTCGATCGCCGTTTTCTGCTGCATATTTCACTACATCTAGCTTGTAATCTGCAGTATATGATTTCCTTTTCGGTGCCATTTTTGTTCAGCCCTTCTCAGTTTTTATAAGTTACCGCCAATGTAGAAATGATCCATTTTAATAGCTACGGACATAGTAGCAGTTAGCATCCCATGACCCACAATGCACTTCTGCCATGACCCGCCCCCGCCGAATTCTTATTGGTTGACGTGTGTGTGACGATTGCTGACATTTGCCTTGTCGCTTACGCGAATGAGATAAATAATATTATTTGATATTTTACGGTAATGTGTTAATAATTTCACACATAAGTCGCTCCGGAGTATGTGTGTATATGTCGCACCCCCGGCCAAACTATGAAAAAAACTGCGATTTATAATCCTAAAAATACGGTTATTATTATTACTTGACTTAATTTTTTTAAAAATTCAGTATCAAATGGTTCAAGTCGGTCAAAACATTTCTATAGTTTAAATAGGGAGTTTTTTTATTATTATTAATAATTTAGGCAAACTGATGCACTTTAAATTATTTTATGTTCCAGACTAAAAACAAGGTCAAAGTAATTTTTTGTTGTAAGTTGACTGATATCTTTTTGTTGTCTTTAACCTCTTAAGGCCCAAGCTGTTTGTTTACATGATTTTTTTTTAATTCTCTTTGCTATTTGGGCTTATTGGACCCTAATTAGAATAAAAACTAAAAATCATCTTTTTATATGATGTACTTATTTCATAAGTAACAAACGTGTACTTCATGTGTAGTGACATGCTAATTTAAATTTTTACACTTTTTTCCCCAAATTCCATTGTATGTTATATTCTTCTGACACCACCAGATAGCAGTATAAGTGTCCATATGTCAACATAAGACCCCGATTCAGTAGTGTACACAATTTTGGAAATAAGAGCTAAAAGGTGCTGTCCACACATGTGGCCACTACGGCCTTTAGAGGTTAAGGTTAGTAAGAACAATGTTGTGCAAAGGTGTACTTATAACAATTTTATAGAGAAACAATACTGTTCAGAATACTGTTCATTGTTGCGATGGAGGGGGTCAACAAAAAAAAAGGGAAGCACTGTCCAAACCACAGCCAGCGTGCTATATACGTAGGCCACCGGTTCAATTTATTTTGATCGTCAGATTGTAAACTGTTTTGTTGCCAATTTATGGACAACATGAGTAATTTAAGTCTATGACCACTTATTATGTTTTCTGTGAATTCAAGCGCAGCATTTAATTATATGACCCAATGCAAACAACCTTCCCTAGTCATAGTGCCAAAAAAAAAAAAAGATAAAACCTACATAAAATGCCAACAGACATGGTCACACATAACACAAGTTAACACAATTTGTGGATATTATAAAAAAAACGTCCATGCACCATAAACAATTCAGAATTCAGAAGGCAAAATGCAAAACACCATCTCAACACTTATCCGTGTTTGGCGCATTTTAGCTGCTTGTAATTTCTGATTGATTACCAAACTTTAAGGAGGTTGTCATGGAAGTAGACAAGGTAGAAGTCCAACTTTCACACTCTTAATATCTAATAATATTAATTATTAATTATATATCCATTATATTATTTTAATACGTACACACACATAGTATATACATATATATATATATATATATATATATATATATATATATATATATATATATATATATATATATATATATATATATATATATATATATATATATATATATATATATAGTTACTTTACATGCCGTTGGCTTTCGGCCCTCGGCCCAATTTTTTTTAGCCCAATGTGGCCCACAGGGCAAAAAGTTTGGACAGCCATACTCTAACCTGACTGTACCTAATTATATAATCGTGACGTCAATAATAAAATAATTCTTGACATTTAAAATAAACTATTTTTAGCTGACTTGTTAGTGGAAACCATGTTACAGAGGCTTCTGGGAAGTGATTGCGTTAATGATTTGTTTGCCTTTCCAGAGGACAAGAGGAGGGAAGCTTTTGACGAATAATAAGCACACACTGTTTGGATCCCCTTGTCAAAGAATTTGTTTTCATTACGCATCTGACAAGATAGCGCGTTCCCACACAAGGGGTTCGATTGAAGACGGTAGGACACTTCATTAGGTACTCCCGCACACTCTGATGAGCTCCAACAGACTATAGAGCTTCATCGTGGAAAGTCAACTTTTATTTCCCAGAATTCCTCTTGTTTCCCCATAAGGTGCGTGCTCAGCGCGGCTCTCAGCGTAGTGATGATTTAGGGCTGTTTATTGCCGCTCACTTAAACATTTACTTTTGCGCGCAAGGTGAAGGCGAGAAGAAAAATGTCTCTGCGCGCCGCGAAAAGAAAAAGAAAAAACCTTGGGGGACTCGACGACGTCGCCCGGGTTAGGTTTTCAAAATAACATTAGTGTCTGAAACTAGTTTTTTACAAGGAGAGCGGCGCGTGACAGCACCCCAAAAGGAAAGTCAGCTACTTATCAGGCGTGTTGTGCTGCAGCCTCCAACATATTCTTTTGATCCTTTGCCTTATAAACTTGTACTGTAAAACAGCTGGACGCAGATCAAAGGCTGGTGAATTATTGTTTTTTTGCAAGTAAATAGATAAATGAATGCTCATGTTTAATTTTGTTTATCGAAATGTTCTTCTTGGATTATTTTGCTTATTTTGAAAAGTGTACAATATCTCAGATTTTAGTGAACAAATTGATCTCACATAGAGATACAAATATCTTGTTAGTTGTTGATTTCAGATGGTTTTTCTTGTTTAAATATCACTTTTTGCGGTTTTGTGAAGCAAATAGTTGCTAACAAAATTAGCATCTCTAAATGTCAACAACAATTGGTGGAAAAGAGTAGCGGACTTAGAGAGGCACCCTGAGGTACACCGCTATGAGGAAAGTCACTGCAAAGTTGATATTTAGCAAAATGATTCCACTTCTTCATATTTTCTACATAGCAATGCAACCTAACACATTACTTATTAGGGGTGCGCAAAATAATCGATTCACATCCGAATCACGATTGTTATTCATCATGATTTTAAATCAATTCATAACATATATATATATATATATATATATATATATATATATATATATATATATATATATATATATATATATATATATATATATATATATATATATATATATATATATATATATATATATATATATATATATATATATATATATACATATATATACATATATATACATATATATATATATATATATATATATATATATATATATATATATATATACACATATATATATATATATATATATATATATATATATATATATATATATATATATATATATATATATATATATATATATATATATGTCTTAATTAGATTATCTAAAAAAATAGTGCTCGATACCGTGGTAGAGCGTAATATGTATGTGTGGGAAAAATCACAAGACTATTTCATCTCTACAGGCCTGTTTCATGAGGGGTTTCCCTCAATCATCAGGAGATCAGAAAATCTCCTAATGATTGAGGGAAACCCCTCATGAAACAGGCCTGTAGAGATGAAAAATCATGTGATTTTTCCCACACATACATATATATATATCTATATCTGGAGAAATCACTGCACGTAAGTGATTTTATATATATATATATATATATATATATATATATATATATATATATATATATATATATATATATATATATATATATATATATATATATATATATATATATATATATATATATGTATATATATATATATACATATATATATACATATATATATATATATATATATATATATATATATATATATGTATATATATATATATATATATATATATATATATATATATATATATATATATATATATATATATATATATATATATATATATATATATATATATATATATATATAAAATCACTTACGTGCAGTGATTTCTCCAGATTCTCTGAACCTTTTGATGATATTATGGACCGTAGCTGGTGAAATCCCTAAATTCCTTGCAATAGCTCGTTGAGAAATGTTTTTCTTAAAACTGTTGGACAATTTGCTCACGCATTTGTTCACAAAGTGGTGACCCTCGCCCCATCCTTGTTTGTGAATGACTAAGCATTTCATGGAAGCTGCTTTTATACCCAATCACGGCACCCACCTGTTGCCAATTAGCCTGTTCACCTGTGGGATGTTCCGCATAAGTGTTTGATGAGCATTCCTCAACTTTCTCAGTCTTTTTTGCCACTTGTGCCAGCTTTTTTGAGATATGTTGCAGGCATCAAATTCCAAATGAGCTAATATTTACAAAAAACTAACAAAGTTTTCCAGTTCAATCGTTAAGTATCTTGTCTTTGCAGTCTATTCAAGTGATTATAGGTTGAAAAGGATTTGTAAATCATTGTATTTTGTTTTTATTTACGATTTACACAACGTGCCAACTTCACTGGTTTTGGGGTTTGTATATATACATGTATATACATATATGTATAAAACCCAGCTGGTTTGGCCCCTGTGCCTTTTTATCGCATTCCGCACGGGGACTCAAACCCCGATCATTCATATTGAGAGGCAGCCCAGCAGAAACGTACATGTGGCGCAGCCGCACTGGCTGGCCTGCTGTTACATCATATATATATATATATATATATATATATATATATATATATATATATATATATATATATATATATATATATATATATATATATATATATATATATATATATATATATATATATATATATATATATATGTTTTTTTTTTTATATATATATAAGAATTTATTTTCAAAAATATTTTTTTTTTAGGCCATCTCCATGCAACCAGAACAACCTTTTCTTACCTATGATTTTTTTTATTTTTTTTTAAAGTATTATTATATTTACTATACTAAATAATTAGGGGTGTAACGATTGATTGATAGATCTAATTATATTTGTAAATTTCAAGTATATTGATTTGTGCTTGGCAAGTTGGCCTTCTGGAAGATAGGTATCGATCAAGCATCGTTTTAAAAGGCAATATATCGATTTTATCGATATTACAATAAAGCAAATGTTGGATTCAAGAATGGCAGACTTTATATGAAGTTTTACATTTGACATTTTTTACAGGAGGTTAAATGTTAAGCTTGTTTGCCCGCCTGTGACGTCGTCAAAGCAAAAATGGTGGATTTATACGCTGGTCAAGAAAGGAATGACAAATGCCTCAAGAAACTAACAATTTACAACACAAAAACTTTTAGCTGTAGCACGATTGTAAAAGACACAACACATACAAAAGACACAACGCATTAATATAAAGCCGCAACTTAACTTTAAGCCACAAAGGATGTGACGGACAAAACAGCAGCAGAGCTAATTTCGCCAACGGACCAACTTGAGACGGAAGGTTAAAAACAGTGTAATAAACATAGTATATTAGTATTATTGAAGACGTAAAAAAATAAGTTATTTATGACTGAAAAGGTGGTCTCACTTAACTTACTTTTCCAACTTTATTCATTACGCCCTCGGCCATTTGGTCCTTCTGTAGCAAAAACTTGTAATTTCCGTTAGGTCTTTATGATGTTCCATGTTTATTCAAGTGAGAGTAGTAGCAGGTCAAACCACTGATAATTTGCCCTGAAAATATGTTTGCTGCACTTTATTTTTTTATATTAATATTGTGTTATTTTATGTTGAAAAACAAGAGCAAAAATAGCAGATAGATCTACTTTTAAAATGTTCGTTACTGTACTTTTATTATTAAAGTGTTGGTAGCACTTTATTCAAAAAAGATGTGAATGCATTTGGCATTAATTGTTGTTTACTTGCTTGTTTGTATTCATAATTCATTTATACATAATTCCCTTACAAGAAATCACAGAAATATAAGAAACGTCACCTGCAGTGTCCACTAACCAGTATTTATTTTACAGTCACACTGCTTGATTTTTATTTTTTTTGCTAAAAGTCGTTATAAAAAAGTAATATCGTCTTTGAATCGTATCGGCAGCCACAAATTTGAATCGAATCGAATCATTGTTAAAACTAATCGTTACACCCCTACAAATAAAACATTGCTAGAATCGGTTTGAATTGAGCATCGTGTTGAATCAAGAATCGATTCTAAATCGAATTGTCACCCCAGAAATCGG
>NC_084735.1:74309952-74539952 GCF_033978785.1 Entelurus aequoreus
CAACTTTTGGTCGCTGATAAAAAAAAAAGCCTTGCCTGTACCGGAAGTAGCGTGACGTCACAGGTTGAAGGGCTCCTCACATTTCCCCATTGTTTACACCAGCAGCGAGAGCGATTCGGACCGAGAAAGCGACGATTACCCCATTAATTTGAGCGAGGATGAAAGATTCGTGGATGAGGAACGTGAGAGTGAAGGACTAGAGTGCAGTGCAGGACGTATCTTTTTTTGCTCTGACCATAACTTAGGTACAAGGGTTCATTGGATTCCACACTTTCTCCTTTTTCTATTGTGGATCACGGATTTGTATTTCAAACCACCTCGGATACTATATCCTCTTGAAAATGAGAGTCGAGAACGCGAAATGGACATCCACAGTGCCTTTTATCTCCACGACAATACATCGGTGAAGCACTTTAGCCACGGAGCTAACGTGATAGCATCGTGCTTAAATGCAGATAGAAACAAAAGAAATAAGCCCCTGACTGGAAGGATAGACAGCAGATCAACAATACTACTATCAGGAGACACCGAACAAAACACTGGACCTGTAACCACACGGTTAATGCTGTGCCGCCTGTCGAAGCCTGTTGCTAACGACGCCATTGAAGCTAACTTAGCTACGGGACCTCGTCAGAGCTATGATAAAAACATTAGCGCTCCACCTACGCCAGCCCTCATCTGCTCATCAACACCCGTGCTCACCTGCGTTCCAGCGATCGACGGCGCGACGAAGGACTTCACCCGATCATCGATGCGGTCGGCGGCTAGCGTCGGATAGCGCGTCTGCTATCCAACTCAAAGTCCTCCTGGTTGTGTTGCTGCAGCCGGCCGCTAATACACCGATCCCACCTACAGCTTTCTTCTTTGCAGTCTTCATTGTTCATTAAACAAATTGCAAAAGATTCACCAACACAGATGTCCAGAATACTGTGGAATTTTGCGATGAAAACAGAGCTTTTTGTATTTGATACAATGGTGTACCAATACTTCCGGTTCAACCATTGACGTCACGCGCAAACGTCATCATATCGAAACGTTTTCAGCCGGAAGTTTGTCTGCAAATTTAAAATTGCACTTTATAAGTTAACCCGGCCGTATTGGCATGTGTTGCAATGTTAAGATTTCATCATTGATATATAAACTATCAGACTGCGTGGTCGGTAGTAGTGGGTTTCAGTAGGCCTTTAAGTAAAAACCTAATATGAGTACTAAAGAAGCCTAAAATACTCCGTTGTGGTATTTTAGGCTTCATAATGCGCCACACATTTTCAATGGGAGACAGGTCTGGACTACAGGCAGGCCAGTCTAGTACCAGCACTCTTTTACTATGATGCCACGCTGTTGTAACACGTGGCTTGGCATTGTCTTGCTAAAATAAGCAGGGGCGTCCATGATAACGTTGCTTGGATGGCAACATATGTTGCTCCAAAACCTTTCAGCATTAATGGTGCCTTCACAGATGTGTAAGTTACCCATGCCTTGGGCACTAATACACCCCCATACCATCACAGATGCTGGCTTTTCAACTTTGCGCCTAAAACAATTTTGATGTTTTTTATCCTCTTTGGTCCGGAGGACACGACGGCCACAGTTTCCAAAAACAATTTGAAATGTGGACTCGTCAGACCACATAACACTTTTACACTTTGCATCAGTCCATCTTAGATGAGCTCGGACCCAGCGAAGCCGGCAGCGTTTCTGGGTGTTGTCGATAAATGGATTTTGCTTTGCATAGTAGAGATTTAACTTGCACTTACAGATGTAGCGACAAACTGTAGTTAATGAAAGTGGTTTTCTGAAGTAATCCTGAGCCTATGTGGTGATATCCTTTACACACTGATGTCGCTTTTTGATGAAGTATCGCCAGAGGGATCAAAGGTCACGGGCATTCTATGTTTATTACGCTTACGTGCTGTGATTTCTCCAAATTCTCAGAACCTTTTGATGATATTACGGACCGTAGATGGTGAAATCCCTAAATTCCTTGCAAATATTGTTCTTAAACTGTTCGAAAATTTGCATTTGTTCACAAAGTGGTGACCCTTGCCCCATCCTTGTTTGACTGAGCATTTCATGGAAGCTGCTTTTCTACCCACCTGACCCAATTAGCCTGTTCACCTGTGGGATTTTCCAAATAAGTGTTTGATGAGCATTCCTCAACTTTCTCAGGAGGTGGCCATTTTCAATATCAGCTAACAGCTAAAGCTAACGCATCTTTCTGTCTTCAAATTAGATACATTTATTGCTGAACCAATGTGTCCTAAGGCTTTGATAATACATTCGGAGCGGTCCAAAACCGCCCATTTAAAAGGAAGGTAATTTTTACATTTTAGCTGTGCATTATAGCTTTTAAGCTAGAAGCTAAAAGTCATATTTCTGCTTCACAACAAGAACAACTTTGCCCACCCTATTATACTTGCGATTATTTTGGGAGCATGTTCCGAAATCGGAGTTTTGAGGGGCGGCCATTTTGGATATCAGCTAACAGCTAAAGCTACATTTTTTTGGCTGTCGTCACCTTCTTTGACTTCGCAATTGTCAAAATCTTGTGTTTCGGTGGGCTCCGAAATGTCGCCGTGCGTGCGCCACATGAGTGGACGTGAGAATAACTCATGAGAAGGACTGCGAAGCGGCCGGCAGACATGTTGGAGTCCCTGTGGTCCGCCGATGCGAACGATCTGACCGCATTCTAGCGTGACTCCACATCAGTCAAAAAGATATACGCCGTTTCCTACACACACACACACACACACACACACACACACACACACACACACACAGAGGAAAAGGCGCCATCAGTCAAGCCGTGCGGCCGATGAACTTCCATCGTCTCCGAGCTTGATAACAAGCCTCTTAAAGCTGGCGGGCTAATCAAGCTCAAAGGAGCCCCAAAAAAGAAAGAAAGATAGCGTAGTCTTTCTCTTCTTTCCTCTCCATTTTCTATTCCGTTCTTATCTTCCTTCTCTCCATGGGGGGAGCCCTAATGGCCAGCGAGGGGGGTCACCCAGAGTCCCCCTCTGGCTACATACCAGCCCTCCACTACTAAATCCCGATAAATCATTCGGGGGTCCCATGTTTTAGAAAGAGCAGAAGGAGGAAAATGCAGCGAGCGCGTCTATCTTCGCCAAACTGGAGAGAAAGAGAAATAAACAGAAACAAGTGGTGCTTCTTCTAATGGACTTCCTCTTCTTGAGAAGCGTTTGTTTAACCGCTATCATAAGAATAATAATCCAAAAATGTCTTGGGTACTTTTGGGCCCAAGTTTTGGAAATTTCGCAACTTCCTGTTTGCGTTATCCCGGCGGCGATGTGTTCAAATGAAGTCGGATCCAGCTAGCGCCCACAAAAAGCCACTTTGAATAATAATTAAAGGCATTGCGCTGGTAAAAAAAAAAAAAAAATGCTTTCTTTAACCCATAAAACGATTATATGAACTCAGTCGGCATGTATTACTCCCCTCGTGACGACGTGGGTTTCCGTTTATAAGGAAAAAACAAAATAGTGTTGGATTTTTCTAAAGAATATACAAAAGTCCAAAGGAATTGAGTTTGTTGTGATTAGCATTAGCATTGGAATTGTTTTTGCGAGACGTTTTTGTATTAAAGTGAAATATCGTGTTTTGGAAAAGGGAGTTGTCTTTGTGAAAATAAGACAAAAGTTATGCAAAAGTAGCATTACATTATTGTAATATACTGTAAAAAATCGATTTTCATCCGAATTTTTATTTGTATTTATTCCAACTCATAATTTTCGAGAATCGATTAAAAAAAAAATTTCTACATCATTTATTTGTTCCAGGAAACAATTTTTGGATGAAAAATATTAGACACCTATTATTGATATTATTATTATCATTTATACTTTTGCTTTTATAAACTTTAGTCTTTCCTTTTTTTAAGTACTGCATTTGTATGTCTTCTCAATTGCTTTGTGAATTTCTATCTGAAGTATTGTGAAGCTGGGATTGGGTTGGAGTCGGCATTGCTCTGTTTCTTTGATTAGACTGATTAACAGTCAGTAATTTTTGTAAATAAAATGTTCAAAATACATTTTTTTAAAATACACTTTTTAGGCCAACACTGCTCGTACACTACAAATTATTTGCCTCTTGTCAAGAATTAAAATTGTATTTCTACCAAATGTTCCTACTCTTAGGAGCTGTTTACTTATTTTTAGTCATTGACTTTACATCATAATGTCAATTTTAGTTTTGAAAAAAAAACTTTTAAATTAAGAAAATAACTACTTTATTCAAATAAGATATTTTGCTTTCCCCTCATATAAAATCCTGTTGAAAGATTCTGCAACATCCCCAGGATGCTTAATTTAGAATTAAGAATTGCAAGTTGAATAATGCTTGTTTTCAAAATAAAATACGTATTTCGAGCTTAAAAGGCCTGCTAATTTCTAGATATACAAATTTTACTTGGGATGTCTGATCAAGTCAAATTAACTTGCTGCATGATCAAGTAAGGCCAAGAGAAGCTTTTTTAATCTGCAACCGGTTTTGAAAATGTTTTACTATAATTTGTATACCAAATATGTTGAATCGAGAAATGATTCTGAATCGAACCGTCACCCTAGAATCGAAATGGAATCAAATCGTAAAGAGCTCAAAGATTCCCATTAATTGTAATATCCCAGCAGGCACAAGACATTGATCCAACGTTGGCGGCGTGGCGAAGTTGGTAGAGTGGCCGTGCCAGTAATCGGAGGGTTGCTGGTTACTGGGGTTCAATTCCCACCTTCTACCATCCTAGTCACGTCCGTTGTGTCCTTGGGCAAGACACTTCACCCTTGCCCCTGATGGCTGCTGGTTAGGGCCTTGCATGGCAGCTCCCGCCATCAGTGTGTGAATGGGTGAATGTGGAAATACTGTCAAAGCGCTTTGAGTACCTTGAAGGTAGAAAAGCGCTATACAAGTACAACCCATTTATTTATTTATTATACATACCGTATTTTCCGGACTATAAGGCGCACTTGAAATCCTTTTTTCCCTCAAAACTCAACAGTGCGCCTTACAACCCGGTGCACCTAATGTAAGGAATACGTTTGGTTGAGCTTACCCACCTCGAAGCAATTTTATTTGGTACATGGTGTAATGACAAGTGTGACCAGTAGATGGCAGTCAAACATAAGAGATTCGTGTAGGCTGCACCGTTTGATGTGCTTCAACAAAAGAGTATTATTACGGTGTGTGTATAAGGTAAGACATATTATCTGGTGTTTTGTTTCGCAATATTATGGAAAAGCAACTTTTCTTACCTTCCTGCTGATATGTATTTGGGATCTTTGCATAAATCCTGAAAAATTTGCGCGCATCCGCCTTTGTAGTCCGTGTTGACAACGTAGTTGATAAGCTTCTTCTTTTTCTCTATCTTCTTGTTAGGGGACATTCATCCTCTGCTGTTGCCATTTCTAATACAAAGTAGCGTTATACTTATATCTGTCAGTAAACCCACCATCAAAACGCTAAAACATACCGGTGGGGTGAGTTTATATTATTCACCCAAGGAACTTTAGTTATTAAAGTTGCGGTCGCACGGTTTTCCGGTGTGGTTGTTTCGGGATGAGGAGATGCTGCTCCGTTATTGATTGAAGTAAAGTCTGAATGTCATTAAAACAGTTAGCTCCATCTTTTGACACTTCTTCCACTCCCGTCCTTGCACGCTACACCGCTACAACAAAGACGTAAATAAGACCGCCCACAAAACGGCGCATCTGGAAGCGCCTGTCAGAAAGCGGCTTGAAGATGATCTGTAAAACATAATCTATGCAACATGGAAGGAAGTGCTTTCAATTTAGAAAAAAAAAATAATAATATGACTCCTTTAATGCGCCCTATAATCTGGTGCACTTTTTATATGAAAAAGATAAAAAAATAGACCATTCATCGGCATTCATCGGCAGTACGGTACACGTCCTTTAAAACGGACTTCCAAACAACGTTGCAAAATAGTTGTATTTGTAAATTGAGACAACGTTGATGTCTAACGTTGGATGCACAACCAAATTTCAATGGTCAAATCAACGTCACAACCTGACATTGAATAAATGTTGTCAAAAAGCATGTTGTTTCAACGTTGTGTTTGTGTTGTGGAATATTGGTTGGGGAAATGACCAAAATTCAATGGTCAAATCAACGTCAGAACCCAACATTGATTAATCGTCATCAAAAAGCATGTTGCTTCAATGTTAATAATAATAATAATAATTGATTTTATTTGTAAAAAGCACTTTACATTGAGTAAACAACCTCAACGTGCTACAGTGTATTAAAAAAATAAATAGAAAAATAAAAAGATAATAAAAAATAAATAAAAATAAAAACTAGAACAGCCAAATAGCTAAAACTAATATGCATATATCTAAAAAATGGCTTTTTAAAAAATAAGGGTTTTAAAGCCTTTTTTAAAAGCATCCACAGTCTGCGGTGCCCTCAGGTGGTCAGGGAGAGCGTTCCACAGACTGGGAGCGGCGGAGCAGAAAGCCCGGTCTCCCATTGTTCGTAGCTTTGTCCTCGGAGGTTGGAGGAGGTTAGCCTGTCCGGAGCGGAGGTGTCGTGTGGAGGATTTGGGGGTGAGTAGTTCTTTGAGGTAGACGTTAGGTTTGAGTTGCACAACAACAGGACCTAATTCAACAAGTTGTCAACGTTGTTTTAATGTCTTGTGCCTGCTGCGATAGCATTGCATATTGCCTTTTGAAACCCTGTTAGCTTAAAATGCTAAATGACGACATTGATAAAATGTCTCTAAAGGTTTTAATTCAGGAAAATTGCCCCCAAAATTTGAAATCTTGGCATAGATGAGAAAAAAAATGATGATATAAAAGCATTAATTATGCTAGTTGTTGCTAGCAAGAAAGCCAGCTAGCCATGTGTATATTTGCACTTTTTTTTTTTTTTACTTATTTTAGTGAGGCGTAAAAACATAAGATGAACGGCTAAAGGGGCCGTTTTATCGTAAGCGCCATCAGTTCCCTCGACTTGAGATGCTGATCACGGAGAACGTTTGTCTGGTCTATGGATGAGGCCTCAGAGGGCGACAGGGCCGAGTAAACATTCCCAGCCTCACGAATCTGCTGAGGAGGGGAGGGGGGGGGGGCAAGGAGGTCGATGCATCAGTCCGACCAGTTTTGTTTACGGCCTGAAGAATGTTAGGAATATCGTCTTCGGCCGGCGTGTGTGACGGTGCACCCAAAGTGGCAAAGTGCTGAAGGGGGTGAAGGTGGAGTCCCGGATTTTAATGTTTCTCCTCGACCAATAGGATGTGCTTCTGGTGAATATTGCTGGCTGTTTAGTCTACCAATCACCATGGTGACAAAGAGTCTAGCTTTAAGGGGTTCGGAGGGGGCGGGGGGGGGTGCAGGTCAGGGTAGTTAGTGGCGCTCTGGGTCAGCAAGGATTAAACCAAAGCGTTACCGCACACGCTACATTTCATGCAATGAGATAAGTAACACAAACAACGCTGACCTTTTTTATGTCTTTTTTTTTTTTTTTTTTTTTTTAGCTGTACTTGAGTAAAAATGACTTTTAGATGAAGCCATGACTGTCAAATAACACAAATATGCTGTAATATATAACTTCAGAAGGAGTATTATGGCCACACAAAACCAAGTAAAATAAAAGTTCCCTTATATATATTATATTTTGGAAGAATACATTATTTTTGGAGGAAAAAAATTCCTAAGAGAAAATATGAGGAATATCACGGATTTCATTCTCGCTTCATATTTTTGATATTGGGGAATATTGTGATTTCCCATTTTTGGTGTGCTTACTATTATTGTCATTAGCATTCAAACTAACACATGTATGTCGTAAATGAGATTTTTGTACTCAAACCATGTGTCCGTACTTTTGATAACAGTAGTTCAAAAGTATCAGGTTTGAGGAATGGTAATTTCACATTTTAGTTGTGCTTTTTTAGCATAAACTCATATTTCTGCCTCAGAGAAGAACTTCAGCATCTTCAGTTGCTACGAGCTCATACTTAGGAACCCATACTTATGACATCATACATATGACCTCATACTTATGAGGTTGTAGCGCATGATGTGACCTGCATGAGCAAAAAGAATAATGTTATTGGATTTTTTTTTTCAGCAAAAAGTTTTTTAAAAATTAAGAAAAAGAAAAAGGTATATTATTATAAGGAAAAAGTAATTTGGAGGGAATTCATTTTTAATAAAAACAGCCACATTACACAGGTGTAAGATTACAAGAAGAAAGTTGTATTTATTCAAAAGGAAATTTACATTATTTGTAAAAAAAAAAAAAAAAAGTTATTATGAAAAAAAACGATTGAAATCTGACAAAAAAAGGTGTTGTTTATTTATTTATTTATTTTTTTGGAGGAAGGGGTCATTTTTAGTGAAGTTTGTAATATTACTGTATAATATATGTTTCTGTTGTATTCCCTTTAGGTTTTTTTTAGAAAAATGTTTCCAGAAAAAAAAAGTACCGGAAATTGTTTTAGGGGGGGAAAGAAGGAGACAATTAGGAGAAAAAAGTTATATTTAAAAAATATATATTTATGTATAATTTTGTTCAGAAAAGATGTTATATTTAAAATTTTAAAAAATTCAAATAGGATTTTGGGGGGAAAAAGTCAATATTAAGAAAAAACTTTGAAAATCATTTTTATTTTGTTTTGTTTTGTGTACAAAAGTCAAAATAATACAAGCGAAAAATTAATTTTCTAGAGGACAAAGTTATAATCAAACAAAAATCTGGCTAGAAAATGTTTTATTTAAGTGCTACACAATAATTATAGTATCATTCGAGTAAAAATACCACTGTCATACATTTCAGATTTTTACTCTTGAAATAATTATGACTTTATTCTTGTAAGATTATGAGTGTTGAGTTTAAAATGCTCCCAATAGGAATTTATAATTCATAACTCTAACTTTTAATGAGGTACTTTAACACTGTTTTTTTTACAGTGATGCTGTTATATGCAAATGAATTGGAGCAGGGACCAACCATGCAGTAAGTGCCACCAAAAACACACACACACACACACACACACACACACACGGTCTGGACAGTTTAACTTTGTGCTGACAGTGAAAGGTAATTCCTGAGGCTTCATTTGTTACCATAACATACATTCATTCACAGTCGTCTGCCAATGTTACGCTAACTTTTCGGATGTCAGGCTGCATTATTTGTCAGGATGTTTGAATTGCGCGTGTACGTGTTCAAATGTGCCATTTTTTTTAGGATATTCAACGGATATTTTTAGAAAACCCTAACAGATTAACAAATACTGCAGATGACCACGTGAACAGATATATATATATATTTTTTTTTTCACAAATTAAAATTTACGTTTGCAAATCCCAGAATAGCGAATGTGAGCGTTGCCGTCGGACACTTGAGGAAGAAGAAGAAGAAGAGTTATAGATCTTATTCACCCTTTCAATGAACCTTGAGATGCACTTAAAGGTTGTTTGCGGTGGCCGTATATCAACGCTAACAACGCGCCTCAGACGCTCAATGCTCAGGAGAGCCTCAGTGCTGCCCCCTAGCAGACACAGAAACACACCGAGTGGATTAATATTCAGAAAAACATATAATAAAGTTGGCTTTATTTTGTACTTTTATTATTATACAAAATCCCTAACTAAAAAACAATTTTTTTGCAGTAAAAACTAATAATTGAACAGCGCAATGTCTTTATTATGGTTATTTTGGTCGTGCTGCGTTCAAGTGCTCCGTGTTATCTGAATGACAAGGTTCACTAATCAAAGAATTTGTTGACCCTCCCTCCCTCAGATGAACCCTTCCCAGCTGCTGCCCCTCCCATCCTTTACTTTTTAAACAAGCGCTACCAGACGTTTAAAAAAGGAAAAACAACTGAAAACGTAGTCTTTCTTGCGCGAGAATAAAGTTGTCAATAATACACAATACATCCTAAAATTATTTAATCAAGGATGTGTTTTTAGAGGAAAACCGGCATGATTTCATGACAATACACAGTAGTTTTTTATTACATCAAAAAAGTTGTACATTTTCAGATAAAAATGTCGTAATGTTACGAGAAAAAGATGACATTTTACGTGTATAAATGTGTATGTTATGAGAGAAAATTCCTAATTTAATAGGAAATATGTCTGAATATTCAGAGAATAATGTTGTAATTTTCCAATATTATGCTAAAAATACCTGGGAAGATTTTTTTTTTTTAACATTATCAAAAATACTATCAATTACAAAATTGAAGCCTGAATTTTAGTTGAAGGACATTTTTATTGACATTTTTTAACGGTAGTGAGGATGTAACTGTAACGTTTTATTTTACTTTAAAATGGTCATAATATTGAAAAGGGGATTCAATAATACAATTTGTTACACCACAATAATGGTTAGAGTGTCCGCCCTGAGATCGGTAGGTCGTGAGTTCAAACCCCGGCCGAGTCATACCAAAGACTATAAAAATGGGACCCATTACCTCCCTGCTTGGCACTCAGCATCAAGGGTTGAAATTGTGGGTTAAATCACCAGAATGATTCCTGGGCACGGCCACCGCTGCTGCTCACTGCTCCCCTCACCTCTCAGGGGGTGATCAAGGGTGATGTGTCAAATGCAGAGTATAATTTCGCCACACCTAGTGTGTATGTGTGAGACAATCATGGGTACTTTAACTTTTTAACTTTAATATATTCAGTTTCAAGTTATGTCCAACATGCATACGATACAATGTAATGCATCACATATTTCCAGTTGTTTCATTACAGCATGACCGAAAAGGAGTACGAAGAAGCTGAGTTTATTTATTCCTACCACTTTTCATACCGTAGCAATTTTTTTCTATTTTCTTGTTCTCTGTAACATAACAATGAACAGATAAATAACAAATAAATAATATACCATAATAAGTAAACAAATATTAAATATATAAATTATATTTGTCTCAATAAAATAAAATAAAATAAATAAAAAAGGGTCCAAGATATTCATCATAATTCTTGTTCTGTGTACTTTGTGAACACTTGTAGTTTGAACAGTCTCTTAAACTGAAATCTTATTGGTGCTTTGTTAGATTTATTTGGTTAATCCATTCCATAATTGAATTCCACATACAGATATGCTAAAGGTTTTAAGTGTTGTACGAGCATACAAATGTTTTATATTACATTTTCCTCTAATGTTATATTTCTCCTCTTTTGTTGAGAAAAATTGTTGTACATTCTTGTGTAGCAGGTTATGGTTTGCTTTGTACATCATTTTAGCTGTTTGCAAATGCACCAATACTTGTATTCGTATGAGGGAAAAAATTCATAATATTTGTAATCTTATGAGGAAAAAACTCATAATTTTTTCCTAAAAATGTCAGGATAATCGAGTAAAATTATAACATAATGGGGGGAAAACGTATTTATTCTACAAAAATATAGCTTGAGGCTTTTGTACTACAAGAAAAAAAGTACTAATTTTGTTTACATTTGTTTCGTAATATCAGACAAAAATGTAATATTCAGCGTATAAAACTGTAATGTTACTAGAAAAATGTCTTGTGTTTACACAAATATAGTACAAAATAGAGTAAAAAAAGTAAAGGATGCGAAAAGTTAAAAGAGTTGGTGGGTTTCTTGTTTTAGGTCAAAAGAAAATGTAAGAGTCACAAAATATAGTAGTAACATTAGAATAAAAGCAGTGGTTTTATTTTTTTCTAAGAATAAATAAAGACATGAGTTTTAAAAATACATATATATTTATTTTGTTTTAGCTTGTGTTTGTGATTTGTTTGTTTTTTCTAACAAAACATTCTCAAGTATTTTAGTTATGAAACTTTATGGAATGGTTATGTTTTTGACATTTTGTTGTTGGTCAGCAGGACTCCACCTAAACTACTGGTAGTGGGTCGTATCATGTTTTGGTGCATATCTGGATAACAGTGCATATGTTATATTGGTGCTGTGTCGTATGGTGCAATTGTGCGCTCCGCTGAGTGACGTACGAGCTCCTATTTGAATAGACAGTAAGATCATCAGGGATCCGATAATTGTTGCCCTGCGCCCCTTTGCCCTCTGCCTCCCTCACACACACACGCACGCACGCACACACACACACACACACACACACACACACACACACACACACACACACACACACACACACACACACACACACACACACATCTATCCATCTCTAGCTATCAGCCGCTCCCTGCTGCCGTTGTTTTGAGAGGTCAGACTTGTTTGTTTGCTCGGAGGCCCGTCGTCTGATAGCGTGTGTCGGACTACGCCTGACCACACCCCCGCCCATCAACTACCCCCCGCCACCGCCGCACCATCGCCTCATCTTAATCTCAGCCGTTATCAGCCGACTCCCCCGCCAACTCCAACCTTGTCTTTTTTTTTTTTTTTAAAGGAACACTTCCCCCAGGAAATTATGGCAGATAGACAACGTCTCTATCTGTCATGGCCGAAGCCTCAGGTCACATTCGGCAGAGAGATGTAGGAGGGGGGGGTTGTCACTCAGGTGGGCTTAATGGCTCCCAGGTTCAAATCCATCCATTGACCTTACAGCCTCATCTCATGTCATCACTGCAGGTACAGCAAAGCCTTTTGTTATTTCTACTTTTTGGCCAGTTAGAGAATTTGCATTAGGGGCAAGTGATGCAGTGCCCCATCAAATCCAGCAGATGGCACTGTGGTGAGAAGTGATTTCTATTACAGAGCGGCTGTGCGAGTAGTCAATTGTTGAAAGTGAAATTTAGCAAACGTTGAGTGTGACTGTCATTCGGCAATTTATTTTTAATGGGCTTTGATGAAGTCTGCCTAGCAACAGCCAACAAAAAAAAAAGAAAAGAAATACTGGTGTTTGCATCTTTTGCAATAGATTGGAAAGTGAAGCTGAAATATTCTGGGAGTAAATTTAAGTTAATTGGACAAATAAAGCCATGATATTACGTTAAAAACAGTTTGCATAAGAATAAAGTGGTAACTAACAAATGTATTTATAAGTTAAAAAAAAGCATAATTTCATGATAATACATATATTAGAACAAAAAAGTTGGAATATTGCAGGTAAAAAGTCGTAATGTTACGAGAAAACGTTGTAATTTTACTTGTGTTGTGACTTGTGCAGCCCTTTGAGACACTTGTGATTAAGGGCTATATAAATAAACTTTGATTGATTGATTGATTGATTGATTGATTGATTGATTGATTGTAACGCGGTCACCATTTAACTGGACTCCAGTCGTGAAAATGTCTAGAAATAAGATCAAAATTCAGAATAAAGTGGAAAAAGTTGTTATTTCGGGAACAAAGTTGTAGTTTTGCAAGAATAAAGTCGTATGTCATGTTAAAAACAAACAATTGCTGGCATTGCCAGAAAATAAGAGCATACTATGAGAATATTGCAGTGTTATTATTAGATTAAAGTTGTCTTTTTAGAGGAAAAAAAACATCATTTCATGAGAATATGCAGTAGTTGTAACATTAGAACAACAGTTATGCAGGTAAAAAGTCTTAATATCACGATAATAAGTTTTAATTTTACATATACACTGTACGTACATTATGAGGGAAAATTCCTAACTTAATAAGACATATGTCTGAATATTCCGAGAATTTTGTTATAATTTTCCGAAAAAATACGTTTGTGAATTTGTAATGTTACCGTAAAAAAGCCTGGGAAGACAAAAAAGTAAAGACTAATTTTTTTTATAAGAAGAAAATTGTGACAGTGTTAAGAATAGTACCAATTACAAGAATGAGTCTGAATTTTAGCAGGAGTAAATTTTTATTTTTATGTTTTTACGATAAGGATGCAACTGCAAGGTTAGAAGTCATTTTACGGTGGAATTGTGCGCTACACTCAGTGACGTGTTAGTTCATATTTGTATAGACAGTAAGATAATTGTTGTTATTTCAGAAACAAAGTTGTACTTTTGCAAAAATTGGATCGTATGTCCTGTCAAAAATAAACCATGCCCATGCCAGAAGATAATAGCACGATAAGAGAATAGAGCAGTAACAATGTTAGATTAAAGTTGTTTTTTTAGAGGTAAAAAGGCATCTTTTCATGAGAATACACATATTAGAACAAAAAAGTTGGAATATTGCAGGTAAAAAGTCGTAATGTTACGAGATAAAGTTGTAATTTTACTTATGTAAATGTGTATATTATTAGAGAAAATTCCTAACTTAATAAGAAATATGTTATTCCGAGAATAACGTTATAATTTTCGGAGAAAAACTTTTGTAAATGTGTGACATTACCCTAAAAAAGCCTGGGGAAAAAAAGTAAAAAATACATTTTTATTTTTTTTATATAAGAAATTGTTTAACAGTACACAAATAGTAACAATTACAAGAATGAAGTCTGAATTTTAGTATAAGTACATTTTTATTTGAATGTTTTTACAATAAAGATGTAACTGTAACGTTATGAGAACAAATCAGGTAAAAAGTCATAATGTTACTAGAAAAAGTAAAGATTGTACGTATATACGTAAAAGTGTATATATGAGGGAAAATTCCCTAACTTAATAAGAGATATGTCATAATATTCCGAGAATAATGTTATAGTTTTCTAATAAAGACTTCTCTGAATTTACAATATGACGCTAAATATGCCTGGAAAGAAAAATAAAGCAAAATATATTTTTTTTTTTAATGATAATATGAAAATTGTAACAGTATCAAAAATAGTAACAATTACAAAAATAAAGCCTGAATTTTAGTAGAAGTTTTTTTTTTTTTTTTACGGTAATAATGATGAAAGGGATTAAAGTAATTTCATGGTGAAATTGTCCGCCACACAGAGTGACTTGTTAGTTCTTATCTGAACAGACAGTAAGATCATCTGGAATCCGCTAATTGTTGTTATTTCGGACACAAAGTTGTAGTTTTGCGAGAATAAAGTCGGAATATAAGACAAATATATTTGGATTGTTAAGAGAAAAGTTTTTTAGGTTTTTGGTGCTCTATTAAGGGAGAAAACATTTACGATGATTAGTACATGGTAACTTTAATCGAATATAGTGGTTATGTTACAATATTACTTATTACAAATTGTATTACTGTAAGAAAAAAAAACTTAATTTTATGTGAAAAAAGTTATAATATTACAAGAAAACTGTCTTAAAGATTATAATGTTTTGAAAATAAAGACGTTATTTTAGGAGAACAATGTCAAAATATGAAAATTCTTTTTTTTTTAATGCTACTCTCGTATAAAAAGAGTTACAATTTATTTACGATACTTATTGAGGGGATCCTAATCATTACGATAAAGTTGTAATTGTGTGTTTTTCAAAAGATTTATTGTCGTCATTACGATATTCCTCATTACGATTGTTTTTTTTTACCACTAACACAAACCCTTATAATTTAGTGAGAAAAAAGTTCTCGTATTACCAGAAAAAGTCCAAAGGACTACACTGTAACCTAAAAATACGAAGTCCTAATTTTACAACAATTAAGTTTTAAAAATGAATGTCCTGTGTTAACGTTTTTATGTAAGAAAAACAGTCGTGATTTTTACAGGAATATTTTCGTGTTACAGTATGAAATAAATATGTCTATGAGAATATACTGTAGTAATATTGTTACGGGGAGAAGTGCCAGTTCTGCGAATAATGTCGTAATTTTATTTCTGACACAAGGGAAGCAACCACCCGACAAAGCAAGGTGGGGGAAATGAAACAAACAGCACAGGGGCTGTTTGCGGCAAGAATGGGAGGGAATAACTTGTGTACGTGTGTGTGAGTGTGCTTGTGTGTGCGTGTGTGTGCGTGTGTGTGTGCGTGTGTGTGTGTGTGTGTTCTTGTATTTCTAGCCTTCTTGAGACATCAACAAGGAAAAGTATATTCCATATGAGGACCTTTTGAACATGTGAGGACCGAAATCATGGTCCCAATACGGAAAACCATTGCATCTAATAGAGAGCCAAATACTGGAGTCCGTGAACATTGCTCCAAAGTCAGGATTTTTCGTTGGTTTAATGTGCATACAAAAGTAAACATTGACAGGTGCAAAGGCAGCAATATATGATAAAACAAGCTAAAGAAGGACTTCCCTATTCATCCCCCAAAAAACCGCCGGGTGAACAGCTGATTTTACGACTTCCAGTGCTGACGTAAGACAACCCGCGTCCCATATGTGACCATAGGATGAAGAAATACACTACGGTACTAAGACTATAGTGGCCATTAACAGTTAGCTTCTACAGCTGGGTTGCCCAAAGTGCGGCACAGGGGCCATCTGTGGTCCGTGACTCGTTTGTCATCGGCCTTAAGCACATTACAAAAAAAACTAAAAATAGAGATCTCATTTGCACCCCTGGTGGTGAAATCTATCAAAATTAGGGTGGTCCTAAAGTGGTAGGCATTTTCCAGAGGTCTCAAGATGGTAACAAATACAATAATGTGTGTGTGTGTGTGCGTGTGTGCGTGCGTGCGTGCGTGTGTGTGTGTGTGTGTGTGTGTGTGTGTTTGAGGTTAAAGTGACAGATGTTAAATCTTTAAGGGGCACAACAGAAGCCCGCCTGTAGCAGGCAGCACAACAAAGAGGGCAGCGCCCAATTAACATTCCTGGCGCCCGGACACGCCCTTTTGCTGTCACCCCATAAAAGTCACCAACATCAATTCCTGCTCGCCATAACTGTCATCATAGTCCCATTCAAATAGGAGCCGCCAGCCAATCAGCAGCACCGTTCAGCAACGCCAACTCTGATTGGATGAACTTTACGGCAACTTTAGTTTTTTAGCATTTGTGCAATATTTAACGTTAAATCACGACTTTATTGCCCTTTATTTTTACGGCTTGAATAAAATAACCCTACACATTTCACTTTTTAACATTCAACTTTAATCTTATAGAAATGCAACATTTTTATCAGGAAATTATTAGTTTTATAACTTTTATTCCAGGTATTTTAGTTCTTGTAATCCTTCTTTCTCATCACATCGTGACTTTCCGCCTGTCTTTTTTCTTTCATAGAATTGCAGCTTTACACGCAGATATTTTATTCTGATTAGTCTGACTTTTTCCCCGCACCGCGTAACCTTTTCAAATTTGAAAAATGTGTATCAGCGGCTTTTTGTCTCGCAATTACGTGCTCATAAAATGTAAAACTTCTATTTCAAGTTTTTCTTAAAAGGCAGGTTTATTTCTAAAGCACAATTCGTGTACGAGGCAATTCAAAGTGTTTTACAGAAAATGACAGGAAGGCAAAACATTTAAATAAAACAATTATTCAAACCACGGCCGGGTCATACCTAAGACTATAAAAATGGGACCCATTACCTCCCTGCTTGGCACTCAGCATCAAGGGTTGGAATTGGGGGTTAAATCACCAAAAATGATTCCCGGGCGCGGCTACGCTGCTGCCCACTGCTCCCCTCACCTCCCAGGGGGTGATCAAGGGGATGGGTCAAATGCAGAGGACAAATTTCACCACACCTAGTGTGTGTGTGACAATCATTGGTACCTTAACTTTAACTTTAACTTTACATTTCTTGTAATTTGGCAACTAAATTCCCATTTTGGAATCGTTTTCTTTCTCGACTTGTCTTTGTGCTTGTAAAAGGGCAAATTTTATTTTGTAAAATTGCGACTTTTATTCTGATTATTCAGAGTTTTATTCTTGTAAAATTACATTTATTGTAGTTATTCTGACTGAATTGTAATTGTACGACTATATATTTGTAAAAAAAAAAAAAAAAAAAAAGGTTTCTTGAGGCTTAAAAAATTTAAAATGTTCTCATAAAATGTCACCCTTTTTCTCAGAAAATATCACTTTTGACATTTCCATCAAACTTAATTTTTATGTCGCAAATTTTCAACTACAATATATTCTTTATCTTTTGAACGCCTTCATTCGTGTAACGTTGCATCATTTAGGACTTTTTTGTAACGTTACAACTTTTTTCTTGTACAATGATGACTTTATACTTCTACCGTAAGTATGTTTTTCATCTTTAATATTAAGCTAAAATTCACGTTAAATTATGATATGTTTTTTTGCAGCCCTTAAGTCTTGTAGATGTTATTCCGCCAATTATTACAGATGTTCCTTATACATAAAAAGTTTCTTGTTGCTTGCTTTTATTGTCGTCAATACAATAAACAACGCAATGATTTTTGTGCTTTTTTTCAACCCAAGTCTGACCCTTTCCCGACCTTTGGGGGGGAAAAAGATTAGGTTATTTATGTCAGCTTTGATCTAATTTATTGTATATCTTATGTTTTTTCTGTTCACCCTCCAGTTGGTGTGGAGGTTAGCGAGGTGACTTGTCAGACAGCACATCACTGATGTCATCCCCTGCTGACCTCACGTGAACTCTGCAGAGCGTTCAACGAGAAGAGTGCAGCGCCCTCTTGTGGACATAAGCGCTTCAACATCAGTCTGGATAGCCTATTTGTCAACATGGTACTTTTTAAAAATCTACAATTCATATAATATGAAATGTGCAGAAGGTATTTGTTGTACGACAATTGTTGGGCTGAGGTTAAAAATACAAATAAGTTAATTTAGGTAAGACAAAAAAATTTACAAATGGTATATACCCTATTTTTCGGAGTAAAAGTCGCACCGGCCGAAAATGCATAATAAAGAAAGGAAAAAAACATATATAAGTCGCACTGGAGTTTAAGTCGCATTTTTTGGGGAAATTTATTTGATAAAACCCAACACCAAGAATAGACATTTGAAAGGCAATTTAAAATAAATAAAGAATAGTGAACAACAGGCTGAATAAGTGTACGTTATATGACGCATGAATAACCAACTGAGAACGTGCCTGGTATGTTAACGTAACATATTATGGTAAGAGTCATTCAAATAACTATAACATATAGAACATGCTATACGTTTACCAAACAATCTGTCACTCCTAATCGCTAAATCCCATGAAATCGTATACGTCTAGTCTCTTACGTGAATGAGATAAATAATATTATTTGATATTTTACGGTAATGTGTTAATAATTTTACACATAAGTCGCTCCTGAGTATAAGTCGCACCCCCGGCCAAACTATGAAAAAAACTGTGATTTATAGTCCGAAAAATACGGTACAATAAATATAATTTAATATTTAATATATGTAACAACACTTGTACCCACCAAACACCCCTCTGTTAAAACTAGAGATGTCGGCCGATATATGCGTTAAAATGTAATATCGGAAATTATCGGTATCGTTTTTTTATTATCGGTATCGTTTGTTTTTTTGTTTGTTTTTTTGTTTTTTTTTATTAAATCAACATAAAAAAAACACAAGATACACTTACAATTAGTGCACCAACCCAAAAAACCTCCCTCCCCCATTTACACTCATTCACACAAAAGGGTTGTTTCTTTCTGTTATTAATATTCTGGTTCCTACATTATATATCAATATATATCAATACAGTCTGCAAGGGATACAGTCCGTAAGCACACATGATTGTGCGTGCTGCTGGTCCACTAATAGTACTAACCTTTAACAGTTAATTTTATTAATTTTCATTCATTACCAGTTTCTATGTTACTGTTTTTATATTGTTGTACTTTCTTTATTATTATTATTTATTTATGTTATTTTACTAATTTTAAAAAAAAAGTACCTTATCTTCACCATACCTGGTTGTCCAAATTAGGCATAATTATGTGTTAATTCCACGACTGCATATATCGGTTGATATCGGTATCGGTTGATATCGGTATCGGTAATTAAAGAGTTGGACAATATTGGAATATCGGATATCGGCAAAAAGCCATTATCGGACATCCCTAGTTAAAACTAGTTTTGTTAAATTTTTTATGATTTTTAAAATGATTTAAAAAAATTAATTAAAAAACATAATTGCTACAGATTATATATACATTGAAATAAACTTACCTTATTGAGTTTTTAAAATATAATTTAGTAGTACTGTTTGATTCCAAATAAAAGCTAAAATGAAAGCAGTCATATGTGAGGGGTTACCAGCAGGCACAAGACATCAAAACAACGTTGAGAACTTGTTGAATTAGGTCCTGACTTCGAGCAACTCAAACCTAACGTTGGAACAACATGCTTTTTGACGACGTTTATTAAACGTCGTCAAAAAGCATGTTGGGTTCCGACGTTGATTTGACCATTGAAGTTTGGTCATTTCTCCACCAATATTCTACAGCAGTAGTCCCCAACCACCGGGCTGCGGCCCCGTACCGGTCCGTGGATTGATTGATACCGGGCCGCACAAGAAATTAAAAAAAATATATATATATATATATATATATTTTTTTTTTTTAAATTAATAACATAAAAAACACAAGATATACTTACAATTAGTGCACCAACCCAAAAAAAGTCTCTCCCCCATTTACACTCATTCGCACAAAAGTGTTGTTTCTTTCTGTTATTAATATTTCTGGTTCCTACATTATAGATCAATACAGTCTGCAGGGATACAGTCCGCAAGCACGCATGATTGTATTTTTTAATGACAAAAAAATAAATAAAAATTAAAAATTAATAATTTCCACCCACCCCCTGGTCCGTGGGACACATTTTCAAGCGTTGACCGGTCCGCAGTTACAAAAAGGTTGGGGACCACTGTTCTACAGCACAAATATAACGTTGAAACAACATGCTTTTTGACAAAGTTTATTCAATGTCAGGTTGTTACATTGACTGGACCGTTGAAGTTTGGTCATTTCCCAACCAATATTCTACAACACAAATATAACGTTGAAACAACATGCTTTTTGACGACGTTTAATCAATGTCGGGTTCTGACGTTGATTTGACCGTTGAAGTTTGGTCATTTCCCGAACAAAATTCTACAACACAATTATAACGTTGAAACAACATGCTTTTTCACAACATTTATTCAATGTCGGGTTGTGGCATTGATTTGACCTTAGAAATTTGGTCGTTTCCCAACCAACAACGTGGACATCAACGTTGTCTCAAATTACAAAGACAACTATTTTGCAACGTTGTTTCAAAGGACATGTATGTATAATCAACGTTGTATTAATGTCTTGTGCCTGCTGGGTTAGCTCACTTCAGAAAATATAGCAAGGATCCAAATTGTAAAAAAAAATCTTGTCAAACATCTAATAAAAAGCAGCTCAATGAACATAGTATGTTTTATTCTATTATTATATTATATTGTATTTTCCGACTGTTAGTTAGACAACCCTGTACATATGCTACCGATCTACGTCAAGATAATGATGCAAAAGATGTCTCATGTGTACGTTTTCCTAAACGTGTTAACCAGAACAATCGGGATTTCCCGTTCATTCATCTCTCGGGCCATCTGGCACCAGACGCACGGCTGACAGAAGGTGGCGCACACGCAGTCGTCAAACATGGTGCCCTGCGAACAGAAGAAAATCAAGTTAACGAATGACGCGCCTTGCGGTTAACGGATACTCTCGAATAACTTGGCACGTTGTTAGCATGATGTACTGGAAAGACACGCAGAAGAACGACGGAACTTGTAACAATAAAACAAATCATAATTTCAACTCGCTAGCTAGCCATATAGCTAGGTCGCATTACAAGCTGGCTGTAAATCCTGTAGAATGGCCAATCCCGAATGTTTCATCTCTACTTTTTACACAGAGGACACTTTTTTTTTTCTTTTTTTTCTATAAATTTGCAACCTCATTCATGCAATACGAGTTTTTACTCGTAACATTTGGACTTGATTCCAGTGATTTTTGTTTCGTGATATGCAAATTTTAGCGTAAAATGTTATCTGTGTTTTTGAAACACTTTAGTCTGTAGTAGTAAAAGTTTTTTGCATCAATGCACAACTTTATTCTCGTGAATATTACTTGTTATTAATATTGCTGTATAATCATACTTTTTTGTGGTTACATTTTGACTTAGATCTTGGAGGTTTTTCTTGTAAAATTAGGGCTTTATCCTCAAAATTACGATTTAAATTAATAATGGAATATAAAATTACAACTTATTTTGTAAAATGTCCTCTTATGTCTTGTAGAATTATGTATTTTTTGCATAAATGTCTGACTTTATACTACCGTAATTTCCGGACTATAAGCCGCACCTGACTATAAGCCGCACCAGCTAAATTTAGGGGAAAATACAGATTGCTCCATATATAAACCGCACCCAACTATAAGCCGCAGGGTTTTGATGTGTAATTACCGTAGTATATAGGGGTTCCTGCTACCACGGAGGGGATTGTCGGGACAGAGATGACTGGGAACGCAAAGCGTCCCATTTATTAACTATAAATCTTTCAATCATTCAATCAAACTTTCACATCTTTGACATGGCGAACAGCATTTGTGCAGAGTACAAATAATACAACGGTGCAAAGTAATACAAAGTGCTCGCATATACGTTATCAAAATAACCAGCCTACCGGTATATGAAAAGTCAGTCTTTAATCATAGTGTCATCGTCTTCCTCCTGCGTACTAAAACCACCGAAATCCTCTTCGTCGGTGTCGGAGAAGAACAGGCCGTATATAAGCCGCACCGTTGTATAAGCCGCAGGGACCAGAACGAGGGGAAAAAGTAGCGGCTTATAGTCCGGAAATTACGGTAATTAATAGGATTTTGCATTATAACAACTATTTTCATCATACTTTATTACACTTTAGTCTTGTAGTGGTACAACTTTTGTCTCCTAAAATTAATCATTTTAATGATAATACAGCATATGTTAATAAACAATTTTACGAGATAATTGCTTCAAATTTTTTTCAGTTGGGGCAGCATGGCTCGGTTGGTAGAGCAGCAATGGCAGCAACTTGAGGGTTCCAGGTTCGATCCCCGCTTCCGCCATCCTAGTCCCTGCCGTTGTGTCCTTGGGCAAGACACTTGACCCACCTGCTCGCTGTGGCAACCAAATTGGTTGATATGTAGCTTAAAGATGTAGATAATGGGTTTCACTATGTAAAGAGCTTTGAGTCTCTAGAAAAGTGCTATATAAATATAATTCACTAAAGGTTCGTAAACCCAAAAGGTCGCAAATAGAGGGGTTTGTAAATTGAGGTTCCACTGTAGTAGTGAGACTTTGTTCTCCTATGACTATTTTTGCAATAATGACTATGAATGTGAGTGTGAATGTTGTCTGTCTATCTGTGTTGGCCCTGCGATCAGGTGGCGACTTGTCCAGGGTGTACCCCGCCTTCCGCCCGAATGCAGCTGAGCTAGGCTCCAGCACCCCCCGCGACCCCAAAAAGGGACAAGTGGTAGAAAATGGATGGATGGACTTTTTTTCTTGTAAAATTTTAGCAATGTGTTGTTATTATTTATTTTCTCTTAAAGTTATGGCTTTTTGATCACGATCATGATTTAATCAGGATCATTTCTAAGGAAGCAGATTCTGAGATAAAACTTGTAAACTAGCCAACCAGATACCTTTTTTTTCTGTTTTTATATTTTTTCTGTTTTCGACGGGTGCACAAAAAAATCTGTTCACATCCGAATCGCGATTCTTATTCATCACAGTTCTAAAACGATTCCTAATTTTTTAAAATTGATTAAAAAATGTGTGTATCTATATATATATACATATATATATATAGATACACACATATATATATATATATATATATATATATGTATATATATATATATATATATATATATATATATATATATATATATATATATATATATATATATATATATATATATATATATATATATATACACACACATACATATATACATGCATTTTTTATCGATTTATATATATAATGTAAAAGTTCAGTCACATTTTTCTACCAGTTATGTTTCTCAGATGTAACTAATTTTCATCACATTTAAGTTTAAATTTAATGTTAACTCTAAATATTATATATAAATGTTAAATCTTAATCTAAATGTACACGCTAAATGATAAATGTGAGCGCTAAATATTAAATGTAAACCTAAATCTTGAATCTAAATGTGAGCGTTAAATTTCAAATCTAAACCTAATTGTAAATGTAAATGTTAAATCTAAACCTTAACACAAAACTAAATGTAAGAACTAAATGTTAAATCTAAACCTAAATGTTAAGTCTAAACCTAAATGTTAAATCTTAAATTTAAATGTGAGCGCTAAATGTTAAATCCAAACCTAAATGTTAAATGTAAACCTACATTTAAAATCTAAATCTAAATGTGACTGCTAAATTTGAAATCTAAACCTAAATCTAAATCTAAACCTAAATCTTAAATCTGAATCTAAATCTTGAATCTGGATCTAAATGTGAGCGCTGAATCTTTCGCCAAGTATAAAGATGAATATGTATATTTATCATTGCAGACAGCCCTACACCTTTCTTACTGCGGAAGAAACATGACCGACGATGCTTAATGACAACTAATGTCAATAAAGTTGCATTTTTTATTTTTTATATTATCACCAAACGTCTGAGTGTGCAAGGCAGTCTTTTTTTTTTAAGTGTGCAACTTTATTGGCATTATTTGTCATTAAGCATCTGTCATTTATTTATAAATGGTTGATTTATATAGGCTAGTAAGGTAAAGTTTTGTATCCGACAGGTACAAAACTTAACCTTACTAGCCTATATAAATCAACCATTTATAAATACACATCAGTAGGCTAAATGAACCTCTTCAACATAAAGCATCTGTCATGTTTCTTTCTTCCACAGTAAAAAAAGGTGTAGGCGTGTCTGCAATGAGAGGCAGAGATGTGGGCGTGGCTTTGCGGCCGAGAGAGGAGTCGAATTGGTGGAATATTTTTTTACATCCTATAAATATTCATCTTTACACTTGGCTAGATTTAGCTCTCACATTTAGATTAAGAGGGCAGCACGGTGGTAGAGGGGTTAGTGCGTCTGCCTCACAATACGAAGATCCTGGGTTCGATCCTGCGCTCGAGATCTTTCTGTGTGGAGTTTGCATGTTCTCCCCGTGACTGCGTGGGTTCCCTCCGGGTACTCCGGCTTCCTCCCACCTCCAAAGACATGCACCTGGGGATAGGTTGATTGGCAACACTAAATTGGCCCTAGTGTGTGAATGTGAGTGTGAATGTTGTCTGTCCATCTGTGTTGGCCCTGTGATGAGGTGGCGACTTGTCCAGGGTGTACCCCGCCTTCCGCCCGATTGTAGCTGAGATAGGCTCCGGCGCCCCCCGTGACCCCAAAGGGGATAAGCGGTAGACAATGGATGGATGGATTTAGATTAAGAGTTAAGATTTAGGTTTGGATTTAACATTTATCGCTCACATTTAGATTTCAGATTGATATTTAAGATTTAGGTTTAAATGTAACATTTAGGTTTAGATTCAACATATATATTTATATTTCATATCTAGGTTGAAGTTTAGTATTTAGGTTTAAATTTAACGTTTAGATTTAGATAGAATAGAATAGAATAGAAAGTACTTTATTGATCCCTGGGGGAAAATTCAGCACCGCAGTTCGCTCACTATAGACAAGAATAATAATAAATAATATAATATATTATATATAAAATATATAAGTAATATAAATATATTCTACATATACTACATATACTCAATATTTAATTAAGTAAAAATATTATATTTAAGATTTTGATTTTGATTCAACATACCGTATTTTTCGGACTATAAGTCGCACCGGAGTATAAGTCGCACCGGCCGAAAATGCATAATAAAGAAGGAAAAAAACATATATAAGTCGCACTGGAGTATAAGTCGCATTTTTTGGGGAAATTTATTTGATAAAACCCAACACCAAGAATAGACATTTGAAAGGCAATTTAAAATGAATAAAGAATAGTGAACAACAGGCTGAATAAGTGTACGTTATATGAGGCATAAATAACCAACTGAGAACGTGCCTGGTATGTTAACGTAACATATTATGGTAAGAGTCATTCAAATAACTATAACATATAGAACATGCTATACGTTTACCAAACAATCTGTCACTCCTAATCGCTAAATCCCATGAAATCTTATACGTCTAGTCTCTTACGGGAATGAGCTAAATAATATTATTTGATATTTTACGGTAATGTGTTAATAATTTCACACATAAGTCGCTCCTGAGTATAAGTCGCACCCGGCCAAACTATGAAAAAAACTGCGACTTATAGTCCGAAAAATACGGTATACATTTAAATGTGAGATTTAGGTTCAGATTCAACATTTAGGTGTAATATTTAAAGTCAATATTGAATTTAAACTTAAATGTGAGAAAATTTGCTAAATCTGATAAAAGTGAGAAATATATCTGCTAGAAAAGTGTGACTGAACTTTTACATTCGGCACCCTGTAAGGTAATGTTACGGCTCTTTATGTACTTACTCTGATTCCGTAGCGTTGTCTCATGGACGCCCTCATGGACATGGTGATGGCTGGGACACATCCTCTCAGGAAGAAGTCCACCAGGGGGAGACAGAGGCACTCACCATAGTCCCTTGCCTTTATGCAGGTAAAGCAGGGGAAGCACCAGAAGGCGAAACAACCTTTATACACAAAAACAAACACAAATTGTTAAAAAATAAAAACCAATGACCCCTAGATTGAAACAAAAAGAAGACACTCACACATTGGAATGTCGTGACAACAGTCACATATTCCACTCCCCCACTCGCTAGATTCCTGGTGGACCATAATGGGCCCAGGTTGCGTGACCACCATTTTGGACGTCATTTTGATTCCTGAAAAATTAATCGATGAAAAATCTAACAAAATGTCAAACTTTTGGATTAAGAATAACAGCTTGCAAGTATAGGTTAGCTACAGTAGTTAGCTAGGTAGTTACACAGAAAGATTGCTTGCTCGCTAGCTCTGTTATTCTTTCAGATGCAAAGATTTTAAGGAATGGTCCAGAATTTCAGATCTCATAATACAAAACCCAAACCAGTGAAGTTGGCACGTTGTGTAAATGGTAAATAAAAACAGAATACAATGATTTGCAAATCCTTTTCGACCTATATTCAATTGAATAGACTGCAAAGACAAGATACTTAACGTTCGAACTGGTAAACTTTGTTATTTTTTGCAAATATTAGCTCATTTGAGATTTGATGCCTGCAACATGTTTCAAAAAAGCTGGCACAAGTGGCAAGAAAGAATGAGAAAGTTGAGGAATGCTCATCAAACACGTATTAGGGACATCCCACAGGTGGACAGGCTAATTGGGAACAGGTGGGTGCCATGATTGGGTATAAAAGCAGCTTCCATGAAATGCGTGAGCAAATTGTCGAACAGTGTAAGAACAACATTTCTCAATGAGCTATTGCAAGGAATTTAGGAATTTCACCATTTAAGGTCTGTAATATCATCAAAAGGTTCAGAGAATCTGGAGAAATCACTGCACGTAAGCGGCTAGGCCGAAAACCAACATTGAATGCCCGTGACCTTCGATCCCTCAGGCGGTACTGCGTCAAAAAGCGACATCAGTGTGTAAAGGATATCACCACATTTGCTCAGGAACACTTCAGAAAACCACTGTCAGTAACTACAGTTCGTCGCTACATCTGTAAGTGCAAGTTAAAACTCTACTATGCAAAGCAAAAGCCATTTATCAACAACACCCGGAAACGCCGCCGGCTTCGCTGGGCCCGAGCTCATCTAAGATGGACTGATGCAAAGTGTAAAAGTGTTCTGTGGTCTGTTGAGTCCACATTTCAAATTGTTTTTGGGAACTGTGGACGTCGTGTCCTCTGGACCAAAGAGTAAAAGAACCATCCGGATTGTTATAGACACAAAGTTCAATCTGTGATGTTATGGGGGTGTATTAGTGCCCAAGACATGGGTAACTTACACATCTGTGAAGGCACTATTAATGCTGACAGGTACATACAGGTTTTGGAGCAACATATGTTGCCATCCAAGCAACGTTATCATGGACGCCCCTGCTTATTTCAGCATGACAATGCAAAGCTACGTGTTACAACAGCGTGGCTTCGTAGTAAAAGAGTGCGGGTACTAGACTGGCCTGCCTGTAGTCCAGACCTGTCTCCCATTGAAAATGTGTGGCGCAATATGAAGCGTAAACTACGACAACGGAGACCCCCGGACTGTTGAACAATTTAAGCTGTACATCAAGCAAGAATGGGAAAGAATTCCACCTAAAAAGTTTCAAAAATGTGTCTCCTCAGTTCCCAAACGTTTACTGAGTGTTGTTAAAAGGAGAGGCCATGAAACACAGTGGTAAAAATGCCCCTGTGCCAACTTTTTTGTTATGTGTTGCTGCCATTAAATTCTAAGTTAATAATTACTTGCAAAAAAACGAAGTTCGAACATTAAATATCTTGTGTTTGCAGTCTATTTAATTGAATATAAGTTGAAAAGGATTTGCAAATCATTGTATTCTGTTTTTATTTACCATTTACACAATGTGCCAACTTCACTGGTTTTGGGTTTTGTAGTTGGGAGTGAGAAAAATGCATTTTCTGAAGGTTTATTGAAAAAAAGGCGCATAACCTCTTGAGTTATTTTGCTAATTATAACCAACAGACAAAAAAACAAAGTTACAGACACTCCAGGTGGAGTTAATGAGCCCTAAAATTGGTTAAAAAATTGCTTTAAAAATAAACAATTATTACTTACTTTATTTGGGTTTTGCTTTTTGTTATTGGACGGACATTTAATCAAAACAAATGTTCGTTGACTATGAGGATAACACAAATAACTGACATGTTAGTTAACGTATTAAAAACGAGACAAAAATATTGACAGAAACGAAATCCAATCATATTTGATTTCGTATCAGCGAAGGGTGGGACAAGTTCGGAATATATCCAATCACAGCTCTTTAACGACGTGCATTGAAAGAGGAGTGGGGGTCAGTTATGAAGGACAGCCAATCAGATGCTCTTCCTTTCACCGCCAAAAACAAAACCAAAATGTTTAACATGTTCCGCATCATAATATGTGTACAACTGGGCTAAAGTGAAGAGGACACATTTAATTTTTACTGCTATGATGCCAGCAGGAGGCGAGTCATCGATCGTGTAATCTACATAACTGCAATTAAAGTACGGTAAATGTTTTATTTGCTTCTTCGGTGTTGTGCCAAAAACTGATTCCCTGCCAAAAATGTATCCCCGCCGCGTGAGCGCGCGTCGCTCGCTAAAACTGCAACGCCGGGGCTTCCATAACTGATTACTACGTGTAAAATAAGCACTTTATAATCCAGCAAATTAATTAAATTAAACTTTTATCGTGTCCAAAAAATGAAAGAGTTGGCCAATTCTAAAGTATTAATCAGATTGTAAAGGACGGTTGTTGATCCAATGTCAATGTGCTAAAACCTTGCTTGAAAGCTACATTCAATATTAACTGTTATTTGTTCAGGCACAAGAAAATATTATAAGTGTTTGTTTGTATTCATTTAAGCCAGGGGTCACCAACGCGTTGCCCGCGGGCACCAGGTAGCCCGTAAGGACCAGATGAGTAGCCCGCTGGCCTGTTCTAAAAATAGCTCAAATAGCAGCACTTACCAGTGAGCTGCCTCTATTTTTTAAATGTTATTTATTTACTAGCAAGCTGGTCTCGCTTTGCCTGACATTTTTAATTCTAAGAGAGACAAAACTCAAATAGAATTTGAAAATCCAAGAAAATATTTTAAAGACTTGGTCTTCACAATAAATTCATTAATTGTTTTACTTTGCTTCTTATAACTTTCAGAAAGACAATTTTAGAGAAAAAATACAACCTTAGTATTTTTAAACACATATACCTTTTTACCTTTTAAATTCCTTCCTCTTTTTTCCTGACAATTTAAATCAATGTTCAAGTAAATTTATTTTTTTATTGTAAAGAATAATAAATACATTTTAATTTAATTCTTCATTTTAGCTTCTGTTTTTTTGACGAAGAATATTTGTGAAATATTTCTTCAAACTTATTATGATTAAAATTCAAAAAAATTATTCTGGCAAATCTAGAAAATCTGTAGAATCAAATTTTTATCTTATTTTAAAGTCTTTTGAATTTCTTTCAAAATTTTTGTTCTGGAAAATCTAGAAGAAATAATGATTTGTCTTTGTTTGAAATATAGCTTGGTCCAATTTGTTATATATTCTAACAAAGTGCAGATTGGATTTTAACCTATTTAAAACATGTCATCAAAATTCTAAAATTAATCTTAATCAGGAAAAATGACTAATGATGTTGCATAAATTATTTTTTTTATTTTTTCAAAAAGATTCAAATTAGCTAGTTTTTCTCTTCTTTTTTTCGGTTGAATTTTGAATTTTAAAGAGTCGAAATTGAAGATAAACTATGTTTCAAAATTTAATTGTCATTTTTTTCGTGTTTTCTCCTCTTTTAAACCGTTCAATTAAGTGTAAATACCATTAATTATTAATAATAACAGAGTTAAAGGTAAATTGAGCAAATTGGCTATTTCTGGCAATTTATTTAAGTGTGTATCAAACTGGTAGCCCTTCGCATTAATCAGTACCCAAGAAGTAGCTCTTGGTTTCAAAAAGGTTGGTGACCCCTGATTTAAGCAATGGTTGCCAAAAAGTCATTCAAAGTAATATTTTTGATATTGACAAATCTCATCTGTGCATATCCTATGGGTATTCTAGTCAATTATGCACAGATGGGATGTGTCAATATCAAAATAGTACCTAATAAACTTGGCAATCTTGTGGTGGGTATATACATTGTTTGTTACTAAGAAAAACTCATCTTTAAAAAAGTCAGATGTTTGGGTTTACACTTACACTTATCCTTTATTTCGGTTACTACAACCAAAAATTCTCTCCATCTCTACGCACTTTAAACAAAACAAATATTAAAAGAAAATAACATGTTGTGTGTCCTAATAATAATCCACACCATGACCTTGAATGACAATATCTATTTAGTATACATTATACTAGAAGTAGTATCAAATTGCAGCATATATATCATATATAATTACATCAATGACTACTCAAAATAAAATAAAACAAAAATGGTAATTTCATCAAATGTAGTTTATCTAAATAAAATATACCTTACCAGTTTGGATAGAAAAAAATACTGTTTATTAAAGGAAACACCATATGTTATTATTTGACTTAATTACACCTATTGTGCTGCTGAAAACTTTTTTTTTTTTTTTGACCTGTGTCACAGCAGAATATGCTGTCTGTTGCCTTTAATAGCTTTATTGTTTAAGTATTAAAGCTAAGAGATAAAGAAGCTTCTGGAAACCTGACAACTAACAAACAACTACAGAAGCCTTTCCGAGGCGACAAATAAACAATTACTCTAGAAAGCTATGATTTTTACCCCCCAAAAAAACCAAAACATTTAAAGACAATATATATCTTCACATTGTTTTTGGTCTATATCTTTTGTAAGGGTTACATATTATTGCAAAGAAACGTATCAGTTATACTGCAGAGGATTGTAGTTTTCAGGTTGCCCAAATATAAGAGATTCATATCTGACCTGAGCGCTTGTGAATGCTACGTCCCGTCACAGGCAGCGTCTGAGTAAAAGTAACACGAAATTAACGTGCTACGCCTGAAGAAGCCCGACTGGAACAACCTGCCTGGCAGGTTGCGCTAAAAAGGGAGCTGCCATTCAGCTTTAATTGGACGTATTATGACAATGACTTTATAAAGTGAAGTAAAGTGAATTATATTTATATAGTGCTTTTCTCTAGTGACTCAAAGTGCTTTTACATAGCGAACCCCAATATCTAAGTTACATTTAAACCACTGTGGGCAGGTGGGTAAAGTGTCTTGCCCAAGGACACAACGGCAGTGACTAGGATGGCGGAAGCGGGGATCGAACCTGGAACCCTAAAGTTGCTGGCACGGCCACGCTACCAACCGAGCTATACCGCTATAAAGTCAGTCTCTCATAGCCAGTGCTAAGCTAAGCTATAAAGACGCGCTAAAATGCTGCCCTCTGTTGCTCTTGAAGCCGGGACACTCAGTGTGACAATCATGGCAAAGTTTTATTTCATGGCGTCATTTCATAACAAACGTCAACAAGACGACACACCATATCAACGTAGAACCTGTAGAACAATGGACGTTTTTGTCACTTTCATTCTCGTATAGAACCGTCTATTTGGAACATATCCATCATGTTGACACTTGCTTCTGGGAGAATATTACCTCTAACAAGGCAGTTATGCAGCGAAATACCAGCAAGTAGCTATTTTTGACAGGAATTTACTTTTAAGTCATTTTGAAAATCATTCTTTGTATATTTAAAATAATGATGTATACATTTTTAAATCAGAATCAACCATATATATATATATATATATATATATATATATATATATATATATATATATATATATATATATATATATATATATATATATATATATATATGGTTGATTCTGATTTAAAAATCACTATATATATAAAAATACTGTATATACTGTATATATGTATACCTGTATATATATATGTCTAAATTAGATTATCCCAAAAAAAACAAAAAAAAAAATAGTGCTCGATACCGTGGTAGAGCGTAATATGTATGTATGTGTCATGTCTGTTCATGTTTTTATTTTGGTCATGCGTCAAAACCCCAGAACCCAGTTATGACAGTATGTATGTAAATCTCCTGGTGATTGAGGAAACCCTCATGAAACAGGCCTGTAGAGATTAAATAGTCTTGTGATTTTTTCCCACACATACATACCTGTGTATATATATATATATATATATATATATATATATATATATATATATATATATATATATATATATATATATATATATATATATATATATATATATATATATATATATATATATATATATATTATATATATATATATATATATATATATATATATATACAGTACAGGCCAAAAGTTTGGACACATCTTCTCATTTCAATGTGTTTTCTTTATTTTCATGACTATTTACATTGTAGATTGTCACTGAAGGCATCAAAACTACACACCTGAGAAGTGAAAACCCTTTTAGGTGACTACCTTTTGAAGCTCATCGAGAGAATGCTAAGAGTGTGCAAAACAGTAATCAGAGCAAAGGGTGGCGATTTTGAAGAAATTAGAATATAAAACATGTTTTCAGTTATTTCACCTTTCTTTGTTAAGTACATAACTCCACATGTGTTCATTCATAGTTTTGATGCCTTCAGTGACAATCTACAATGTAAATAGTCGTGAAAATAAAGAAACCGCATTGAATAAGAAGGTGTGTCCAAACTTTTGACCTGTACTGTATATATATATATATATATATGCATACAGTATATATATATATATATATACAGTGTGTGTATATATATATATATATATATATATATATATATATATATATATATATATATATATATATATATATATATATATATATAGTGTTACTAAGTAACGCGTTACTGTAACGCCGTTAGTTTCGGCGGTAACTAGTAATCTAACGCGTTATTTTTTTATATACAGTAACTCAGTTACCGTTACTGCATGATGCGTTACTGCGTTATTTTACGTTATTTGTATGTAGTATCTGCTAGAAACTGTAGATCTGAGTGTGTTTTATTGGAGACATCATGGCGAAGCCAGAAGTCGAGTTTTTTAACATGGAGACATTCTCAATACTTTTCTTTTGTCGAGCACAAAGAAAATAACATTTTAGTTAAATGTAAGTTGTGTCTTGGATCAAAGATCCTATCTACTTAGAGTTAAAGTTAAAGTGCCATTATGTTGCAGCTATTTAAAATAGTTTTGTCAATTTTTTCTGGCCTGAAATAAATTGGCCCTTTGAAACATATCTTTGTCTTTGTGTGTTGTATGTAGAGCACATTGTTTGTGTGTTGTATGTAGACCACATTGTTTGGGTGCTGTATGTAGACCACATTGTTTGTGTGTTGTATGTAGAGCACATTGCTTTTTGAGTTCAGTGATGCAAATGCTTGTCAAGTTGATCAAAAGATTGTATTATTCTCCAGTGCAATTACAGTACTGAAATGAAGGCTAAAAGGGCATTAATGGGAGCCTTAAAAAAAAGGGGGGAAAAAGAAGTAACTAAATAGTTACTTTTCACAGTAACGCATTACTTTTTGGTGTAAGTAACTGAGTTAGTAACTGAATTACTTTTGAAATAAATTAACTAGTAATTGTAACTAGTTACTGGTTTTCAGTAACTAACCCAACACTGTATATATATATATATATATAGTTTGTTTGTTTTTACTTGAGTGTCCTCTAATAATGATCATAGTTATAATAAAAATATATTAGAATATTATTACTTTTTTTAATTGAATCTAACTAAAAATATTCAAATTATCATTGAGGAGCCTTTTTAAAACATTATACCATTTTAATACCTACTGTATACTTTGATAAGTTAAAGTTAAGTTAAAGTACCAATGATTGTCACACACACACTAGGTGTGGTGAAATGTGTCCTCTGCATTTGACCCATCCCCTTGTTCACCCCCTGGGAGGTGAGGGCAGCAGTGGGCAGCAGCGGAGCCGCGCCCGGGAATCATTTTTGGTGATTTAACCCCCAGTTCCAACCCTTGATGCTGAGTGCCAAGCAGAGAGGTAATTGGTCCCATTTTTATAGTCTTTGGTATGACCCGGCCGGGGTTTGAGATCACAACCTACCGATCTCAGGGCGGACACTCTAACCACTAGGCCACTGAGTAGTAATAGCATATTGTTCCTTTCACATATTTAATTATATCTTTTTCATGTTTTAGCTCAGAGTATCTTAATCATAGGGCCCATTTTTAGGCCGCGAGCGCCCCCAAGAGGGCTACCTAAGAACATCTGTTTCTCAGCTGTGGTCCGTATGGGTCGCAGCGGTACTCAGTTGTAATACACATTTCCACCACTTTTGGCAGTAATGTCATTCTCAAACAAACAGAAGAAGACGCGAGCTGGAGTCATAGAGAAGTTTCTTAAGTGCGAAAATTATGACTAAAGTGGTATTCATTCATTTTATTTATTAATTAATTAATTTGTTTTTAATTACAGTTTGTGTACACAACATAAATATTATTATGTATTGCTAATTTAGTTATTATTTATTTATTTATGTTAGCACTGCGTATGTTTACATGTATTTTTCAGTAGTTTGTATGAGTCCCTTCTTTTGCAATATATTTGATTAGTACTTTTTATTTTATTTTTATTTTTTTTTATAATGTCCTGCCCAGCTTCTCGGGCAAATCATATAGCAGATGTAGATGCCCATATCGGCTGTTCAGATTTACTTTACAAAAGAGAAGTGTAGGATACTTCTCTTGTTGCCTTACTTGTATTTTGACTTTATTAAATGTATTTATATTATCATTTGGTGCAGCCGAGCCGGAGCAGGAGGGGATAGAAAGAGAGAGAAAGGAAGACAGAGGGGGGAATTGTGGGGACAAGAGGGGGATTAGACAGAGAGACAAAAACAACAACAGCAAACACAACAACAACAACAACAACAACAGAGCAACATCAGCAAATACGACATGTACAAATATGATGGTAGAAGTAATAGCAAATAAGCAGTTAGCGAAAATAAAAATAAAAATACAGAAATGACAATGAGCATTATTACACTAAAAATGGAGCAATATGAATACCAATAGAAATAGTGCTATTGATAATAAACAATACCAATACTTTACCTTTATTATCAACAATACAATTGTTCAAATGCAACAATACATATACGTAATGATAACTTGAGATACGAAAGAATGCAGAAAAATGGAGGGGAAGAAAGAGAAGCAACCTACATTAACCTTGTAGATTGTTATAGTAACAATAGGTTAAGCTTTGTCAGTGTGCCATGTGTTATACCCAGTTTACTCTAGGGCAACAACGTTAATATATGTTTGATGAAACGTGATTATGTGCATGAGTGTATGTGTGCATATGTACTTGTATATGTACAGTATGTGTATGTGTGCTTGTACAGTGAATGTATATGTACAGTATGTGTATATGTGTGTACAGCGAATGTATATGTACAGAATGTGTATACAGTATGTGTGTTTGAACAGTGAATGTATATGTACAGTATGTGTATATGTGTGTTTGTACAGTGAATGTATATGTACAGTATATGTATGTGTGTGTTTGTACAGTGAATGTAGTATGTGTATGTGTGTGTTTGTACAGTGAATGTATATGTGTAGTATGTGTATGTGTGTGTTTGTACAGTGAGTGTATATGTATAGTATGTGTATATGTATGTTTTTACAGTGAATGTATATGTACAGTATGTGTATACAGTATGTTTGTATAATGAATGTGCGTGTGGATGTACGAACTTTGAGTGTGTAAATATGTACTGTATTTATTTGTATATGTATGTGGGAGCGTAGGTACCTATGTATGTGTGTATGTATGTGTGTGAGTATATGTGAATTTGCATGTACAATACATTTGACTCCCAGTGTGTGCGGGAGCCAGAGTACGGCCCCAGCCTCCCCGAGAGCCCATCCCACAAACACTAGGTGTGGTGCCCAGGGAACCAGGGGCCACCGCCCCCACGCAGCCAAGCCGGACAGCGACAGAAACCCCAGAGCCTGGCCCACCGCGCCGCCCACAAGGGCCAGCAGCAGGCCGCAGACAGACGCGCCCGGCAGAGGACAAGGCACGAGAAAAGCAGGGGGCAGCCAGACCCCAAGCCAGCGAGAGACCACACCCCACACGGACAGAAAGGCGGGACGCCCCGCCCGAGGGGCCCGGAGACCCCCCGCAACCGGACGGGAAGACCGCCCCCGAACCCCCCCACCCGCCCAAACGTACTTTTTTTTTCTAATCAGCCTGACCTATGTCTTGATAATAATATTTGTGATTAATATAGGCTTACATATAATATGACAAGGTTGTAAACTGTAAGTATGTTAGATTTATATTTTGACTACAATTAAAATTAAGAGTAAGATTACTAATTCAGTGTTAAGATTTGCGTGGGGCCCCGGGCCCCTTTGTAGGGGAAATTTGGGCCCTGAGGTCAAAAAGCTTGAGGACCCCTGTTTTAGCTGATTGGCAGATAGAAGACACATGAGTGACAAGCGGTAGAAAATGGATGGATCATCAAAGACTGGTTATAGAAAAATGGTTCCTGTCTGTAGGATATTTATTAAAGCAGAAAAGAATAATGCTAAAACTCCAAAGACAGCACATTGTAACCTTAAAAGTACTAAAGTACACACAATGTGGCATCCATGAATGTAGCCAAATATGGGTTAGTCCGCAGTATGTATTGTTTATTCCTCTTTTTTTTTTAGTTTTTCATTGCGCTTTATTTTTGTTACTGTATGTCAAAATCTGCACTGCAACCACACATTGTGAGAAAAGTCAATCCTATCCTGTCCTTAAACTATTTGTGCTCATGTTTGCATCACAGATCCTCTGCAGGGAAGTCCAAAGTGTTGTTACCTTCGACCCAGATGAAAAGCCATGAGATCCAGTGAGAACCAGAAACCTGCCCTGGTCCTCAGTGGACGACACCGCTGACCTCCTGTCGAAAAAAAGTAAATAAAAAAAAAAAAAAGTCCAACAACGTCCCATGGACCTTTCACCTGAATGATAGAAAACCACTGATAAAATAAATAATATAACACATAAAAACATATATTATTTAAAACATTTATAAACTTTTTTTTTTTTTTTTTAAATGCCTACTTGACAATCATGTAGTATCTCATGACATTGTTGATACGAGGACCGTGACATCATTTCATAACACAAATACCAACAGGATGACACAGTGTCACACCCTATTAACATAACACCAGTAGCGCAATGGACGTTTTGTCCTTTTTATTCTCGTACAGAACTATATATTTGGACCATATTCATCATGTTGACACTTGCTTTAGGGCAATCATTGCCTCTAACAAGTAAGTTATGCAGCCAATTACCAGCAAGTAAATCTTTTCAACAGGAATGTATTTTTTTTTTAATCATTCTTTGTATATTTAAAATATTGATGTATCATTTATAAATACATATATATATATATATATATATATATATATATATATATATATATATATATATATATATATATATATATATATATATATATATATATATATATATATATATATATATATATATATATATATATATATATTAGTATTTATTTATTTTTGCTAATTGTGCAAAATGTGATACTGCTCACGATACAAATAAATCATCTAAAAATAGTATTGTGCGTAGTTTGTCACTCATCTATCAGACGTCATAAAAGATACACCCAAAAAAGTTAGTTAGCAACATAACTTCAAAATTTTTGTGCGGATTTAATTATTTTTTTAATGAAATGTCAGAAATGGGATGAAGAAAATGTTTTTACATATTGGGGCTGATTCGGCTCACCCTCTGGATTTAAAAAAAATAATGTTAAGAATCACTGTGCTCTAGTTATTAAAATAGTTTGTTTTTTTAATACAAAACCGTTATTATAAATATGATGTGTGTGTGTGTGTGTGTGTGTGTGTGTGTGTGTGTGTGTGTGTGTGTGTGTGTGTGTGTGTGTGTGTGTGTGTGTGTGTGTGTGTGTGTGTGTGTGTGTGTGTGTGTGTGTGTGTGTGTGTGTGCATATATATCTATACATATATGTATGTATGTATATGTGTGTATATACATATATATATCTATACATATATGTATGTATATATGTATACATGCATATGTATATATAAATAAATACATAGACATATGTATGTATCTATTTAAGTATGTATGTATGTATAAATATATATATGTATGTGTATGTGTGTATATATATACATACAGTATGTGTGTGTATATATGTATATACATTGTATATATATACATATATATCTATACATATATGTATATATAAAGTATATATGTATGTATGTATATATAAATAAATGCATACACATATGTTTGTATTTATTTAAGTATGTATGTATATATGTATGCATGTACGTGTGTGTATATATATGTATGTATATATATATATACACACAGTATATACACATATATATACATATGTATGTATTTATTTAAGTATGTATGTATATATGTATGCATGTATATGTGTGTATATATACATATGTATGTGTGTCTATAAATATGTATGTATATATATATATATATACACACAGTACATACACATATATATACATATGTATGTATATATTAAGAAAATACATATCGACTGAGTAAAACTATCTTGCTGATAAATTCATACCTAATGTTGGAATAGGTTGAACCATGAACACAAACATTCTTTGTGTGTGTGCGTGCGTGTGTGTGTTTGTGTGTGTGTGCGTGTGTGTGTGAGTGTGTGTGTGTGTGTGTAAAGAAAGAGGAGAGGAAGGTGGGGTTAAAAGGAGCATTTACTGAAGAGAAAAAAGAACATTGGTTGGGTGTCCTGTTAGTGTAAGCCACCAGTCAGTAACTAAACACAAATTCATATTTAATTATTCCTAATTATTTCTACTTCCTTTGTAAACAGGAAGCTGATGGATGTTCCGACCATTGTGGACAGGACCTCCTCCATGGCGGCTCCATCAGCGTGCAGAGCCCAGGAGAGTCAGCAAGGACCTCCAGATCCTTTCCTCACTGCAGCCAGGATTCTACGTGCAAGATGGAGGAGCGAGGAGGAGGAGACACCAAGGAGGAGGTCAGCTGAGGAGGAGAAAAAATCCAATGGCCAACATGTGAAGTCAGGCGGTATGTTTGATGTTTGGACGCCTGCTTGTGGAAGCTCATGCAGACGCTCCAAGCGCTCAAAAAGCACTCTGTTGTTTCCCATTGCTGAGATCTAGTTCACTCATTGTTGGCATTGATGTCTCACACACTTTCTACACTCTCTTCTTGTTGGGACTAATATCATCATCCAGCCATTTACTACCGCTTGTCCCTCTCGGGGTCACGGTGGGTGCTGGAGCCTATCCCAGCTGCATTCTGGCGGAAGGCGGGGTACACCCTTTGAAGCGGAACCCACGCACTCACGGGGAGATCATGCAAACTCCACACAGAAATCATATTATACATTTTTGAATCAAAGTTTACTAATGTGACATTGTTCATGAACCGATGCTGATATTCTTCACCTGTCAATAACACTCACAATAAAAGATACAAAAAAAGTCTGTATTGGCCATTCTTACTCATGGATGATTGGTATCGGAATTGGAAATGGCTGTGTGTGTGTGTGTGTGTGTGTGTGTGTGTGTGTGTGTGTGTGTGTGTGTGTGTGTGTGTGTGTGTGTGTGTGTGTGTGTGTGTGTGTGTGTGTGTGTGTGTGTGTGTGTGTGTGTGTGTGTGTGTGTGTGTGTGTGTGTGTGTGTGTTTGTGTGTGCGTACAGTATGTCTAAATGCTTATATATATATATGTGTGTGTATGTTTGTTAATATGTATGTTAAAATGCATGTATGTTTGTTAATATGTATGTATGTTAATATGTGTATATCTTTGTTATTATGTATGTATGTTTGTTAATATGTATGTATGTTAATATGTGTGTATGTTTGTTATTATGTATGTATGTTTGTTAATATGTGTGTATGTTTGTTAATATGTGTGTCTGTTTGTTAATATGTATGTATGTATGTATGTATGTTCATATGTATGTATGTTTGTTAATATGTATGTATGTTAATATGTGTGTATATTTGTTAATATGTGTGTATGTTTGTTATAATGTATGTATGTTTGTTAATATGTAATACATAACAGACACACATATTTACAAACATACACACATATTAACATACATACTGTACATATTATGAATGTATGTTAATATGTGTGTATGTTTGTTAATATGTATGTATGTTAATATGTGTGTATGTTTGTTATTATGTATGTATGTTTGTTAATATGTATGTATGTTAATATGTGTGTATGTTTGTTAATATGTGTGTCTGTTTGTTAATATGTATGTATGTATGTATGTATGTTCATATGTATGTATGTTTGTTAATATGTATGTATGTTAATATGTGTGTATGTTTGCTAATATGTGTGTATGTTTGTTATTATGTATGTATGTTTGTTAATATGTAATACATAACAGACACACATATTTACAAACATACACACATATTAACAAACATACTGTACATATTATGTATGTATCTTAATATGTGTGTATGTTTGTTAATATGTGTGTCTGTTTGATAATATGTATGTATGTTTGTTAATATGTATGTATGTTCATATGTATGTATGTTTGTTAATATGTATGTATGTTAATATATAGGTATGTTTATATGTAAGTATGTTAGATTGTATGTATATATACTGTATATTGATATATATGTATGTTTGTTAATATGTATGTATGTATGTTTGTTAATATATATGTATGTTTATATGTAGGTATGTTTGTATGTATATATGTTAGTAGGTATGTTAGATTGTATGTATGTATGTTAATATGTATGTATGTTTGTTAATATGTAGGTATGTATATATGTTAGTAGGTATGTTAGATTTTATGTATATATATTAATTAGTATGTATGTTAGTATGTATGTATATATGTTGGTAGGTATGTTAGATTGTAGGTATGTTAGATTGTATATATGTATGTTAATATGTGTGTATGTTTGTTAATATGTTTGTATGTATGTTAATATGTATGTTTGTATGTATATATGTTAGTAGGTATGTTAGATTAGATTGTATGTATGTATGTTGTTCATGTGTATGTATGTAGGTATGTTTGTATGTATATATGTTAGCAGGTATGTTAGATTGTATGTATGTATGTTAATATGTATATATGTTAGTAGGTATATATGTTAATATGTATGTGTGTTTGTTAATATGTATGTAGGTATGTTTGTATGTATATATGTTAGTAGCAGTGACGTGCGGTGAGGTTCATGGCTGGTGAGGCTTCATCACAGTCAGATTTACAAACATATGAATTTTTTTTCTTCGTATTCACCATTTGATTGGCAGCAGTTAACGGGTTATGTTTAAAAGCTCATACCAGCATTCTTCCCTGCTTGGCACTCAGCATCAAGGGTTGGAATTGGGGGTTAAATCACCAAAAATGATTCCCGGGCGCGGCGCCGCTGCTGCCCACTGCTCCCCTCACCTCCCAGGGGGTGAGCAAGGGGATGGGTCAAATGCAGAGGACAAATTTCACCACACCTAGTGTGTGTGTGACAATCATTGGTACTTTAACTTAACTTTAACTTTACACATACAAACTGTAGCACACAAAAAAGCACATTTAATAAAAAAAACTTTATTATGGTCTTACCTTTACTTATAAATGAAGTCCATGCGCCGCTGTTGTGCTGGATTGGTGCGCCCCCGCCGTGGGGTGCGCCCCCTGACGCGAGTGTTGTATCAACTGGAGCCCACAATTGGAGTTTCCACGTGCAGGATTGAATCTATTTAGAGAAGTTGTTTGGTGGGAGGCCGGGGGGTGCGGGAACAGTGGTGTTCGTGTTGGAGGAGTTGTGAATGAATGAAATATGAATTCCGTGCTGCAGTCTGCAGGTGTACCTAATGTTGTGGCCCTGCAGTCATTCGCGGCTCCTCCAGCGCGGACATTGTTGTTTTTGCACTTTTTGGCTTCTTGTTGAATGACTTTTTTGGGTGGATTCGGTCTTGCACGTGGAGGGTTTGGGTGTGGGCTTTGGTTGATGTGGCGCTCCCGTCGGGGGGTGCATTCTACGGGGGGGTGCATTAACCGGCACAAGGAGGCGGGATTACTGTGAGCCTCAGCCAGTGCGTCTTCGCAGCAGTTTTATGATTGCTCAGCACAAGAAATACTTACACACATACAGTTGTTGACAAAATACACTGTACATTATATACCTCAGCTAACTAAACTATGGAAATGTATAATATAGTTCATATAGCAATACGGTCTCACTGCACAGCAGGCCAGCAGTTAGCCGAGTCTGCAATCCATGTTGAGGCACAACGCAGTGACGTCCCTCAACTGGCTGCTGATCACAGCAAGTCTCTTCTCAGTATTTGAATGGCAAATGTGAAAATTCAGCGATTTTGAATAAAAATAATCTAAAACTGGTGAAGTTAAATGGAAAATAACTTTATAGTATAATCACTGGATACATATAACAATTTAATTAATTTTTTTCTTTTTACATTTTTTTTCTTTCCATGATGGCACGTGAGGCCCCGCCTCACCTGCCTACAGTGACTGCACGTCACGTCATACAATCTAACATACCTACTAACTTAGTAGGTATGTTAAATTGTATGTATATATATATATATTGATATGTATGTATGTTTGTTAATATGTATGTATGTTAATATGTATGTTTGTTTATATGTAGGTATGTTTGTATGTATATATGTTAGTAGGTATGTTAGATTGTATGTATGTAGGTTAATATGTATGTATGTTAATATGTCTGTATGTTTGTTAATATGTATGTATATTTGTATGTATATTTATGTAGCACATTTGATTAAAAAAACTTTATTATGGTCTTACCTTTACTTATAAATGAAGTCCATGCGCCGCTCCTTTTGAACAAAAGCATCGATAACTTGTTTATAGAAGTCTTCCTTATCTTTCTTCAGTTTTAAAAGTCTCTCTGTCTCGATGGAGATCTTCTTTTAATTATTACCTCCTGCTTCGATGTAAAGTCCAGTTTAGAAAACTGTTTTATTTTAGATATGTAATCCTCCATGTTAATAGTCCAGGCGAGAGGAAAAAATAAACGATTGCTGCTAACTGTTGCTGCTTGTTGTCACTTCTTCTGCAGCCGAGTAGTCGCAAGAATGATATCTGGGATCACTACCGCCCTCTACCACCAGGAGGCGGGATTACAGCGAGCCTCAGCACAGCAGTCCAGCAGTTAGCCAAGTCATTGCGCAATCCATGGCGAGGCCCAACTGGCAGGTGACTCACCGCAAGTCTCTTCTCAGTATTTGAACGGCAAATGTGAAAATTCAGCGATTTTGAATAAAAATAATCTTAAACTGGTGAAGTTCAATGGAAAATAACTTTATAGTATAATCACTGGATACATATAACAATTTAATTATATTTTTTTCTTTTTAAATTTTTTTCTTTCCATGATGGCAGGTGAGGCCCCGCCTCACCTGCCTCCCCTGACTGCACGTCACTGACCTTTAGTATAAACAACTGGTGAGTGACCATCCCTGCAGGTGCAGCTGGCTCGATACTGGGATGCACAATTATGAAGTCATTGAAGAGCCATACAAATTTATGAGGGGCCGTTAGGGACATTATTCAGAATTACCTCTTACATACACTACTGAAATGCTCTCACAGAAACAACTGGAATCTTTTTCTTTTATACACACTACTGAAACACTCTTATAAACACTACTGAAATGCTCTCACATAAACAACAACAAAAATTTTCTCTCACACACCCTACTGAAACACTCTTATAAACACTACTGAAATGCTCTTACATACACTACTGAAACACTCTTATAAACACTACTGAAACACTGTTATAAACACTACTGAAATGCTCTTACATACATTACTGAAACACTCTTATAAACACTACTGAAACACTGTTATAAACACTACTGAAACACTCTTATAAACACTACTGAAACACTCTTATAAACACTACTGAAATGGTCTTACATACACTACTGAAACACTCTTATAAACACTACTGAAACACTGTTATAAACACTACTGAAACACTCTTATAAACACTACTGAAACTCTCTTATAAACACTACTGAAATGCTCTTATAAACACTACTGAAACACTCTTAGAAACACTACTGAAACACTCTTAGAAACACTACTGAAATACTCTTATAAACACTACTGAAATGCTCTTACATACACTACTGAAACACTGTTATAAACACTACTGAAACACTGTTATAAACACTACTGAAACACTCTTATAAACACTACTGAAACACTCTTATAAACACTACTGAAATGCTCTTATAAACACTACTGAAACACTCTTAGAAACACTACTGAAACACTCTTATAAACACTACTGAAACATTCTTACATACACTACTGAAACACTCTTATAAACACTACTGAAACATTCTTACATACACTACTGAAACACTCTTATAAACACTACTGAAACATTCTTACATACACTACTGAAACACTCTTATAAACACTACTGAAACACTCTTATAAACACTACTGAAACATTCTTACATACACTACTGAAACACTCTTATAAACACTACTGAAATGTTTTTGTCTCACGCACACACACACACACTTGGAATTATTTTTCACTAGTATGTATAAAAGGATTTCACCTGTGTGTGTGTGTGTGCTTTTTACACGTGCGTGTGAGAGACAACAATTTCAGTAGTATGTGTGCAGAGATTTCAGTTATGTGTATGAGCGCATCTTACCATTGTGTATACGAGCATTTTACCACTATGTGTAAGAGCTGTTTTCATGTGATCTGATTGTTACATTCTTATTTCAGAGTCACCACACAGCTGCATGACCATTTCAACAAGGATTCATGGAACTTTTCTGCACACAAATATATTAATTGGAATATTCAATAAATTTCACATAAACATATTAAATATCCTTTTTTTTTTTTGCTCAAAAAAGGTTCCCTATGCCTTATTATTTATATACTTTCCAATGCTTCTTGTAGTCAGACAATAGATATTGTTTGTGTTGAGTATTAAACTCTGCGACTGGTTTTTTCGGATATTGACCACGTTGGGGTTCCGGTCAGAGAACACACAGTCATCATTTGGACTCCTCCAACTTTAATGGTGCATATTGGTGTAGGTTCATTTAGTTAGTTAGTTAGTATCTGTAAACCACAAGCAAACACCCATCAACATTTATGTCATTTAACTAAACAACAATATATATACATGCCTATATATATGCTCAAAGTAAAATACTAGAGACATAATATACTGCATTTCCACAATGGCATATGAGCTAGCCACATTAGCAGCAGCAATGCTATCCTTAACAGGGAGATGTTAGCTCGTAGCATTCTGACAACACAGCATCAATAATATTATTAAAACACCCCTAAATGTTACACGAACACAGTGATGTCTATTAATAAACTAAATTAGTCTTATATAATAATCAACATACTCACATCGTCAAAGACTAGAGCACCGATTAAACGTAGCAGAGAAAACAAGTCAGCATACATTAACACACGTCAAAAGGGAAGCGGAAGTGACCCCTACAGGAAGGAAGCGGAAGTGACACTGTCATGAAATGCTTCAAAATAAAGTATCTGAAAACGTAGATAAACATGTAGAATTCTTAACAGTTTGTCTAAAATTATAGTTTAACTTAATGTGTTAATATTTACACCTAGCCCCTAAACTAAATACAATAATCATAAGACAAAAAAATTGTGTATCACAAACGTTTGGGACAAGTTTGGGGAGATTTTGACAAAGTGTGTGTGGTGGTGGGGGCTGGATGACATTACTAGTCAGAACATAAAATAACTTAAAAACCTCAACCGTAGAAACATAAATGTTCACAGGACAAACGTATTGCGGTGTTATTTTGATATTTGTATTTATAAGTGGGCAACTTCATACAGGTCTGTATAACAGGTTCCTTATTTATTTATTTTTCACAAAATGTTTAAACAAAATGTTAATTCGCAGAATACACTGCACAAGTGAAGAAAACATTTTAACAAACCTTATAATTCCCATGTTGTCCACTGAATAAAGTGCAGAATTGAAGTGAAAATGTCTAGTTGCCATCATATTCAAGTGGGTTCACTTGTTGAAAAATGTTCATTGTTGTCTCATTAATGTTTACATCTATGTCTGGAATTACACACCGACAAGTATTGAAAGTATATGAATAATGAGACATAAGGAACCTTTCTGAGCCAAAAAAGGTTGTTTTCAACACACTGTTGAAAATAATATTCACAATGTTTCTATGTGAAATTGATTAAATATTCCAATTAATATATTTGTGTGCAGAGAAGTTCCATGAATCCAGAGGTTGTTTATTCTGTCTTTGTTGAAATGGTCATGCAGCTGTGTGGTGACTCTGAAATAAGAATGTAACAATCAGATCACATGAAAACAGCTAAGACAATATAAGTCATACAGGGAAATGCATTTGTAGACAATATGATTTGCCTGAGCGGCTAGGGAACACCAACAAATGGATTAGATTAGAAAAAAGCACACACACACACAGGTGAAATCCTTTTATACATACTAGTGAAAAATAATTCCAAGTGTGTGTGTGTGCGTGAGACAAAAACATTTCAGTAGTGTTTATAAGAGTGTTTCAGTAGTGTATGTAAGAATGTTTCAGTAGTGTTTATAAGAGTGTTTCAGTAGTGTTTATAAGAGTGTTTCAGTAGTGTTAATAAGAGCGTTTCAGTAGTGTTTATAAGAGTGTTTCAGTAGTGTTTATAAGTGTTTCAGTAGTGTATGTAAGAGCATTTCAGTAGTGTTTATAAGAGTGTTTCAGTAGTGTTTATAAGAGTGTTTCAGTAGTGTTTATAAGAGTGTTTCAGTAGTGTTTATAAGAGTGTTTCAGTAGTGTTAATAAGAGCGTTTCAGTAGTGTTTATAAGAGTGTTTCAGTAGTGTTTATAAGTGTTTCAGTAGTGTATGTAAGAGCATTTCAGTAGTGTTTATAAGAGTGTTTCAGTAGTGTATGTAAGAATGTTTCAGTAGTGTTTATAAGTGTTTCAGTAGTGTTTATAAGAGTGTTTCAGTAGTGTTTATAAGAGTGTTTCAGTAGTGTATGCAAGAGCATTTCAGTAGTGTTTATAAGAGTGTTTCAGTAGTGTTTATAAGAGTTTTTCAGTAATGTTTATAAGAGTGTTTCAGTAGTGTTTATAAGAGTGTTTCAGTAGTGTTTATAAGAGCGTTTCAGTAGTGTTTATAAGAGTGTTTCAGTAGTGTTTATAAGAGCGTTTCAGTAGTGTTTCTAAGAGTGTTTCAGTAGTGTTTATAAGAGTGTTTCAGTAGTGTTTATAAGAGTGTTTCAGTAGTGTTTATAAGAGCGTTTCAGTAGTGTTTATAAGAGTGTTTCAGTAGTGTTTATAAGAGTGCTTCAGTAGTGTTTATAAGTGTTTCAGTAGTGTATGTAAGAGTATTTCAGTAGTGTTTATAAGAGTGTTTCAGTAGTGTATGTAAGAATGTTTCAGTAGTGTTTATAAGAGTGTTTCAGTAGTGTTTATAAGAGTGTTTCAGTAGTGTTTATAAGAGTGTTTCAGTAGTGTATGTAAGAGCATTTCAGTAGTGTTTATAAGAGTGTTTCAGTAGTGTTTATAAGAGCGTTTCAGTAGTTTTTATAAGAGTGTTTCAGTAGTGTTTATAAGAGTGTTTCAGTAGTGTTTATAAGAGCGTTTCAGTAGTTTTTATAAGAGTGTTTCAGTAGTGTTTATAAGAGTGTTTCAGTAGTGTTTATAAGAGTGTTTCAGTAGTGTTTATAAGAGTGTTTCAGTAATGTTTATAAGAGTGTTTCAGTAGTGTTTATAAGTGTTTCAGTAGTGTATGTAAGAGCATTTCAGTAGTGTTTATAAGAGTGTTTCAGTAGTGTATGTAAGAATGTTTCAGTAGTGTTTATAAGAGTGTTTCAGTAGTGTTTATAAGAGTGTTTCAGTAGTGTTTATAAGAGTGTTTCAGTAGTGTATGTAAGAGCATTTCAGTAGTGTTTATAAGAGTGTTTCAGTAATGTTTATAAGAGTGTTTCAGTAGTGTTTATAAGAGTGTTTCAGTAGTGTTTATAAGAGCGTTTCAGTAGTGTTTATAAGAGTGTTTCAGTAGTGTATGTAAGAGCATTTCAGTAGTGTTTATAAGAGTGTTTCAGTAGTGTATGTAAGAATGTTTCAGTAGTGTTTATAAGAGTGTTTCAGTACTGTTTATAAGAGTGTTTCAGTAGTGTTTATAAGAGTGTTTCAGTAGTGTATGTAAGAGCATTTCAGTAGTGTTTATAAGAGTGTTTCAGTAGTGTTTATAAGAGTTTTTCAGTAATGTTTATAAGAGTGTTTCAGTAGTGTTTATAAGAGTGTTTCAGTAGTGTTTATAAGAGCGTTTCAGTAGTGTTTATAAGAGTGTTTCAGTAGTGTTTATAAGAGTGTTTCAGTAGTGTATGTAAGAGCATTTCAGTAGTGTTTATAAGAGTGTTTCAGTAGTGTATGTAAGAATGTTTCAGTAGTGTTTATAAGAGTGTTTCGGTAGTGTTTATAAGAGTGTTTCAGTAGTGTTTATAAGAGTGTTTCAGTAGTGTTTATAAGAGTGTTTCAGTAGTGTATGTAAGAGCATTTCAGTAGTGTTTATAAGAGTGTTTCAGTAGGGTGTGTGAGAGAAAAACATTTCAGTTGTTTATGTGAGAGCATTTCAGTAGTGTATGTAAGAGCATTTCAGTAGTGTTTATAAGAGTGTTTCAGTAGGGTGTGTGAGAGAAAAACATTTCAGTTGTTTATGTGAGAGCATTTCAGTAGTGTATGTAAGAGCATTTCAGTAGTGTTTATAAGAGTGTTTCAGTAGGGTGTGTGAGAGAAAAACATTTCAGTTGTTTATGTGAGAGCATTTCAGTAGTGTATGTAAGAGCATTTCCGTAGTGTTTATAAGAGTGTTTCAGTAGTGTGTATAAAAGAAAAAAATTTCAGTTGTTTATGTGAGAGCATTTCAGTAGTGTATGTAAGAGGTAATTCTGAATAATGTCCCTAACGGCCCCTCATACAAATTATTCATAAAAATGCAAAAAAATATTTATAATTTTTAACAAACACAGTCTAGTACTGTTAACCAATAGGATACCTTCTACTGTACGCCGGAAATTATTACAAACTTCACAATGTATAATAATTCATTCATATATTGTTTTATTTTCTATTATGTTTTTTACAGACGTTAGAAAGAAGTATTGTTTGTTCTTTAAACATGTTTCGGTTTTTAGCGACTGAGCTGTTATTTCTGAATGTTCCAATCTCTTTCTAACTTTACCGAAGTAACTCTTTTAGACATGTCTTTTAAGATATGTATTTTAGAAAAAAATAAAGTATAATGTTATACGCACATACACTAAAATTCTACTCTATTTGTTTTTGTAACTATATCTTAAAAGGCAAGTTATAAAAATAAAAAAGGTGTTTCCGCCCGGTTTCGAACCGGGGACCTTTCGCGTGTGAGGCGAACGTGATAACCACTACACTACGGAAACGCGCATTCAAGTTGCCTATTATTGACCTTTTATAGCCAATAATAGGCAATCTATGTACGTATTATGTACGTATTACAATACGTACATAATGGCAAAAAAAGTTATAAGTACATAAAAAGTCGATTATATATAATTATGTTTTAAATCAACGTGCTTTCCCAAAATGTCACTAAATTAAATATTGACAGCAAATTGAGGTTAAAACGTTAAAACCGACTAAATAGATCGATTTGGATTTTCAATGACTGTTGGAATTTCAATTGTTCATTGTTGGGTTTTTTTAAATTAAAGGTTCTCTACTGTCTCCGTGTGGCCGAACTGCATATTTTCAAAACAGCAAACTAAATCAAAGACATAAAAAACACCACAAAAACAGTTTAATGGTTTTTTATACCTTAGTTAACAGTTGGAATTAAATCATCACAATTTAAAATGATCGTACACCATCTGCTATAGTAAAACACTACAGACCTTGTATGTAGCGTATAACATAAGTATTGCAGTCTACCGCACTGTTGGAAGAAACAGCGCCCCCGCCCGGTCGAAAAGGAGGTACGTGCGACGATACACAAACCACAGAACATCTACAATATGTGGTTTAACATTAAATATATGCGCGCAATTAACTGCAATGATCTCAGCCTGTTCAGGGTTAAGTTTTGTTACGTATCATTAATACTCCGTTCTTACATTTATACTGCCCCATTAACCTTAGTTTATTTACATTTCAGTATGCAAGGTAATTTTGTTCTGCAGTGCACATCTGAAGTCAACGTCTGAATGACAACTAATCTTAAGAGTCAAATAATGATACATCATGGTCTTAGTGATCATACATAAAGGTAAAATTACAAAACATTTGCAAATATACAGGGCAGCACAGTGAATAAGGGGTTAGTGAGTCTGTCTCACAATACGATGGTCCAGGGTTCGATCCTGCACTAACCATGTGGAGTTTGCATGTTCTCCCCTCCGGGTATTCCGGCTTCCTCCCACCTCCAAAGACATGCACCTGGGGATAGGTTGATTGGCAACACTAAATTAGCCCTAGTGTGTGAATGTTGTCTCTGTGTTGGCCCTGTGATGAGGTGGCGACTTGTCCAGGGTGTACTTCCGCCTGAATGCAACTGAGATAGGCTGCAACAGCCCCCGCAGCCCCCGCGACCCCAAAAGGGACAAGTGGTAGAAAATGGATAGATGTAAATGTACAATACTGCAATTAATCATCTGGCAACGCTGACCTTCCCAAGTTCAAGAACCACAGAAAAATTACTGAAAAGTGTTTTTTTTTTATTTGTCAAAAAAGCTCCTTTACAATGCTAAGATTTCCAACCTGTAAAAGGCAGCCGACATGTAAAATACCCTTACAATAACATTAGAATCAAAACAGGTACCAAAAAAGTACAGTAAAATTACACTTCCTTTCAATGGAAATGCTGGAGGGGAAGGAAAAAAAATAACAAAAAAAAAACCACCAAATGGGAAAATGAAACCTAGAAATGAAAGCATAAAATAAAACATGAAAAAAAGTTACATTTCAGATGTTTTCTGTACAAATGGTCTTCTGTCTTAAAAGAGGTTGTGTTGGGACCCAGGGTGCTTAGTCCATCAAGCCGCCTGTTTCACTGGATCCTACATGTTAAATAAATCATGTTACTTTGTCACATTTATGGTTTTAAAAATAGCCATTGAAGTGCAAGCTTATACCTCACACCATCAGTACGGCTTGTAGGTGCTCTGGTGGCCCCTTCTTGGAGCTTTACCATAGCTGGCACTGCCCTGGCCTGCAAACACCAATCAATTATTTATACTTCAGTATTATGTAAACTGTCAAATATATTGTACATGAATGGAACATCTTCAAAACTTTTAGAGAACATGTATCAATATTTGTACATCTTAAAACAAAATATGCATAAGGACTTAAAAAAAACAAATAAAAAATAGTTAATTTAAATATATGTTTTTGGTAAAGAGAGTTATTTTGTGACAAAACAACCTTGAGATGTAGCATGTTTATGTATACAAAACATTTTATTAAATCTTATTTAATTAAAACCAAATATGTTAAGAGACTTACTGTAGTCATAACCAGGGCCGTATCCATAGTAACCAGAGGGGTAGTCATAGGCGCCGCTGTAACCACTGTATCCTCCATAGCCATAGCTTTGGCCACCATAGCCTTGGCTGCCGTAGTAGCCTCCTCCATAGCCTTGGTTCCAGCTCTGGCTTTGACCTACAGACAGGAGGAAACAGTCATTTTAATATTTAAGGTTTGTTTCCGAAAAAAGAAGAAAAACCTCACCTCCACGGCCCCTACCTCCTCTACCGCTAAAGCTGCCACCGCCACGTCCGCCATACTGCTGCTGCTGTTGCTGCTGCTGGTACACTTCTTTTGGCTGAGCGATCTTCAGCTCACACTGTGTAGGAAAGTAACACGAGGTCAAACATCTGAGGCTAGCTCCCACATCAAAATTAAAATGCAAGTACTTACCCTTCCGCCCTCGATGTTGTGGTACTTCTTCTCCAAGCACTTCTTCACGCTGGCCTCATCTTTGTATGTGATGAAGATGAATCCCCTCCTCTTCTTTGTCTTGGGGTCAAGGGGAAGCTCAATTGTTTCGATCTAAAAAGAAGAGGAATATGTGGTTAAGTGTTTCTGTATGGTCTGAACTTCACTGGTTGCTATCAACAAACCTCTCCAAAAGTGCCAAAGTATTCCCTGACACTCTCCTCGGCAGCCTCAGGGTTCAAGCCGCCGACAAAGATCTTCTTGACGGGCTCCTTCTTCATAGCCAATGCCCTCTTAGGGTCAATCTGGCGGCCATCGAGCCTGTGCTGTCCCTGCTCCAGCACCTGTGGACCGCACACAGTCAGTATGACATAACATTTATATTGCAGTATTGTAACGGGGTGGGGTCATACCTTGTCCACACTGGCAGAGTCTTTGAAGAGAACGAAACCAAAGCCTCGGGAGCGTCCGCTGGCCGAGTCGATTTTGATGGTGCAGTCCGACACCTCGCCAAACTTGCTGAAGTAGTCCTTGAGGTCTTTTTTGTTCGTCTCCCAGCTCAGGCCGCCCACAAACATTTTGCTGCAAATCCAACACACAGAAACACACACTTCCTGTTATCGTTTGTATGTAAAGATAATCTAGTCACACTTTATGTAAAGCAAAAGTGCTACAAGAGAGGCGCAGCATCTTGAAGAAAAATATTTTAGCTGTAAGACCATTAAAGCTGCATAATTTTTGTTTAAATACCTTCTGAGTTGATGGCAAAAATCCAAGATAGAAAAAATTTAGAAACACAATATAGATATGTTAAGATAACTTATCTAATGTACTATTTTATTAATCCATGGTAAATTATTATATCTGCATGCAATATGAAGCTTCTTACCTCATTTTCAGAGACACCATGTTATTTTTCTTTTTGTATACTACCAGTGTTTTTTTGCAGATGAAGATAGTAAAGATGCTTAAGTATTTTTATTTGGTTGGTTGTGTTTGAAATAAATTGGATTGAATTATATTTGTACATTTGTAAAAATATTACAATGAGTTATATGGGAACTATTAAAAAAATCAAATAAGAGTCATCGACTTAAAATTGTTCATACTGAATTTCATGAGTCTATTAGCTTTTTTTTAAATAAAACACATTTTATAATTTGTAGTTAGGACAGTTAAATTTCACAACAAAATTGTCAATTTTATCCGCAATTATTTTCTTCATTTGTGTATTTACAAATATTCCAGTCGGACCTTCAAACACATTCCTTTTTTTTTTACTACAGCAGTAGTGATGATTCATAATGATTATTTTGTATTACATTGTATGTATCCCACAATTAAATATAATTCCAGTCAGCTAGAAACATTTGTATGCATATTTTTTAATGTACTTATAATTTGACAATATAAGTAAGTAGCTATAAGTATCTGACGTGTGAATGGTAGAAACTAGGGAAGTTGGTTTCACGTTGCGCTTCTTTGAATTCTCTTAAGAGGTCGACGCCGCATTATAAAATGGTTATGGCGCATGGGACTACTCACCCAGCATCCTCCTCTCCTTTGCTAGCATCAATCTTGCCTCCGTCACCACCGCCACTCTCGTCCTCAGCCATCAGCTCGGTTCCTGCTCCATTCTGGTCGTCTTCGTTGCCGTTCTGCTCCGATGTCTCCATCAGTAGATTGTCAGTGTCGGACATTTTGGAGGGTGAACTGTTCACAAGCTGAAACAAGAACAAGCATGGGTGTAAATTAGGGCTGCAACAACTAATCGATTAAATCGATTATAAAAATAGTTGGCGATTTATTTAGTCATTGATTCGTTGGATCTATGCTATGCGCAGAGGCAATTTTTTTTTTCTTTTCTTAAATAAATAAATAAATGGGTTATACTTGTATAGCTAAATAAACCTTTATTTATAAACTGCAACATGTACAAACAGCTGAGAAACAATAATCAAAATAAGTATGGTGCCAGTATGCTGTTTTTTCCCCAATAAAATACTGGAAAGGATAGAAATAAAGTTTGTCTCTTTTATCCGATTATTAATAGAAGTAATAATCGACAGATTAATCGATTATCAAATTAATCGTTAGTTGCAGCCCTAGTGTAAATAGAAGCATTTAAGTCCCATCTTAAAACTCATTTGTATACTCTAGCCTTTAAATAGACCCCCATTTTAGACCAGTTGATCTGCCGTCTCTTTTCTGCTCTGCCCCACAGATGACGCACTAGCTGTTCAATCAGTGTTTACTTATATAGGCCTAAATCACAAGTGTCTCAAAGGGCTGCACAAGCCACAACGACATCCTCTGCTCAGATCCCACATCAGGGCAAGAAAAAACTCAACCGAATGGGATGACAATGAGAAACTTTGGATGGGACCGCATATGTGGGGACCCCCCCTGGGCGACCAATGCAATGTATGTCGAGTGGATCTAGCATAATATTGTGAGTATCCAGTCCATAGTGGGGTCAGCAGGAGATCATCTTGAGCGGAGACAGGTCAGCGGCGCAGAGATGTCCCCAACTGATGCACAGATGAGGGGTCCGCCCCGGGTCCCGACTTTGGACAGCTTGCGACTAATCTCAAAGTCTAGACGCGAGGTGGACCACTCATCTGTGCATCAGTTGATGTCATCTCTGGCTGCTGACTTGTCTCCACTCACTCAAGATGATCCCCTGCTGGTCCCACTATGAACTGGACTCTCACACTATTAACTAGATCCACTCGACGTCCATTGCACCAGTCGCCCGGGTGGTGTGGGGGGTCCCCTCCAAGGTTTCTCATTGTATCCCATTGGGTTGAGTTTTTTCCTGCCCTGATGGGGGATCTGAGCTGAGGATGTTGTGTGGCCTTTGCAGCCCTTTGAGACACTCGTGATTTAGGGCTATATTAATAAACTTTGATTGATTGAAATGTAGGCAATAGTAAAGTAGTGTTTTGTCTAAATTGAGGTAGGGAAAACCGAATACATACAATTAAAATCCTGCCAATCAACAGTCTAGAAATGTTTTACTTTATATGAAAGAGCTGAAGCACCTTTAAAGTTGTTTTAATATGAACAGGGCAGCTTCCCATTGATAAAAAAAAAACGCAGTTATTTGCGCTTACACCATGACAATAGCAGTGGTTCTTAACCTGGGTTTGATCGAACCCTTGGGGTTCAGGGGTTCGGCGGAGGTCAAAACACACCCGACTCATCGTGTAAATAAAAACTTCTCCCTATCGGCGTATTGCGGATACGGCAACAGCAGAAGTCACTGATTTTCAGGTGTGTAATTTGTTGTGAGTTTATGCACTGTGTTGGTTTTGTTCTTTGAACAAGGTGATGTTCATGCACGGTTCATTTTGTGCACCAGTAAAAAAAACATGGTAACACTTTAGTATGGGGAACATATTCACCATTAATTAGTTGTTTATTAACATGCAAATTAGTAAAATATTGGCTCTTAACTAGTCATTAAGTAATGGCTTATTATAACCCTAGCCCTCTAACCCTGGCCCTAACCAAATAACTCTAAATTAAGTCTTTGTTACTTAGAATGTTCCCCTAGTGCAGTGGTTCTTAACCTGGGTTCGATCGAACCCTAGGGGTTCGGCGGAGGTCAAGACACACCCAACTCATCGTGTAAATAAAAACTTCTCCCTATCGGGCGTATTACGGATACGGCAACAGCAGAAGTCACACTGATTTGTGTAATTTGTTGTGAGTTCATGCACTTTATTGTTTTTTTTCTTTGAACAAGGTGATGCTTGTGCACCAGTAATAAAACATGGTAACACTTTAGTATGGGGAACATATTCACCATTAATTAGTTGCTTAACATGAAAATTAGTAACATATTGGCTCTTAACTAGTCATTATTAAGTACTTATTAATGCTTTAAACGGCATGGCCTTATTATAACCCTAACCCTGATGCTTGTGCACCAGTAATAAAACATGGTAACACTTTAGTATGGGGAACATATTCACCATTAATTAGTTGCCTATTAACATGCAAATTAGTAACATATTGGCTCTTAACTAGTCATTATTAAGTACCTCCGCCGGGTGGCGGGGCACTCCCTTAGAGATAGGGTGAGAAGCTCTGCCATCCGGGGGGAGCTCAAAGTAAAGCCACTGCTCCTCCACATAGAGAGGAGCCAGATGAGGTGGTTCGGGCATCTGCTTAGGATGCCACCCGAACGCCTCCCTAGGGAGGTGTTTAGGGCACGTCCAAACGATAGGAGGCCACGGGGAAGACCCGGGACACGTTGGCCTGGGAACGCCTTGGGATCCCCCGGGAGGAGCTGGACGAAGGGGCTGGGGAGAGGGAAGTCTGGGCTTCCCTGCTTAGGCTGCTGCCCTCGCGACCCAAACTCGGATAAGCGGAAGATGATGGATGGATGGATGTTCCCCTAGTGTCCAGATAACTCTAAATTAAGTCTTTATTAATTAGAATATGTTCCCCTAGTGTCCAAGTAACTCTAAATTAAGTCTTTGTTACTTAGAATATGTTCCCCAAGTGTCCAAAAAACTCTAAATTAAGTTCCCCATACTATAGTGTTGCCAAAAACATATTTTGTTTTGAATTTGGAAAAAACCATTTTATTTTTCACTAAAGAAGGGTTCGGTGAATGCGCATATAAAACTGGTGGGGTTCGGTACCTCCAACAAGGTTAAGAACCACTTCAATAAAGCATCAAGCCAATCACTTTCCCTGACATATTAGGACAATTATTTTCGCATGTTTAAACCAGGAGGTGTTCAATAAAGAGAAGTATTAGTTTCTCGCGAACAATAAGTGGCTAGCTCGATGCTAACACGCTAAGCTAACGTTCAAGAGAACCGCGCTTTGCTGGGGGGGGGGAGAAAAACGACCAGGCCCGGCTCGCAGCCGCACGACTAACATGTTTTTCCCCCCGTAGAGTTACACGGAAAACAACACCACACAATACAATGAGATGTTAAAAGGCGGCAATGTGCGACGTTTTGACCGATAACATACGCAGTCCATTCATTCGCCGTACATATCGGGCGTCTCGACGTAAAGCTAGGCTAGCCAGCTAGCACACGGATAGCGTCCATTTAACGCAACAAAAAAAAGGTCTTCTGGCACAACAAAGCAACCGTCGAATGTAACGCTCGCATGTGCATGATATTATATACGCCAAAGATATCGCGTTTAAATTCACTAACAACCCTAAAAAAACCGTCTTACCTTGAGACTAAAGGGGGAAAAAAGGAGGGAGACGCCGGATCTCAGCTTCCAAAATGGACACTCCGAATTCGCCGCTAACTCGTGGCAACATATATACGACCGGATGTGACCCAGCGCTGGGGCACGTCCGAACAACAACGCAGCCGATTGGACACAGACGTCGGGGAGGGAAATAAAGACGCCCCGCTATTGGCTGGAACGAGTCGTGACAAAATAAAGTCCATGAACTTCTTCCGGTGTGTGTAGCATGTCCTTTCAATGAGATGCTAACCGAATACACACATGTTACATTTTTTTAATAATAAAATATGATTACTTGTGCTGTGTTAATGAGAAGAGTCATTTTATAACAATCGCCGACGATTCTGTTGGATCGTTCGGGAGTAAATAAGGGCATTACATTAATACGATGACTATGTGTGTTTACTTATTAAAAATGTGGAATAGTCTTTGTTGCTTGGTTTGACCTAATCCACGAAACACGGGCCAGTTACGAATAATCATATCTGCAAGCATGAACTCTCAAGTGAAGTACAGCAATAATGCATCCAACCCACCCAAGAATGTACAATTATTCTCAACAAAAATATAATATTAGGAACGATTTGTATGCACGCACAATACTTATGACAGTGGTTCTTAACCTTGTTGGAGGTACCGAACCCCACCAGTTTCATATGCGTATTCACCGAACCCTTCTTTAGTAAAAAATAAAATGTTTTTTTTCAAATTCAAGACAAAGCTATATGTTTTTGGTAACAGTTTAGTATGGGGAACATATTCTAAGTAACAAAGACTTAATTTAGAGTTTTTTGGACACTAGGGGAACATATTCTAAGTAACAAAGACTTGATTTAGAGTTATTTGTTTAGGGTTAGGGTTAGAGCACTGGTTCTTAACCTGGGTTCGATCGAACCCTAGGGGTTCGGTGAGTCGGCCTCAGGGGTTCGGCAGAGCCTCCACCGTGGAGGTCAAGACACGCCCGACTCATCGTGTAAACAAAAACTTCTCCCTGTCTGCGTATTATGGATACCCCCAAAAAATATTCCCTCTAATTTTCCATATGTGTGAGCAAACGCAAAAGTACAGGGAATTACATTACGGAATAATTTAAGCAAATAAATCAAACAACATGATCCAGTTTAATCTCAGGACATTCAGTCGATCGCGACTTGACTCATCCGATCTACCATGAATTGATTAACGTGGACCCCGACTTAAACAAGTTGAAAAACTTATTCGAGTGTTACCATTTAGTGGTCAATTGTACGGATTATGTACTGTACTGTGCAATCTACAAATAAAAGTTTCAATCAATCAATCAAAAAGAGTAGGCTTCATCAGTTCATGCTCATAGACCAGTGGTTCTTAACCTGGGTTTGATCGAACCCTAGGGGTTCGGCGGAGGTCAAAACACACCCGACTCATCGTGTAAATACAAACTTCTCCCTATCGCCGTATTACGGATACAGCAACAGCTGACTGATTTGCAAGTGTGTAATTTGTTGTGAGTTTATGTACTGTTTTGGTTTTGTTGTTTGAACAAGGTGATGTTCATGTCGGTTAATTTTATGCACCAGTTAAAAAACATGGTAACACTTTAGTATGGAGAACATATTCACCATTAATTAGTTGCTTATTAACATGCAAATTAGTAACATATTGGCTCTTAACCAGTCAGTATTAAGTACTTACTAATGCCTTATTCGGCATGGCCTTATTATAACCCTAACCCTCTAACCCTGACCCTAACCCTAACCAAATAACTCTAAATTAAGTCTTTATTACTTAGAATATGTTCCCCTAGTGTCCAAATAACTCTAAATTAAGTCTTTGTTACTTAGAATGTGTTCCCCATACTAAAGTGTTACCAAAAACATATAATTTTGTCTTGAATTTGAATATTTTTAATTTTTTTAATTTTTTTCACTAAAGAAGGGTTCGGTGAATGCGCATATGAAACTGGTGGGGTTCGGGACCTCCAACAAGATTAAGAACCACTGTCATAGACTTAGATTGGTGCGACCTAGTCTTCGACTTATATTTGTCAGATCTAGTCTAGTGGCTTGTGCCAAAACCCCAAATATTTATAATCCCAAAAACCTGGAGGGTGTGCATGGCCAAGCATGGTTTCGCCCTATCACAGTGAGAAAATATAATAAATAAATAAAAAATATAATATAATATATCAGTATATATTATATACTGCATATATAATATTTAAATATTACATACATGTTATATTTTATATTGCTACTATGGTAAATTTTTAGTCTACTTAATACCTGCCTTATCCTTTCCATTGATTGATGGAACATTTTTATTATTAGATTGCACAGTACAGTACATATTCCGTACAATTGACTAAATGGTAACACCCGAATAAGTTTTTCAACTTCTTTAAGTCGGGGTCCACGTTAATCAATTCATGGTAATCCATCCTTACCCTTTCCATCCTTTGAAACTGGGCTACTGTGTGGAACAATTTCCCTTGTGGATCAATAAAGTGTGTCTAAGTCTAAGTCTAAAAACAACTGTTTTGATGCAAACAAGCAATCCTAATGTCAAAGCCACCGACAGTCGTTGAAGTGGAATTTCCTCTTGAGGTATCGTGTGGCAAAACGATCGCTGTGGACCGACAACTACCAGTCCAAAATAGTCGGAATCCCCCAAGTTAGCATTCCATTCAGTTGTAAACAAATGGTGCCAGAAGGTGACCAGAATGTTTCGAACTCCTGTTATTTGTTGGAGGCTAAATTGCAGAGTCTTTTAGGAATGGTTGAAAGGACAGTGTTGTATGTGTAGGATGGATGGTGTCGCAGACCACCTCCTCTGTTCAGGGATGGTTTTTCAACCTTGACATAGATGGCTTCCTTCACTCCTCTTTCCTACCATCCGTCCTCTCAAAGGACTCAACTGTCTACCTGCACCACAGGGAGAAACAGCACTCCTTTGAGAACAAAAATGTACAGATTCTGGACAGGGAGGCCGGAAGGTATGAAAGAGGAGTGAGGGAAGCCATCTATGTCATGGCTGAAAAAACATCCCTGAACAGAGGAGGTGGTCTGCGACACCACCTATCCCCCACATACAACACGGTTCTTTCAACCATTCCTAAAAGGCTCTACAATTTAGTCTCCAACACATAACAGGAGTTAGAAACCTTTTGGTCCCAGAAGGTGGCCAGAATGCCATTTGTTTACAACTGAATGGAATGTTAACTTGGGGGATTCCGACTATTTTGAACTGGTAGTAGTCGATCCACAGCGATCATTCTGCCACACAATACTTTAATGCTAACAAGGGGAAATTCCACTTCAACGACTGCCTGTTGGCTTTGACAGTAGGATTGCTTGTTTGCATCAAAACACTTGTTTTTTCTCACTACGATAGGGAGAAACCATCCTTGCCCAGGCACACCCTCCTGGTTTTTGGAGTATAAATATTTGGGGTTTTGGCTCAACTAGATCTGACCAATCTAAGTCTGTGAGCATGAACTGACGAAGCCTACTTGGATGAGAGGCGAAACATCTTCTAGGACAGTGGTTCTCAACATTTTTTCAGTGATGTACCCCCTGTGAATTTTTTTTAAATTCAGGTACCCCCTAATCAGAGCAAAGCATTTTTGGTTGAAAAAAAAGAGATAAAAGAGATAAAAAAGTAAGATACAGCATTATGTCATCAGTTTCTGATTTATTAAATTGTATAACAGTGCAAAATATTGCTCATTTGTTGTGGTCTTTCTTGAACTATTTGGAAAAAAAGATATAAAAATAACTAAAAACTTGTTGAAAAATAAACAAGTGATTCAATTATAAATAAATATTTCTACACATAGAAGTAATTATCAACTTAAAGTGCCCTCTTTGGGGATTGTAATAGAGATCCATCTGGATTCATGAACTTAATTCTAAACATTTCTTTACAAAAAATAAATCTTTAACATCAATATTTATGGAACATGTCCACAAAAAAATCTAGCTGTCAACACTGAATATTGCATTGTTGCATTTCTTTTCACAGTTCTTTTTGACAGACATTTAAAAAAAAATGTCACGTACCCCTTGGCATACCTTCAAGTACCCCCAGGGGTACGTGTACCCCCATTTGAGAACCAGTGTTCTAGGACAAACCAAACGGTCCAGTTGCGATCACATTGAATGCCCTGAGATTTCAAAGACCTTAATAAATGAGAATATTCATAGACACGATACAGTTTAGGAAACTGTTCAATCTCAAAGCGTTTACAAAGAACAAGGAAGAGGAATACTAATTAAAAAAAATCTTGAACCTGATTGATGAATGACACATAATATATCACGTTCAGTGAACCATACAGTAAATCAACTATTCATGTGAACTTATAATTAATAATTGATCATTTATTTCATTCATTGTTGTGTAAAAGACTGAAAAAGGAAGTGAAAAATTGTGTTAGAAGTTATTTCCAGACAGGTGTAAGGTTCTACCCGTGTTCTTCGATTGAATTGTCAGAGGCCAGGACTTCCTTGAAAGATTTGACAGTTTATTTAGCAGTGTGTGTGTGTGAATTATATTTACATAGCACTTTTACTTAGTTAAACCCACTAAGTTAACCAGTGTGAGTGGTACTGGGAGAAGGTGGGAAAAGTGTCTTGCCCAAGGACACAATGGCAGTAACTAGGATGGCGGAAGCAGGGATCGAACCTGGAACCCTCAAGTTGCTGGCACGGCCGCTCTACTAACTGAGCTATATGCCACAGCTAAAGGTCACAGGTAAAGGCAGCATTGGTCTCAATCAGCTAGCAATGATCTTATGATCATTGCCCCCAATCAATAATTCTTCTCTCTTCCTATATAAACAAAGTCTATCTGGGCCAGACAACTTCATGGTTACACGAAGGTGGGGGCGAGTCCAAGGGATAATAGTCCAGGTGACTTTGGCACAACAAGGCCATCAGGCTACGCCTTTTGGGAGCCATCCGTTAAGACGTTCGTCAGAACTATAGGACGCATAGTTTTAAGTTCACGGTACACAGTCTCAACATTGTAACAGTAGTAGGAATAGCATAACAGTTTCATGGTGTTTTCACACTAAAGAAAGAGCAATGGTTGAAGCTGAAGAATGAAGAGTGTATTTAAATGTATATTTGCTACAATATTCTACACAGGAAAGGGGTACGATTGAATAAGCTCTTTCCTACTCCTTTTTTGGACAAGTTTGAATGTGAAACTGTAAACATTTGAAACGTTTTCTTTCACTACTCATTTGTTTTGGGCTTTTTCTATTTTCTTTCAGTATGTCCAAAATAAATATTTACAGCAGAATTGTTGATACTTTTTACAACAGTAGTTGTCAAACTTTTGTCACCAAGTACCACCATAATGGCCAACATTAAAATAGAGTAGCAAAGTAGGCCTAAATACTCATTAAAAACAAGGTAGAAGTTTTAAGTATATATATATATAGCTCTGTACTCGCCCTGGTTGCTCAGGGGCCGTACTTATCAAGCTTCTTGGAGTGCCATTTTACACTTAAGTCCTGAGAATTTGCGAAATTTAGTCCTACTCTCAAACTTAAGAATAAAAGCTTTTTATCAACGTTCTTAAGTCTAAGAATCACTCCTACTCTCCACGATATTTAAGAGACCTTCAGAGGTGTCTTAAGTGGTTAGGAGTTGCCAGCAGGGGATGGCACTGAGGCGAGAGAGACGTGCGCGAACGTTCAGGGAACGGAACAATGTTTTTTTTTTTTTTGATGACGAGCAGCTGATCAAACGGTATCGTTTAGACAGAGCGGATATTATTTTTGTCACAGATTTAATACTTTTCGATTCCTTGTTGATTTCTGCATGTGGCTGCAGTGGGCTAGTATGTATAGAGCCACCCACACCAGTTTCAAATTAGTTGCCTAATTAATGAATTGGAAAGAAAATGTTATGACAGTAGCGTATGTGTGTGGCCGTGAGGTGAGTGACGTCAGTGAGTGTGTGGGCGATAGAAGAGAGGGAGCGGTAGCGTGAGTGCCGACGGGGACTAGTTTGTTTTGTATTTTGTAGTTTGTCAAAATATACACTCCCATTGTCCACTTAAATATTTCCAAGATATTTCTTTATTCTTAGACAACGGATTCCCTTCCGTGATTGGTCATTTCTATGGACACAGAAATGACGTCACCTAAAATTCCGTTTACGGCACATAGTAATGTCGTAATTCAGCTCTGAGTGTGACACTTAAGATTCAGTCCTACACTTCGCTGAAAGTGTGAGTAAGACGCTTGATAACTAACTTTTAAGTGCAGCTTTCAGCGAAGAATTTATTTACTCTTAAGTCAACTCTTAGCAGACTTCTTAGGAGTAATTCTAAGAAGCTTGATAAGTACGGCCCCAGAACAATATGGTTAGTTTTACCCTACAACGGATTTCTATTTGTTAGTCATACACACAAAAACAAGGTTTGAAGATTGCACACGTTTTTTTATTTCTTTTCAGTCACAGTTCAATGTTACTTTATTGACAGGTGAGCAAGTTAAAAAAAACATTTACATTTAAAAAGACATGTCAAGAAGTTAAAAAAAGAGAGAAAAAAAAAATTAAACCACGCACATAATAGGACTAAATTCATACTTCAAGTTAAAGTTAAAGTTAACTTTAACATAAATTCATACTTCAAAGATGCCCTCGTCCAGACTTGGAGTGGGTTCTAAGACCGGTATTTGCTGACCCAGTGGTACTTGTCCACACGGGGGCCACTGAACGTGAAAGTGGCCCGGTAAGGGTTGAGGCCCTTCTGGCCAGAGAGCTGCTGTGCGGGACCTCCAGGAGGAGGAGGCGGGGCGGGAGGCTGGAAAACATCCCCGATGAAGGCCTTCCTCTTTGGGTACATGAGCCACGTCTTGGGGGCGCCGAGAGCAAACTCGCTGAACTGAATAACAAAAAAAAGATGGATTAATAAATAATCCATGTTAGACAAAAGTCCCTGGATTGGGGTCCTACCCTGTAGACGCTATTGGGGTTGTTGACGGTGGGGATGGTCTTGGGTTCAGGGTTGGCCGGGGGGCACAGGGCAGACAGGACGCTGCTGCCACTGCTGCTGCCATCGTCATCATCGTCGTCGCCATCTTCCTCCTCTTCTGAAGAACTGCCCGAGGCCACACCCAGGCTGGCGCGCTCCACGGCATCGTGGACGCGGCGGGAAAACTCGCCACCCGTTCTCCGCCCGCAGCCGCCCACCGCTGAGATGGAGAAGGGGGCACTGTGTTCGCCATATCTGCAAGGAGGGGGAAGCCTTGAATTCGCTAACCAGTAAACCGCCATTAACGTCAACAACAAAAAGTGTATGGCTAGAAATAACATTCTGCACGTGACCATTTCCCTTTGCATTTTAATGTTGAAAAATATTTTTCAAAATGTAAACCACGACTTGCACTTTAAGAGTTGTTTGCTCGTAATTGTTACTACATTGACTTGTTGCTATTTTATGCAAGTCCTGTTGACGTAAACGCGTTGAAAATTGTTGGCAACTGTCAAAAAAGTAAACTGAGAAAAATCCACTTTGCTAACGCTAGACAACGCCAACAAATAAAAATGGTTCTCGTTTATTGGCTAGAGATTTTAAAATGGAAGGCAACAGCGCCTTCCTGCCACACTCGCTGGATTAAAGATGTTTTGTATTAACTGGTGAAGATCAGGTTGACATTGAATGGTTCTGCAAAGTTTCAAGAACTGTGGGGTGCCTTTTTGAGATATGTAAGTGAAACTGATCTCCAAAGTAACCCTGATTGAATCACAGAAATGTGGGTGGTTGAGCCTTCTGTGCTTGGCCATTCAGGAATGCAGCCATCTGTGGTTTGTCACTTTATTAATATTGTATATATTTTTTGTACCAGTTAAGGGAACAAAAAAAAACAGCATTAAAAGTATGTTAAAAAAAGGCTTCCCGTTAAAAAAAACAAAAAAACAAGTTAAGTATACGGCTGCACAACAGATGCAAAAAAAAAAAGAAAAAAAAAAAAGACAAATGAAAATCGAAATTTTGCAAGATGAAAAATTGTTCGATGCACCAGAAATTAAATCACACAGTCGTACTACCAGTCAGGAGTTTACAATGTATGTACTACTTGGTTTACAATATTAGAACAAAAATGGCACCATTGAAAATGTCGGAATTGTGTCACTAAGAAAAATGCAAAACAAGTTTGTTCTGATTTGTTTGGTTTTCAAAAAATAAAGAAAAAAAGAAAAAAAGAAAAAGGAATTGCAAAAAAAACGTGAACAAAGAAAATAACTGATTGTGGACGTAACATTATTTTTCTGGGTAATGACAAATGTAAAAGGGCATGTAGGAATTAAAAAAAAAAAAAAAAGTACAACTACAGACTGGGAGACGAGTACACTTCTAAATTGTTTACCTTTGGAGTACAAAATGACTAATGGTCTATAGTTAAGGTAGGTAGGGTGTCTGTTACGGAGATCTTTGAAAACGTGTTTTTACAAGAATGTTTTTTAAGATTAAGATTAAAGTACCAATGATTGTCACACACACACTAGATGTGGTGAAATTTGTCCTCTGCATTTGACCCATCCCCTTGGGGAGCAGTGGGCAGCAGCGCCGCCGCGCCCGGGAATCATTTTGGTGATTTAACCCCCAACTCCAACCCGTGTTGCTGAGTGCCAAGCAGGGAGGTTATGGGTCCCATTTTTATAGTCTTTGGTATGACTCGGCTGGGATTTGAACTCCAACCTACCGATCTCAGGGCGGACACTCTATGTTGCTTATTTCATGCACTAAAAAAACAAAAAACATTCACTGACCTGCACGAAACCTCGCCAGGGTCGACCCACAAGGTCAGTTCCTCAGGGAGGCCCAGGTCCTCGTAGCGAACCACGCTTCTGTCGCACGCCTTCTGCAACACAAGGTCTTGCAGCTGCACGCGGTTCATACGTAGACACCTGGAAAAACACTATTATTGTAACCATCTTAATTTAAAAAGGCATTTATTTGAGATGCAAGTGTATTAATGCATCCAAAACTAAAAGATATTATAAAGATAAATTCCAGTTTCAAACTAAAAGAAAATGGTCGACATGTCCTACCCAAAATGCCTTTAACATTTGAATCAGTGAATTTTGCCTGTCTGTTAAGCCATTTCAAACAAGACGCAACAATGTAAAATTTAAACAACCCTTTTGAGATTGTTTTACCTCAATTTTATAACGATTTGTCGGTCTTGTTTAACAAAGCCAACAAACTTAGCTGAATAACTAACGTGAACCAACATTAGCTTAGCTACCATATTAAAAAGGGTTTTCCGCAAAAGTAAAGAACATTTCGTTTAATAATTTAAAACCGGAGACTCTCCTACCTTGAATTTAATCAAATATTTTAATTTGTGTTTAAAAAAAAGGCAAACTTTAGCCAGCTAGCTTGTTTTAAAGAAAAATGCTAAAGTTAGCTAGCTAACTGACAGTTAAAATAGAGCACTTTTGTTTAATCACCATCTTAGATTTAGAAAAAAAAGTTAAAGAAATGTGGACATTTTTCAACAAGGACACTTGTTTAAAATTGATACATTTTAACCCAATTATACACCAATTCTTGATGGAGTTGTCCAATTTACGACACTAGAAAAGCACGTAAAGGTAACACCAGAGTCCTATTCAAACCTGTAGGCCTGCCCTTTGGTTGGTGCGTTCGGGTGCCAGTGGTTTTTGTAGCGCTCCAACAAAGCGGACGTGAGCGCGGCGGCGAAGCGATCCCGGCTGTCCTTATCCAGACATCCGTACCGTTTAACCAGGCGGGCAACGAAGAACACGGCGGCAGCGATTTCTTCCTTCATGTTGGTCAAGTCAGTGAACTTTCACTTCTAAAACATATGCACAAGTATTTAAAAAGAAAAACAAAAAAAATACGTAGGGTGCTCCTACTGATGAAAAAACCCCAAAAACGAGTAAAACCAACAAACAGGAAGTTAAGGAAACATATTCACTGCTGGATCTTGATAAAAGAAGTCAGCGTTTGTTTTTTTTTTGTTCTGAACTATTCATAAATAAATTATCTTTATAAACTAAACATAAAAAATAAAACAGTGCTGATGCGTCACACGCTACAAGGAGGGATCACTTTAAAGATGTCAGCAGCAAACACACCTGAGGCTACTTGACTTAATTATGGTAGGGGTGGGCGGAGCTAACTTATGACTAACCAATCAAACGGATTTATTTGGACACTAATCGTACAAAAAGTGTTCATTTATTATAAATCAAAATTCTATTATATATTATATTTTTTTTAAATCAAGATTTTCTATCATAAAAAAAAAAGGGGGGGGGGGGGGCGTAATTTCAATGGACAGCGTTGCAACGAGCTCCCCATGCAGGCCGTTTAGCAGAATGCATGACTTCCAATTATAACTTTAATACTGTAGTTATTGCCTCACAAAAGAGCCAAAAGTGCATACCGTTTTGAACAAAACTTGCAAAAAAAATGGATTTCATAATTTCTTCACCAGTTGTTTTCATTTATTGTATCTGGAATTCAAATCAACACAAGTCACATATATTTTTTTCTGTAATATTTGTTATAATTTTAACACAATATTATAATGCTTATAATATAATCGTATACACTGCAATGCTTATAAATTTTACTTATCCAGAAAAGTATAGCATTGATCTTGAGTAAGAATGAAAATAAAGATAACTCCTCATTTACATTTTTCTTAAAAATATTAAATACTTATGAAAAATGTTTATACAGCATACATTTGTTTAAATTAAATAATTATGTATTTATTTTATGTAGTTGTACTACACATCTATCTTTTTCCACTAATCTGAAGTCGGGTTGCGGGAACAGCAGCCTAAGCAGAGATATTATTACGTATTTAAAAATATTCTATACTGTCCAGTGTATAATTTCCATGTTTTACAGATATTTACTTATACCATAAATACCATCATAAAACATAAATGTAGCATTTTTGAAATAATCGTTTTATACAGTAAGTATACCATTTTATATATATTAAATATTTACCTTTTAAATATAAACAATAAAAACATTTATGTAGTACAGTATTTTAAAACCAATGTACATTTTCATATATTTTTAGGAATTGACTTAATAATCAACAGAACATTCAAAAACATAGAAAACACACTGGATACATTGTACTGTATTTTTAATTTTCATTTTGAGTGTACAACCATTTAATTCAAGCCATTCTGTAGTTGAAGACCTCCACCAGAAAACACATCCATGTAACAAGCAGAGAAGTAAAAGCGAAACAAAGTAAGCTAAAAAAAAAAAAAAACATGCACACATTCCCCACTAATTATTTGCAGTCCATTTGACCTTTTAAATGAATAATTCATGAAGATGACCTATAGTGTATTTGCACTTATTTTGTTTGACATGACCAAGGCAAAAGGCGTAATTGTAATATCGAATGATGAGGGTTTTTTCTTTATTCCTATGTAACTTTACCGTCCAATGGCAGATGCTGGCGAGAAGGAAAGATTTTAGGAGTTAAATATTTATTTTATTCCACTGAAGTTCATCTCATTTCCTGCTGGCTGCCGAAGCTTTGAAGGTAAGACTTAAAAGTGTAACTAAATAAATAGAAAACACACACACTTGTAAGGAAAACCGAAAGCACCGTCCATTTTTTGTGTTTACTCAACAAAGATGCTCAAAAATAAATAGAATATTTAACCAAGAAAACGTCAAAATAAATATAACTATGTGTATCATATAATTCTAAAATAACCTTGAACAAAAAGTGTGCAGAGTTGAGGGACATTGAGACGACAAGGAAAGTTGCAAATACACGAAAACACACACAAACACCCCTGCAACACATCAAGTATTGGCTCATCTGCACTTTAAGGTGCTGTCAGGATACCTTAAAAACAACTTATTTCTATCAATAAAAAAGTAAAGACATCTATTTTAACAGCACTGATTTTTGAAATCCGACAAAAACCCCCAAATCTGTCGCCGTCCAACAAAAAGCAATGAAAGAAACTCAAAATCTGAACCCCAATGTCTTTTTTTTTATGCTTGATCTTAAAAAAACAACCAAAACTCGAAATACTGTTGGAGCCCATTCTTCTATTTCTTTTCATGTCATTACGCCAGGTGTCCACAGGTATAACATTAAAAGCACATATGTAGTAAATTGGTGGGAGATTACAGGTGTTTACCGCCCACATAAACATCTTTTGTTTTCCGGCAGCAGTTGTTTATTTTTCCTACCACTACACTTGTGTTTTATTTTGTAACATGTTGTGTTATTAAATGGGAAGCTCACCCAACTTCACGTCATTGTCCGGACATTATTAAGAGCGCGTCAAAAACGTCTAGCTCACTACAGGAACTAACACACACTTTCCATTGGACAGCAACTAAAACGTTAACACCTTGTCTGGTGCAATGAAAAGTGAAAAAGTTGCACCAAAAGGCACCGACGTGCAGTCATCCTGTAATGACTGGATGAGAAGCTAGCAACGTTATTTTGGACTGACTGGCAGCTTTGGTCGCATTTTTTTGCCTTCTCCTATAAACTGCTAACACTGGAATTAAATTTGGTCTAATGAAGAGATGCAAAGTCAGTAATAGCAAATACAAATCCAATCTTTATCTCATGCTATTGAGGATGGAAACTCAATCATATTCATGCTTATGGCCAATTTAAGTGTCCACTTTTAAGGCAAAACTGCAGCTTTAAAATAAAAAACACATAGGTAATGCTTTACATAGCACATAAAAACTAAACTGTGATCAAGTTGAGGGTTTTTCGGCCTGACGGTCCTCCTTTCTCTTGATGCGACACCAAATGACAATACATTCAGCACATTTGTGTGTCAATCTCTCCGAGCGTCTTTGTGCGTTGTTACTGACATCCCAGTACTCGCTTCTTTTTTTTATCTTAAAGGCTTTGGCTCAGATTTCTTCCTACACCCCTACAGACACAAACTGGGTCAAACACACTAGTACCTTGGTTTCCCCTACGCGCCGCTTTTTGTATCATTTAGTGTTTGACGAAAAAGTTCACTAAAAGTTTGACTCGGTTATCGCACGGCCAAACATTGCGCGTAACAAATATGACCAAATAGAGTTTTGATTTTAATTGAGTACGATTGCAAAATAAGCCACATGGGGCGTATTTATTTAAAGCTGCAAGTGCCGGCAGTTGGATAAAGAAGGTGAGAAACACTTATAATTTCAAGAAAGCACTTGTAGCAAAGTATGAAGGTGGCATCCACATGGCTATGCCCTTCAATTAAGGTAAAAGTGACATTAAACGTTTATTTATATATATTTGACGTTGTTTTCAGCATAGGGAACTTTCTTTTGTGTCAATATTTGTGGGTGTCAAAGACAGTTTTAAGCAGTTGAAGATGGATGGATGGAAAGAGTTTATTTATTTTATCATACATTTGGTCTTCGTTAAAACATTTTTTGAACGATGAATCGAGATAGTTAATGCTAATACATTTTTTCCTCATTATTGTTTTTTACTATTATTACTTTTGATTTAATCCAAAACAAATATATTTATTTTGAAATATTACTTGTTAAATTATCAATTTTTCAATATTTATAAATATTTTTTTCTAAATACAGGAGTTCAAGAATAGAGCCTTGTGGGACTCCCTTTTTATCGTTTGTTTTGCTATTTTATATATATATATATATATATATATATATATATATATATATATATATATATATATATATATATATATATATATATATATATATATATATATATATATATATATATATATATATATATATATATTTATGACTTAAAAGTCAGTGGATCCTTTTTCTATTAAAAAAAATTGCTTTGGTTTTGCTTGACCTTTTAGAACAGCACACCGGTGAAAACCGAGGTGCACTAGTTTAAAGACTCTAGTGTAACTGCTTGGCACCTTATTGTTCCAAAGATCTGTGGATACATTTGGAGTGTTGATGAGCTGCCTTCTCACAGTCAGCTTTTAATATGAGGTGCTTCCCTCTTTCCGCAGAAATGGAGGCTTTTTGCCTGAAGTTGAGGTTCCACTCATCTAATTTACAGTTCTTCTAACCTACAAAGTAGCTGCCTGGTTCCAGTGCTCACAACTGTGTGAAAACAAAGGTCAGTCACAATAAATAAAAAGAACACAGCAAAGAAAAGGAAAACAATGTGAATTTTGGATGCAGGTGATACATTGCTGGTAAAGGAGTGTGAATATACTGGTGCCAGCACTTTCCCAGTGCTTCTTCTGCTTCTGCTGTGTCACCACTGCGCTTCCTGGCCCGACACAGTCCTGACAGATCAGTGCTGTCTCACTTCTCCTTTCTAGTTTAACGGGAGTTTCTTCAGCTGCTCGAAGGTGATGAAAAACTGAGGTGAGGTTAAAGGAAACCAGGAGGTATGCTTGAACAGTACAGTAAAGTCAGTACAAGCGCCATACAGGTGATACTATTCTACTCCAGTCCTGTAGGAGGCAGTGACACATGTTACAAAGTGCTGTTCACTCATGCAGGATATTTCAAAATGGCGGCATTAACTAAGATGATTTTACTGCCATTGTTGGTACCTTACAGGGGAACTGCACTTTTTTGGGGAATTTTGCTTATCGTTCACAATCATTATGAGAGACAAGAACACATTTTTTTTTTTTTTAGGATTTTAAAGATGATAAAAAACGCTTGGAAGGCGTGGCTAATGGGAGTCACCGTTGTAGCTTTCAAAGCCCTCCATCAACTTTTGTATACACACTGCAAGTATATATATATATATATATAATGTAGTAACAGACACGTTCTTAACAATATGTAATATGTATAAAATTTATCATATTTTGATCAATCTAATCATTTCCGGGACTGATTTCTTCAGCGCAATAATTTCCGTTTCCATAGCAGCCCACTTCCGACTTCTGGCAACAAATGTGTGTTCCTACTTCTGGAAACAAAGGCGTATGTTTTCTAACCATGGCAGACTTGGTAACAGACAACAAAGACAACTATTTTTTGACAAATGAGGATTCACAATCTTATCTTTTTGAAGCCGGATATATTCCACCTGTAGATGTGGAACTTGAAGCCATGCTATTTCGACATAAATGGAGCGCTTACCCCAAAAATTTGTCTTGACGTAGAAGTTAGCTTATTTCTTTCTGTAGCTAACTTTTCCAGCGAATACTAAAGCATGTTGATGTGTTACTACGCTAGAAAAAGAGTTCCTCTCAGTGTTCGCTCTTACAATAACAATGTCGCTACAGCTTGGTTATTGTACAGCTTACGGAACATAAATGAAGTATTGTTGAAGTTTTAATGCATTTTTAAAGTAATTTAGAGGTACAATTGATTGCTCCTATTAGCTGCATTGCTAGCTACCAAGAATGAGACAAAAGCAAAAAAACCCCCAAAATTGTGTGTTTTTGTCTCTCATAAGGATTGTGAATGATAGTCAAAATACCAAAAAAGTGCAGTTCCCCTTTAAGATTTCTTAGTAATGCTAACATGTAGCTACAGCACCCCACAGATACTGTATATAGTAGACCGACAAAAAGTGTGCATGGGCTGGGCGATAAAACAATATCAATGTATCTCGATATACACCTGATCAATATTAATAAAAAATGTGCTTGATAAAACATTCAATATTTTTTTTTCTTCGTCAGGAAAAAGAGGAGTTGAGAAGCAAGGTTGGTTTCATGAACAAAGGCACTCGCTAACTGAGCAATGCAAGGAAGTGGGAGTGACACGCCAACAGCCAACCAGGTTACAGTATCAACTATCCAGTTTGGTTGCGGCATGTTGTTTTCTCGCTGCTGATTCTTTGCATGGAGTGAGAAGAGAAAGTGAAAAAAAAAGAAAAAAGAGTGCCACATAGAACAAGAGGAAAAGTCACCTTGACAGAATGGCATTTCAAAATTATCATTATTATTATTATTATTATTTTTTTTAAACGGACTGTAGTCAGAACAAGGCGCTTATAATTAGTAGTGTCACACCACCTGAGCACTCAGCCTGGAGCACTAAACATGCAGAAAATTGTTATTTTCAGGTTTCTCTCAGTTTACATTTTCACACTTTGCACTATTTTGCTACACTTTACGATTTTTGCACCTTAATGTTAAGAGGTTATTCTTATGTGTTCAATGTGCTTTTAGAATTGTGTTAACATTGAGTTTTTCCATGGTTGTATTGACATTTCCTTTCCTTTCTGGCTTGATAACTGAGGGGATTATAATCAGAGGAAGGGAACATTTTAAATAACAATGTTTACATTTAATATATTTTTGTCCTGGTCCTTATTTTCGATAGGTCGTAAAAAATATCAATAATTATAGATATAGACCGAAACACTTTCATTGTGATACAGTTTTGAGCCTCATCGCCCAGCCCTAATCTGTGCCTTGTGTTGTGCAGCTTTTGCGTAATCCTGCCAAACATCTAGCAGCTTTATTGCAAACGAGGGGAAAAATATTAGCAGTACATTTAATTTGTTTTAGCATGTAGCTCCATAGCATTGTGATGTGATGATAGGGTTGGGAACCTGTGATGCAAAGAGTGTAGCACCAGCCTTGGGACTTGGCTACAGCCCCACCTGGGTGCCAATGCAAGTGGACTTTAACGGCACAAAAATCAAAGTATATTACCGGATCTCCGCCAATACCTAAGAGGGGTTGGGAATATGTGGCGATTGCGGCTACTGTACCACTTGGTCCCTAATGCAAGTGGAGTATAATAGCAGGGCATGCATCTTCATCCAGTTTTGCACCAAAATGACCCATGTGCCACTCTTGCGACAACATTTTGTTTCATGTTTTCTGTGTAATCGTTAAAAAGGATACAATGATGTTCCAAGGACCCAGTCGCAGCCAGTTAGGCCAGAAGCCCTTATAGAGAGCAAAGAATCCCTCGTTCCTCCATGTCTGCATCACTCCATCCAGAGTGCCTTTGTACATGGGACCGCCTGACAGCACTCGCTGGTTCATCATCCGGGTGCGAACCACGTCCACGGGGTTGGAGGCCAGCGCCCCTGCCAGGCCGCATGTGAAACTTGAACTGCACACACATAAGTGAATGAGATAAACGGGAAGTGTGCTCATAAGTGCCAACTATAGACCGTGTTCTTACATAAAATGTGTTAAAATTGTGTCTCCCATGGCGCCGGATCGGAGGAGGTGTTTCTTTGTGATGTCATAAACGGGTAGCTCCACCCCGACGACGATGGCGGCCCGCTGCGCTGTGGGGATGACACCCTGCAGAAGACGAGGGGCGAGAACATTTAAGTTAACGCCAAAATACATAAACGATGAATGCACTCACTCTCCACAGGCCTTTGGTGCCTTCTGTCTGGTAGATGTTGATGAAATTGGACATCATGCTGCCTTGAAGGAGGCTGCCCTGTGCCTGCATTCGGATCTGGAGCAAACCAAACAATTGGAACGTGTCACTTTTTTCAGGTGTGGAACTTTTGTCCACGTTCTGCAGGATTGTCAAACTCATTTTCAATGAAAGCCACATCAAAGATCACATCGCATCACATATCACATCACAGGCTGCCCTCAGAGGGCCACCTGTAACAGTGAATATATATGAATAATATTCATTTGATTACAGTGGAACCTTGATGCACAAACCCTCTTATTTGCAAACTTTTCAGTTTACGAACTTTTAGATCGCGCCAAATATGCCTCTGTGTGCGAACCATGTGTCTGTGAAAGCTTCATTCATTTTGTGTCACACTGGCAGTCATTTTGTGCTTGTTGGTATCCAAGAGATTGAGGCAGCCAGATTCATGATTGTGATTTTTCTGGAAAAATATGCCAAAGCGGACTTATTTCACAGCAAAGGCCCTTTAACCCCACCCCCACCGTCTGCTCATTTCTCTCCTCCCATGAGCTGCTCCTCCGCAATGTTAATATACTGTAGGTGTATTTTACTTTTTTGAATGTTTATTATTGTAGCATTATGGTTGCTAAAGTTAAGGATTTTTGTGTTTCTGATCGTTTGTGAGGGCACCAAAGGGACTTCTTTGTTTGTGCGCGTGTTGGCAGAGCACCGCATACAGCACAGTTCAGTTTGTCATTGTTGTTGTTTTAGATTATTAATCAAAAGTTTATTCATCCCCCTCTTGATATGTTTGATTGATATACAGTACTGTATAGCACTTGATATTGTGTTCAAAGTGTACAAACCTTAACTAAAATAAGGACTTTTGTTGAGGCTGGAACCAACGTTCACTCTAAGCTTTCGTGTGTGAGCCAATGCAAAAACTCCCTGAGCATTCAGTGGAGCACATGTAAGCAACATCCACACACCAAACCTGACATAATTTAAATATCTAATTAACATAATCAAATGAACTTACCTAAGATTTTTTTAAAATAATATTGGTCATTTGGCCTACTTACAATGAAAATAACAAAAAAAACTTTTTTTCCATGACCTATGCACTAGTATTGTATGTGGGTGGGGGTCCTGCTTGAAAAGAATGTGCACCTCTTTCAGAGATCACATTTAGTTCCCCTCAAAACATTCACATGTTGCACAATTAGATGTAAGCATAGGATAAAGTGTACATTCAGGTAACTTTGTCTGTAAAATATATCTTTTTATGAGAGTTTCTGTAATCTAGTAACTGCATTTCATGACTAATATCCATAAATTAATAGAGATGTCCGATAATGGCTTTTTGCCGATATCCGATATTCCGATATTGTCCAACTCTTAATTACCGATATCAACCGATACCGATATATACAGTCATGGAATTAACACATTACTATGCCTGATTTGAACAACCAGGTATGGTGAAGATAAGGTCCTTTTTAAAAATAATAATAAAATAAGATAAATAACCTCCAAAGACATGCACCTGGGGATAGGTTGATTGGCGACACTAAATTGGCCCTAGTGTGTGAATGTGAGTGTGAATGTTATCTGTCTATCTGTGTTGGCCCTGCGATGAGGTGGCGACTTGTCCAGGGTGTACCCCGCCTTCCGCCCGATTGTAGCTGAGATAGGCTCCAGCGCCCCCCGCGACCCCGAAGGGAATAAGCGGTAGAAAATGGATGGATGGAAATTAAAAACATTTTCTTGAATAAAAAATAAAGTAAAACAATATAAAAACAGTTACATAGAAACTAGTAATTAATGAAAATGAGTAAAATTAACTGTTAAAGGTTAGTACTATTAGTGGACCAGCAGCCCGCACAATCATGTGTGCTTACGGACTGTATCCCTTGCAGACTGTATTGATATACTGTATATTGATATATAATGTAGGAATCAGAATATTAATAACAGAAAGAAACAACCCTTTTGTGTGAATGAGTGTAAATGGGGGAGGGATGTTTTTTGGGTTGGTGCACTAATTGTAAGTGTATCTTGTGTTTTTTATGTTGATTTAATAAAAAACAAACAAAAAACGATACCGATAATTTCCGATATTACATTTTAAAGCATTTATCGGCCGATAATATCGGCAGGCCGATATTATCGGACATCTCTATAAATTAACATTCTTAATAAATGACAGTAGATTAAGCACACATCTGATTGAGGAGTCATAGTGTAACGACCTGGAATTTTACACTTTATGTGTGGTGCTGCACTTTTGTGTGGCCATAAACGCATCACTGGCTAAGTAGCATGAGTGCTTGTGTTGGCGCAAGCTAGAAAGAGCAAGCGGCTGCTGTTGACATGACAGATGACAAAGAGTTGGTTTTAGCCTGGTTTATACGGCAGAAAATGACCAGTTTTACTAGGTAGAACTTTTTTACTCATGTTTTTGGTTTGGTAGTGGCCGACAACAAACAGTTTTGCTAAATAAAGTGATTGATGGACCTTTTGTCTTTAAACTGTCTTGACAGATGTTAAAATAAATGAACAGTGTTGACGAATATGTTTTGTCTGTTAGGGCCGCTTGTCGCCACCTGTCACTCACAGAGATGCATCACAAAATCATACAGAATAAATTGTTATGGGTTTACTTTGTTTAGAGTTTAGATGGGATTTGATTTTGTGCTCTGCATAAATTTGCTGAGCCCAGAGGACGCGTGAGCAGTGCGCAATTGCGCACCTTAGACGGAACTTTGGTTGGAATCCATTATTCATATTTACATTGTTTCTTATGGAGAAATTTGCTTTACTCTAAAAAATGTAAAAATTTAGGAACCATGTTCAAGAAACAATTAAGTTCGTAAATCGAGGTTCCACTATATTTTTTAAATATTGATTTATAACTTGCTTTAAAATTATGGGTTGAGGTGACAAGCAGATCATTATTATTTTAAACAAAAACTTGCTTTGAATTATCTTGTTGCATGATCAGATACTCAAAGTAAAGCTGCTGCTCCTCCACATCGAGAGGAGCCAGATGAGGTGGTTCGGGTATCTGGTCAGGATGCCACCCGAACGCCTCCCTAGGGAGGTGTTTAGGGCACGTCCGACCGGTAGGAGGCCACGGGGAAGACCCAGGACACGTTGGGAAGACTATGTCTCCCGGCTGATGATCCACGCTGATGTCCGTGCCTCCTCTACTTACCAGCAATAAAAAGATTAGAACCCTCCCAAATACATTACACTATATAAATCCATTCATACATTCTATTGCTTTCATTTATTTTTACATAAAAAACATATTTTTAAGGTGTGGCGACTTTTATTTTATTTTGTAGTAGTAGCGATTTCCTTGTTCATTAACTGGTCAATTTCCTTTGTTTTCACTTTATCCAACTGCGCATGCAAGTGACGTTGAGGCTATATCGTGTTGCACTGTGCGCGTTTACACTGGAGTCTACTAAAGATCACATTTTACTTGCAGTGTAAACAGTCAGCTGGAAAAATTCTGATTAAAAACAATCTAGATTTTGGCCATTTTGGCTTGCAGTGCAAATGTAGTCTTAGTGTATTTGTCAAAAAATCGCACCTTCAGGACATCAGTGGGGTTGGCCAGCGATGACGACAGGACACCTGAGACAACGCCGCAGAAGACATTGATGACCATAGTCTCATCTGACAGAAAAGTAAAAAAAAAAAAAATTATATAAATGACTTATTCCTTTATGATTCCACAAAAAACATCAACGTTTCTAACATTTGCAGCTACTCTTTGGATGAACATAACTTTTTTCTTTGACCACTTAACCTTTGTTCTCCTCTACTGCATTTTTAATACTATCTTGTATGAACACTGATTGGACATTAAATATTGAGGTGAGTAGAACAAAAAAGGGGGAAATGGGAACAGAGAAAACAACATCTTGAGCACCTGACAGTTCCTGGCCGAGAAAAAACCTTTGCCATGCTGAAACAACCTCCCCACTCATCCGATCTGTCTGGATTCCACTCTTTCTTGTCTCACACTCAAGCGGGTCATCACAAGGACCCGTTTCAATGACCTGGACAACATCAACATAGCCGTGATGCGGGAGCTGCAGATGAAGTATCCTTCCAGGAGCGAAAGAAGACATGGCAAAAAAGGCTGAGAAAGACAGCCAGGGGGTTTCTTTGAAGGGGAAAACTTGTAGTTTGGATTTGAAATGTACCTTTTCTGACACACCTTGTGAAAACTAGACAGCAGCGCCTTCAACACAATATCTACTAAAAAGCAGGGAAAGGCAATGCCTTTTATATGTAACTGTCACGCACCTTCTGGATGAGTGACGAAAAACCTCTTGAGAGAGTTATACGTCCCGATCTTGATTGTGCCGTAAGAAGCTTGTCTGAGGAGCGCAGGTGAGATCCTGCCAAAAGGAGCAAGAGACATTATAGCTACACATCGATGTGATGGTTTTAAAAAACATTAATGTACTGAGATTTACCCCGAGTAAAGCGCCCGAATGCCCTCCTCTTTGCCGATCTTGAAGAGGGCGTGAAACATGCCTCTGTAGCGGACCTCTGTATACTGGGACTGGCCCTGGACCTGTAGCCGCGTCTTTGTCAGATCGATGGGGAAAGTGCCTGCCATGTGAATACATACAGTTAATTAACTTAACAATATGCTTACAATTGTGGCTGAACTAGTATCTATTACATCTTAATAGTCTCAAAAAAAGGTTGTTGATACAGCTAACTCAGGACAAATAGATTAAAAAAAGCGTTATATAACTACACAATAAATGCACTCAGTTAAAAAAAAATAATGCTATTGATATGTGCAATGTCAAATGTTCTAACTATATTAAAATTTTAAATGTTATGACTGGTAGGGTGACTGCATACCGGACATTTAGTTTAGATATTCTTTTCTATTCTAAGGCGCAAACCAATATAGTAGAAACGGCTCTCAAAATGAAGCAGTGCACTTCTATGCAACTTCTTTATATCTATGTAAACTAATCTTTATTCCTGGCAGAGTCCCCTCAGGTGGCTTACTAATGATGAAAAACAAATAGCAATGATGGGCATCGATGTAAGACAATTTAAAAGGTCTCTTGGTAATGCTTGTTTAATGCTTGAAATGTCGATTTATGCAGTAGATTGTTACTCAATTATATTTATTAACACACTAGCAGCAGAGTAGCACTTAACTCTTACAAATAACTCTTCTGCTTAAAGGGGAATTGCACTTTATTTTTTTTAAATTTTGCCTGTCATTGTGTCAATGACTGTGTAAGATAAGTACACATGTTAATTATAAATTATAAATCATGCATCTCACCTGGATTGTAGAAATTTGTGGCCATAAACCAAGAAGTTGGTCAACTTTGACATTCAATTTATACCTAGAGATGGCGAGGAAGACACGAAAAGACGCTAGTTTGCGGCACCTTATTTTTAACCCTAAGTCAGTGACACTTTTATTAACCCAGTTAGTCAAGATGGGTATTAACAGCACAAAAAAGAAACTGTTTAAGTAGCACAGAATTACATAACATACATAAAATAGAAAAACATTATTTCTACGTAAAATAAATAACATAGCTATGCAAATAATACATTTTTGGCAGCATTTCTCGTGCGACATATGCCCGGCTTGGCAACTCGAGAACAGTTTGGATTTGGGCTTACATGGTAAACAACTCACATGGATGTTTTATCCAGACGCATACATTTGTCCAAATGTGGCCAAGTAGGTGCATTGAGGGTTTCCTGGATCGCTAAAAGAAAAATCTAAAGAAGAGAATCCCTCTGCCATTTTCCATTATTATTTTATTATATAAATCGCTCTTCTCTCCGACGACTCGTCGTCATTTGGGATGTCTGTTGTGATTTCTCTTCCTGGTTCGATGACTTGCCCTATCTTGCCTCTGATTGGCCTAATCTCAACCAACCGTGACTCATCATAGTAAACAACCAACCAATCATGGATGTTCTTATTCGTGCAAGCACGTCGTGGAAGGAGGAAGGGGAGGGGTTTAGTCACCCATGAGAGGGAGTGAGGAGCGTGGGAGAACAAGGAACACAACAAATAAGCGGCGTTTGGTCATTTTAACGTGAAATCAATCATATCGATATTGTGATATTTTCTTAATTCACGTCTTGTTTAAAAATATATTGATATACAGTATTTTACAAACTCTATACATCGCCCAGCCCTACACGGCGGTATGGTTAAAATGACCAAAATATGTAAATATTACATGTTATGATGAGGCTAAAATTTTACATTAAATATAAAACCTTTCGCCCGAATGCAGCTGAGATAGGCTCCAGCACCCCCTGCGACCCCAAATGGGACGAGCGGTAGAAAATGGATGGATGGATAAAATTATAGCGCGTGTATAATACGTTGATAGAGGTTTTCTGATTATTTTTTTGAGCACTTTATGGGCAGAAAAGAGCAATTCTTATTCGGCTCCATTGTTAAGTGACTTTTGTTCATGCCTATTCACGAGTTAGAATGCATAAAAAAGAAACACGTGTTCTTGTCCTATATAATGATTATGAATGATGAGACAAAATTCCCCTTTAAGTGAAAGTGAGTGCACATATAGCCCTGTAGCCTGGCAATCACAGACCTAAGTCAATTAAACCCAACTATACATAAATGCAACAAATAGAAAACTCACTCTCGGACACCTTTCCTTAGTGTTAGACTATTAGACTTCCTTTTATTGTCATTCAAATTTGAACTTTGCAGTACAGATAAGAACGAAATTTCGTTGCATTAGCTCATGGTAGTGCAGGATAAAAGAGCAATAAGGTGCAGGTATAAATCTGACTACTGCAAGGACTATTGACTTAAACCTTCGGAGCTGGAGGCAAACGCACTGCAGTACTGCGTTGGAAATCTGGTCCGGCGGTGCATCACCTACCGAATTCTGCGACAATCGAGGCCATCCCTCCGTAGATGAAGGGCTTCCAGTTCAAGTTGCTCATCTCTGCAGCGGCGGCGGCTGCCTCCACCTGCTGCAGCCCGGCCAGGAAGAGCAGCAGACCGCCCAGACACAGCTCCAAGCAGCGCTGCGTTAACAGGCGACAGAACATGCCGGAAAACATAAAGCCTTGATGATGATGTTGGGAGATAATACCACCGCTCCTCTCAGAGATGCTCCCTCAGCATCAGCATCCGAAGCATACTGCGGCCGGAAAGTGACGCAAAATGTCGTCATGTTTTGCTTTGTTCCCAATGGCGCTGTGGGCTGTCAATGTCATCGTTTAAGCGATCCTATTGGCTGGTGGGCGAACAGTACGTTAACGGAAAATGTAACGCTAATTAAAAATAAGTTTATTTACGAAACCGGTCATATATATGTACATATAATGTATACATTTCTATAGGTTTATAATTTTATGGCAACATTGTCGTAGTTAGCTCATGTCGGCTAACGGCTCGCAGTCTAGTTTAGCACGGACTTACTCACCGGGATTACTAGCCTGTTGGTTTTCTAGTTTGCCGCTCAATTTACTGAGAAAAAGACCAAAAAAAAAGACATACCTGGGAGTGTCAATAAGATACACAAAGTGCTATTTCGAGTGGTTTTCCATGGCTTCACGAACACGGAGGGTTGACTCCAACGAAGAGAAAACTTCTTCGCCGCCGTGGTTTCGCTACCTTGTAGCCATTTAAGCTAACATCAGGTACGGTACAGCGGAAGTGGTGAAAGTGGCTTTTCCGGTTAGACCTAAAAGTAAAAGCTTTCAATTCAAGGGTAAAAACTAGGGGTGTGGGGAAAAAATCGATTCGAAGTCAAATCGTGATTCTCACTTTTTACGATTCAGTATCGAATGTCATTTTTCAAAAATCGATTTTTATTTTTATTTTTTATTTTTATTTTTTATTTTTTTATTAATCAATCCAACAAAATAATACAAAGCAATACCATAACAATGCAATCCAATTCCAAAACCAAACGCGACCCAGCAACACTCAGCAGTTAACAGAGCAATTGAGAGGAGACACAAACACGACACAGAACAATCCAAAAGTAGTGAAACAAAAATGAATATTATCAACAACAGTATCAATATTAGTAACAATTTCAACATAGCAGAGATTAAAAATCCCTCATTGACATTATCATTAGACATTTATAAAAAAAAAGAACAATAGTGTCACAGTGGCTTACACTTGCATCGCATTTCATAAGCTTGACAACACACTGTGTCCAATATTTTCACAAAGATAAAATAAGTCATATTTTTGGTTCATTTAATAGTTAAAACAAATTTACATTATAGCAAGTTGACAAAACATTGTCCTTTACAATTATAAAAGCTTTTTACACAAATCTACTACTCTGCTTGCATGTCAGCAGACTGGGGTAGATCCTGCTCAAATCCTATGTATTGAATGAATAGAGAATCATTTTGAATCGGGAAAAAAAATCGTTTTTGAATTCGAGAATCGTGTTGAATTGAAAAAAAATTGATTTTGAATCGAATCGTGACCCCAAGAATCGATATTGAATCGAATCGTGGGACACCCAAAGATTCACAGCCCTATGAATGACCATGAATTGATTAACGTGGACTCCGACTTAAACAAGTTGAAAAACGTATTCGGGTGTTACCATTTAGTGGTCAATTGTACGGAATATGTACTGTGCTGTGCAATCTACTAATAAAAGTCTCAATCAATTAATCAAAGTCTTGGCATTTGACTGAAATAAACAAGTTTCAAAATAAAATACTAGACTACAGGCCTTCCTTGCAGTAGTCAGAAACTTCTTGTTTTATGGATGCAGATATAAGGTACTAGAGAGACAAAACAATACATAAAGGACTTAGTTGTAATTATTTATTTAATGCCATCAAATGATAATATAAATAATAAAATTGCTCCAATTTGTGAAGTAGTAGTTGTTCAGCGGCATGGGTTACATGCATCACAGAGTGGTCCGCATCCCCCGAGTGACCCTCTGGGCAAGCTGCTGGATGACAGACACCAGATTCCTATGGCAACAGAGAGCAAACAAGCTGATGGAGTGTAGGTGCTAGATCAGCAAATATGTACACAAGGGAGGCAAAAAAAATTTCATATTGCCATTTTAGCATAGCCCTATATGTGCATTCTCAGGATAAGAACTGGAATTTGTCATAAAGATAATGTTAATAGGTCCACAGAAGGTTAGAAAACAGAATAATCTGAACTTTAGTATATACAGGTATATATATATATATATATATATATATATATATATATATATATATATATATATATATATATATATATATATATATATATATATATATATATAAACACGATGTTAGCATGTACAGTTAGAAAAGTATTAATTTAACAGTTTTACATGTTTGTGATTGTACACGCATTATATTATGAGAGGTTTTAAAAAAGTGTTTATTATGGTATTTATTAGTATTTATTATCGTCAGTCTACCCCAGGGTAGCTGTGGCTATGAAAGTAGCTTACCACCACCAGGTGTGAATGAATGATGGGTTCTACATGTAAAGCGACTTTGGGTACTTAGAAAAGCGCTATATAAATCCCAGGTATTATTATTATGGTTATACAAAATGTATCTGACACATGCAGATTTTTGTCTCCACATGGATTTTATAATTTTTTTTTTTTTATAGACAATTTAATGGTAAATTGCCTGTATTTATACAGCGCTTTACTATACCTAGAATGATACTTAAAGCGTTTTACATTATATGTCACATATTCACCCATTCGCACATACATTCCCACACTGATGGCGGAAGCTGGCATGCAAGTGGGACTATTATATAATAAATATTATATAATAACTATTTTTTCAAACATTTTGTCATTTATTTTTTCTTACTGTTTATTTTCAGAGCCACCCCATTTCTCCTTTTTACAAGTGATTACATTTTTTCTTTTTTTAAAACGTTTTTACCTCATCTTTTAAATGCATTAGTTTTTTAAATTGTTTTTACTAAACTTACTTAAAACAATTTATTCATTTTATTAGCTTTTATCTATTTAACCGTGATTTTTCAAATTGTATTATGTCTATTCATTTGTATTGATTTACTGTTTTTTAACCACCTTATTTTTTAAATGTATTTGTATTGATTTATTTTTTTAACTTTTCTAACCATTTTTATTCTATTTGTTTTCATTTATTTACCTTTTTTAAAAAAAAATTATTGGTCTATATATATAATACAAATACAACTAGCAGAAGCTCTCAAAGCAGATATCGAAACATCCTCCAGCATGCTTTTCCATCTCATGCAAGCTATCTGGGAGGAAGAAAAAGTCCCATCAGACTGGAGAGATGGCAACATCATAAAGATTCCAAAGAAAGGAGACCTCAGGGAGTGTAAAAACTACAGGGGTATTATGCTCCTCCCAACGCCAGGGAAGGTGCTTAACCACATACTACTAGAAAGGATGCGGAAATTGGTCGATGCACAACTGAGGGATAACCAGGCTGGTTTCAGAAATGGAAGATCTTGTGCTGACCAAATTGCCTCCCTCAGGATTGTAATAGAACAATCCATGGAATGGAACTCACCAGTATATATTAATTTCATAGACCTTGAAAAGACGTTTGACAGTGTCGACCGTGAGACACTGTGGAAGCTGATGGCACACTATGGCATCCCACCAAAGCTCATCAACATCATCAAGAGCACCTACCAAGGGATGCGATGTCGTGTCCTACATGACGGATGCCCATCGGAGGCCTTCGAGGTCCTGACTGGGGTGCAGCAAGGATGTCTGCTCTCGCCTTTCCTTTTCCTCCTCTGTATTGACTGGACCATGAACCAAACAACCAAAAACAGCAAAACCGGCATACAGTGGAGCCTTACCGAACAACTAGAGGACCTAGACTTTGCAGACGATCTAGCTCTCCTGGCTCACACTTACCAACAGATGCAGGACAAATCACAAAAACTACAAATAACTGCTGCATTTCTTGGGCTTAAGATCAATTCACAAAAAACAAAGGTCATGCGTATCAATAACAAGAACAATACACCAATAACAATGGACCATAATCAATTAGAGGAGGTAGTCAGTTTTACATACTTGGGGAGCATAATCAGTGTAGATGGAGGAGCAGATGAAGATGTCAAATCCAGAATAGGGAAAGCAAGAACATCATTCAACTTACTAAACAAAATATGGAGAGCAAAAAACATTTCTTCAATACCAAATTGAAAATATTTAACTCAAATGTAAAATCCATCCTGCTGTACGGATCAGAAACATGGAAAACCACCAATAGCATACTCAATAAACTACAGACATTCGTAAACCGTTGCCTCCGTCGGGTCCTAGGAGTCTACTGGCCAGACACCATCACCAATGCCAACCTGTGGGAACTCACCAAACAAGAACCAGTGGAACTGCAAATCAGGAGAAGGAAGTGGAGCTGGATAGGCCACACACTCAGAAAACCAAATAAATCAATCACCAAACAGGCACTAACATGGAACCCACAGGGAAAAAGAAACAGAGGGAGACCAAGAACAACCTGGAGAAGAAGCACGGAACAGGAGATGAGGGCTGAGGGGCTGTCATGGCAACAACTCGACCGAAGGGCACAAGACCGGAATGGATGGAAGGCTTTCGTCGGCGGCCTATGTTCCTCAGGGAATACTAAGGCCTAAGTGTGTATATATATATATATATATATATATATATATATATATATATATATATATATATATATATATATATATATATATATATATATATATATATATATATATATATATATATATATATATGCAGTATATATATATATATATACATACAGTATATATATATATATATATATATATATATATATATATATATATATATATATATATATATATATATATATATATATATATATGTATACATACATACGGTATATATTTATATATATATATGAATATATATATATACACGTGTATGTATATATATATATGTATATATATATATATATATATATATATATATATATGAATATATATACGTATATATATATATATATATATATATATATATATATATATATATATATATATATATATATATATATATATATATATATATATATATATGTATATATATATATAAAAACCTTTTTTTTTTTTTTTTAAATGATCGGTTTATGTGTACTAATATTACAATTGGTACCTTATTTATTCAATTATTGATTTATTATCGTTTAACCATATTTTAAAAATGAGATTTGTTTAACTTTTTTAAAATTTTTTAATATCCCTATGTGAGCTAAATATTTTGGGCTCCCGCAGTACCGTATACGGCCCATAGGTTGCCCATCCCTGACACTATCTAATAAACATCGTCTCACCTGGCTCCCCCAGAGAGGCAGTTTTTCTTGTTGCGTTTGGGGTTCAGGCAGAAGAGCGAGGCCACACGTTGGACGCAGTACAAGAAAATGGACAGGAGTTGTTTCCTTAATGTCATCTTCAAGCTGTAACACACACACACACATACACACACACTCACACAAATACATTAACACACACAGTCAATGCAAAACAACATGAAACCAAACAAGCCCATGACAAAATCCATCACCTTGCTGATCAATAAAAATGTCTTCAGGATCTTGGCCTTGGTGTCCCCAGGAAAGAGGTGGTACAGGTGTAAACAGGCGCCCTCATAGTGCAACCACCACTGGGCACATTAACTGCTGACACAGCACTTTTAAAAAGGTCCCGAAACGTCCAGCAGCCGTGAATAACATTCCAACATTGTGTGAAATCAGTCAGAGCTATTTTGGTGTGTTGGGTAATGAATCCAGAGAGGAGGCAAGGCGGGGTAGGTGTTACCCGCTTTCGGGTGAGAAGGTGCCCATGCAGAGAACGAGAGAACGGTGGGGCTACACCAGAAACACAAGCAGATGAAGCCAGTAAAGACAACATTTTTTGTTGTTTTTTTTTTATACATATTTTAAATGCTGCAGAAGTAATATCCTGTCAGGAAAGTGTGTTTATTTTTACAAGTTAATGTGTTTACTATTGGTTGGCTTTAACAAAGAACACACAAAACATGTTATTTATGAGGAAAAAGTATGTATTATTACAAGACTAAAGTTGTAATTATGAAAAAAGTAAAGTACAAGATTCTACATTTATTTAAGAAGCAGACATGTGTAATATGAGAAGTTTAAACATGTCCTTATACAAACCCCGTTTCCATATGAGTTGGGAAATTGTGTTAGATGTAAATATAAACGGAATACAATGATTTGCAAATCATTTTCAACCCATATTCAGTTGAATATGCTACAAAGACAACATATTTGATGTTCAAACTGATAAACATTTTTTTTTTGTGCAAATAATCATTAACTTTAGAATTTGATGCCAGCAACACGTGACAAAGAAGTTGGGAAAGGTGGCAATAAATACTGATAAAGTTGAGGAATGCTCATCAAACACTTATATGGAACATCCCACAGGTGAACAGGCAAATTGGGAACAGGTGGGTGCCATGATTGGGTATAAAAGTAGATTCCATGACATGTTCAGTCATTCACAAATAAGGATGGGGCGAGGGTCACCACTTTGTCAACAAATGCATGAGCAAATTGTTGAACAGTTTAAGAAAAAACTTTCTCAACCAGCTATTGCAAGGAATTTAGGGATTTCACCATCTACGGTCAGTAATATCATCAAAGGGTTCAGAGAAACTGGAGAAATCACTGCACGTAAGCAGCTAAGCCTGTGACCTTCAATCCCTCAGGCTGTACTGCATCTACAAGCGACATCAGTGTGTAAAGGATATCACCACATGGGCTCAGGAACACTTCAGAAACCCACTATCAGTAACTACAGTTGGTGGCTACATCAGTAAGTGCAAGTTAAAACTCTCCGATGCAAGGCGAAAACCGTTTATCAACAACACCCAGAAACGCCGTCGGCTTCGCTGGGCCTGAGCTCATCTAAGATGGACTGATACAAAGTGGAAAAGTGTTCTGTGGTCTGACGAGTCCACATTTCAAATTGTTTTTGGAAACTGAGGACGTCGTGTCCTCCGGACCAAAGAGGAAAAGAACCATCCGGATTGTTATAGGCGCAAAGTTGAAAAGCCAGCATCTGTGATGGTATGGGGGTGTATTCGTGCCCAAGGCATGGGTAACTTACACATCTGTGAAGGCACCATTAATGCTGAAAGGTACATACAGGTTTTGGAGCAACATATGTTGCCATCCAAGCAACGTTACCATGGACGCCCCTGCTTATTTTAGCAAGGCAATGCCAAACCACATGTTACATCAACGTGGCTTCATAGTAAAAGAGTGCGGGTACTAGACTGGCCTGCCTGTAGTCCAGACCTGTTCCCCATTGAAAATGTGTGGCGCATTATGAAGCCTAAAATACCACAACGGAGACCCCCGGACTGTTGAACAACTTAAGCTGTACATCAAGCAAGAATGGGAAAGAATTCCACATGAGAAGCTTAAAAAATGTGTCTCCTCAGTTCCCAAACGTTTACTGAGTGTTCTTAAAAGGAAAGGCCATGTAACACAGTGGTGAACATGCCCTTTCCCAACTACTTTGGCACGTGTTGCAGCCATGAAATTCTAAGTTAATTATTATTTGCAAAAAAAAATAAAGTTTATGAGTTTGAACATCAAATATCTTGTCTTTGTAGTGCATTCAATTGAATATGGATTGAAAAGGATTTGCAAATCATTGTATTCCGTTTATATTTATATTTAGCACAATTTCCCAACTCATATGGAAACGGGGTTTGTAGAACAAAGAGTAATTATTTTATGAGATTAAAGTTGTATTTTGAGGGGGGGAAATATTTGTCATTTTTATTTAAATAAAACAAAACAAAACAAAAAAACAATATCAGAAAAATTAAATGGTTGATTTACAAAAGTAGTTAATATTGTTGTCATATTGAAAGAATAAAGTTGCAATTATGACAAAAAAGGTCACAATAGTATGAGAATAAACGTTTTAAATCTTAAATGTGTTATTAAAAAATAGAATTAAAAAAAGGCAGACAATTAAGAGTAAAGCTGTCATTTATAAAGAAGATCTCACAGAAATATAAATGTTTTTAAATGCTACATTATATATACAACAACTTTAGAATTAAAATGTAAAATATAAAAAAAAAATATTGACATTTTTTGAAAAATATATTTAAAAAAACATTAAAAAAGCCAGCAAATTTGAAAGAAGTTGTAATCATGAGGGGGCAAAGGTCATAATAGTACAAGATAAAACTTTTAGTTTAGAAAGAAAAAAATTGTTATATTAAAAAAGACTTGGGATTTATGAAGAAAAAGTACAAATACTAAAAGAGTAAAGCTGTTATTTTTAGAGAATAAAAAAAATACATAAAACAATCTCAAAATATTTCAATAGTACATTAGGTGTACACAAACATTTGAATTTACTGTAAATGTAAAATAAAAACGAAATAAAGTGTTTTTTTGTTTTCCCCCCCAAAAAAACTGTATAAAGACTTTTGAAGAACAAAAAAAAAAGCCAGCAAATTTGTGGTTTGTGAAAAATTATTTGTATTAATAGTTTAAATGTTCTGAAAAAAAAGTTGGGATTTTATTAGCACATAATAAGTAAAAATTATGAGAATTAAGTGGTGAATTTCAAGAATAATATAGAGTATAAATAATTAATTATTTTAAGGATAAAGGCATACAAATAAATACATGAAATACAATAAAAAACATAGAAACATGTTTTTATTTTTAAAATATTCGAAAAAATATATATAAAAAATGTTTTACAAGAAAGTTTCTTATGCTTTCCTCCAGTTTTGACTGATTTCAGTGAGGCGTTTTGTGTGCGGGCGGAGAAAAAAAGCATCATTAGCTGAATGTGTTTGTGTGTGTGAACCCGAGTGGAAAATGGTCCATCATGCCAGATGTCTCACTGGAGGTAAGGCGGGTGAACGTGAGTCTGCGGGCGACACGGTTTTGACTTTGACTAACAAGTCTGGCAAAACTGCTGCATTTCTTCATGACTGAACTACAACTGATTCAGTAGAAAAAGACAGATTTTATAAACTCACTTAGCTGATTAGAAGCTGAGGGTTGATAACGACAAGGCGAGCAGTGTGTGTGTGTGTGTGTGTGTGTGTGTGTGTGTGTGTATGTGGGAGGAGACACAACAGACCTGTTGATCACGCTGCCAGTGTTTGAAAAGGACATGAGACAGACTTGGACCATGACTTTAAACGAGGTGAGACCGCGTTTGATGGGACTGATCCTAAGCATGGCCTCCTGCCTCATCATCTCCACCAACTTGCTGGTGGCCGTGGCTCTCCTCCGGCTCCTCCACAAGAAAAGCAGCCAGAGCTGGTGCTTCGTCCTCAACCTGGCACTGGCCGACACCCTGGTGGGCGTGGCCATCACCGGCCTGGCCACCGAGGACTTCCACAGCAACGTCACATCGTCGACGTCGACGTCGTTCCACCACCCTGCGACCAACGTCACCTGTCCTTCTCCTCCTTCTTCCCCGGGAAAGACCCGCTGTCTGATGCGGATGGCCTTTGTGATGTCACCCTGTACCGCGTCCATCCTGTCCATGTTTCTCATCTCGCTGGACCGCTACGCCGCCATCAAGGCGCCGCTGAGCTACTCCAGGTTGTCCGGAAAGGGCACGGCGGCGGCCTCGCTGGCGGCTCTGTGGGCTTGCTCGGTCCTCATTGGGTTCCTGCCAGGTAAAACAATCACTTTCACCTTTTTTTTCTCAATATTTTAATTTATTCTCGATGATATTATACTTTAGAGTAGTCAGTGTTCAGCTTGTGTAGCAATATAGATAAAAGGACCAATTGCAACACCCCCTTTCCGTTGCCAGACTCGATATGCCCCCCTTTGGTGTGACATCATCTACAGAACTGGAGCCCATTTCCACGCATAGACATAAAAACTATTATTTTAAATCACTTAATTGCATGTTTTTGTCGCCTTGGTCGATTATTACTTCAAAACTGATACGGTTAACATTATGAGCAAAGCTAAAACTAAAATAATCGCCATTTCCAAACACCATAGCCTTTGTTTCCTCGTGCTCTTTCAGCATTTCCTTAAGCATCTTGAGGAAACATCAGTAGAAGAGGACGCAAAATAAAACACTAACAGCTTACCTTCTCATGTCTGCAGGTTCTGTCTCGGTTTTTCTCCCCTTAAGGGTGCTCCTGATTTTCAGGATTGCATTATATCTAAGTCTTATACATTTTTTCCATCCAAACTCTGGCCAAAACCCTTTTTCTTCAAAGTCCTAATCATTACAATGATGGTTGCAAATTACACTCCTCTACTTTGGTGCGTGCAGAGTTAATTTGACAGTAGGGGTCCATACTCTCCTCATATTGCCATCATTTGGAAATGTATGCAGGCTGACCCCTTCTTTAGTTGTTTTGCTACAACCTTGCAACAATATTTGATTATTCCTTCAAATTATGCCTGAAAATAACATGATTTGGGATGAAGATGCTACCAAAACACAAACTACACAATATGATATTGCCTCCAGTTTTGGGGAGGTGACGTCAGCAGGCTGATGAAGGCCCGTCCACATTTTGGAGCTAAAAGTGAGCGTTTTAAAAATGTTCTGAAATTTGTTAGAAGCCTGAAATTACTCTGCCTTTTTAGGTGGGAATTTGACCAGTAGACATTATTTGTGGGTCAAAAAAGATTATTAGACGGGCCCTTTAAAGGGGAACTGCCTATCTGGAAATTTTGCCAATCATTCACATTCTCGATAATGTGACGTCATCACGTGGACACTCTTTCAGTCAATTAGTGCACGAGGGGAAAAAAATGGCGAAAAATCGTTGAGGAAACGTAACATAGACTCCGAGTGTCGTATGTTCCGCTCTACCCCGGTATTGAGCACCGTATAACGGATAAACCACAGAAACCTTGACTATATATATGTATATATATATATATATATATATATATATATATATATATATATATATATATATATATATATATATATATATATATATATATATATATATAAATAAATAAATATATATCAATATAGATGTACATATATATATACATATACATATATATATATATATATATATATATATATATATATATATATATATATATATATATATATATATATATATATATATATATATATATATATATATATATATATATATATATATATATACAGTATATATATATATATATATATATATATATATATATATATATATATATATATATATATATATATATATATATATATATATATATATATATATATATACATATATATATATGTCTTAATTAGATTATCCCAAAAAAATAGTGCTCGATACCGTGGTAGAGCGTAATATGTATGTGTGGGAAAAAATCACAAGACTATTTCATCTCTACAGGCCTGTTCCATGAGGGTTTCCTCAATCATCAGGAGATACATCATACATATACATATATATATATATATATATATATATATATATATATATATATATATATATATATATATGTATGTGTGGGAGAAATCAGCGAAATTATATCAGCATGCCGTCACAGAAGGAAACACCTCCTAGGTAACACATGAGCCAATCACCACGCCCCTACGCCTGCCTGTACCTACCCGTTCTGTGCCCTATATAAACCATGGTATGTGAATGCTTCTATTAAAATCTCCTGATGATTGAGGGAAACCCCTCATGAAACAGGCCTGTAGAGATGAAATAGTCTTGTGATTTTTCCCACACATACATATTATGCTCTACCACGGTATTGAGCACTGTTTTTTTGGATAATCTAATTAAGACATATATATATATATATATATATATATATATATATATATATATATATATATATATATATATATATATATATATATATATATATATATATATATATATATATATAGCCCGGCCCCTGGCCAAATTTTTTTAACCCAATGCGTTGGGTACCCCTGATCTAAAACATCCCGTCAGTCGCATCCCAATGAGAGCAGAAATTGTACAGTAAGTGATTGTTTATTTTTTCATGTTGGTGGTTTGTATTTCCGGTTTAGCACTTAGCAATCGAGCTACTTCTGGATCTGTTTATCGCTTAACTTCTAAAAATAGTAGCTCATCCTCCTTATATTCAGGCTCAAAATATATAAGGCTCTGGATCAGCATTTGTCCCGTTGTGTCTCATGAAGTCTGCCATCATTAGTTGTGTTGTTGTTTTTTTTAATATAAAATGAACACGCAATTTCCCCATAATCCTGCTCTTTACTCCCTCAGTCATGGTCCGCCAGCTTCAGACTGACGGCTACAGCGGCCTGTGCGCCTTCTTCTCCGTCATCTATCCGGCGGGCATCATCGTTTTATTCAGTGTCTGCTTCTTCCCCGTCCTCTCCGTCTTCGTCTACATCTACATGGACATCCTGAAGATCGCCTGCAGCCACCAGAGGCAGATCTTCCAAATCAGCCAGGCAGGCTCTCGGACCAACAACAACCACAACAACAACAGCAGCAGCAGCACCCGCGGACGCCAGCTTCCCCCCCAGCAGGCGAGGAGCCGCTACTGGAGCCACGTCAAGGCCCTGAGGACGGTGGCCTTGTTGGTGGGCTGCTTCCTCGCCCTCTGGTGCCCGTTTTTCGTGGTGAGCATCGTGCAGCTGCTGTGCGGCAGCTGCAAGCTTATCGTGTTGCTGGAGAACCACCTGTGGCTACTCGGGATGTCCAACTCGCTCATCAACCCGTTGGTTTACGCTTGCTGGCAGAGGGAAGTGCGCACGCAGATCGCCGAGATGTTCGCGTGCTGCGCGGGCAGACGCTCCCCTCCTGGACCCGTCATGGAGGCATGGGACCTTCAGGAGACTTGAACTGGATGGAGATGCTGTTTTCAGAATTTGTGCTGACTCTTCAACTGGAAGCCTGTGTGCTTTATCTAAAGGCGTCGCTCTTTGCACGTCACGTTACAGCAGACCTGGGCAAATTAAGGCCCGGGGGCCACATGCGGCCCGTTGAGCTTTTCAATCTGGCCCGCCGGACATTCCCAAATATTTTTTTTAGATCTTTAAGATGGAGAGTGTAGCTGCCATTATGATGTGCAGTGATGTTTTCTAACGACCGTAGGTCTTCAACTATACAAAGTATTTCAATTAGAGATGTCCGATAAATGCGTTAAAATGTAATATCTGAAATTATCGGTATCTTTTTTTTTTTTTATTATCGGTATCGTTTTTTTTTGTTTTTGTTTTTTTATTAAATCAACATAAAAAACACAAGATACACTTACAATTAGTGCACCAACCCAAAAAACCTTCCTCCCCCATTTACACTCATTCACACAAAAGGGTTGTTTCTTTCTGTTATTAATATTCTGGTTCCTACATTATATATCAATATATATCAATACAGTCTGCAAGGGATACAGTCCGTAAGCACACATGATTGTGCGTGCTGCTGGTCCACTAATAGTACTAACCTTTAACAGTTAATTTTACTCATTTTCATTAATTACTAGTTTCTATGTAACTGTTTTTATATTGTTTTACTTTCTTTTTTATTCAAGAAAATGTTTTAAATTTATTTATCTTATTTTATTATGGGCGGGAAGCGTTTCCAAGGAGATTTTCACAACAAAGTTCTAAAGCTTAGTGATATATCAGATATATCAGATTGTCGGTGGGTTTATTTTGTACGCCTCGCGTTCATATTTCACTGTTTGTTGCATTTTTGTTGCGTTTCACTTGATTGTAAAATGTGTCGATCGAAAGGGGGTGTGACGTTCATATTTGGTCAATATTCAGTGTTTTATCGTTCATAGAAAAATGTAAAATTCCATTACGTTTTTAAGGCGGTCTGTCATAACGTTTTTAGCATTCAATCAGACATTATTGTGAGGTTTTGTGTTATTGTGCCTAAAAATAGATATACCGGCCCCCAGACACATTTTTTTCTCTAAATGTGGCCCCCGAGTCAAAATAATTGCCCAGGCCTGCGTTACAGTCATGGAAACGTCCCCGTTTGTCGAGGCTCTTGATAAGTAAAGCTCCATTCCCCAGCTGTCCGCGCTACCAAGCAAACCATAAGGATGCTTTCTAGGTTGGGTTAGATACATATTGACTTAAGTGCGACCGCAGGCTGCACTGTCTATATAATCTAATCAGCAGGGGCACGTAATAGGCCTAATTCACCCTCAGTTGCTGTTATACAAGTACGCTTCCGCTGTGGACATTCGTGTTTTGTATTAGAGCGTGGGCGTCTTCAACGTTCTCCAGGCCCAGGAACCCAAACTGATGGAGACACGGAGCGGGGAGCCCCCACCTATAGAGGGTTTCCGCACGTATCAGCAAATCTAATTCATTGCTTTTTAAAGCCTTTTTAATGGTATTTAAAACTAATTTTATGCTCATGTCCTACTGCACATAGTTATTATTAGGGCTGTGAATCGATTTGATTCTTGAGGATAGGGATTTGATTCAGGATCGATTCAAAATCAATACTTTATTGATAACGTTGGGTGCCAGTACTATGATGAACTACATTCTTCCATGAAACAGATGAACAGCTCTAATACATTTTTGTATGACTTAAAAGAAAACTGGTTTTGTTTGAAAAACATCCACCCAAAAATCATATCAAAGTCAAATACAAATAAGGCAACAGGAGAAGTAACACTCCTTTGTTTTTAACTAAATATGTACAGCAAATAGCTGGCTGAACAGGACAGATTAATTAATTAATTTAAAAAAATATATATATTATTTAGTTTTAATCGATTAAGAATTGTTAAAAGTAAGAATCGTGATTAATTCGAAACTCGATATTTTTGGACACCAATAGTTAAAAGCATACGATTGTCTGTGTAGATAACATTGCAAGCATTTGACAATGATAATGTTGAATAGTTTAAAAGTTTACATGAACTGTGGCCAAATTTAAGCACTAATGTCATCATAGAGCAGTGGCCCCCAAAATCCGGCCAGCGGGAAGTCCCAAGTTAAAAAAAATAAAAAATGTGTATTTTTTTATTATTATTTTTTAAATCTGTCCTTTCTAATCCATTTTCTACCGATTGTTACTCTTGGTGTCTCCTTGTCGCTCAGGCAAATCATAATGTCTAAAATGCATTTTCCCATCAATAACGTGACATCATCGCGCTCGGAATATATATATATATATATATATATATATATATATATATATATATATATATATATATATATATATAGTCGAGGTTTCTGTGGTTTTTCCGTTATACAGTGCTCAACACCGGGGTAGAGCGGAATATACGTCAGGGGGATTTTATAAAATCAGGGAAACCTGCGAAACAGGCTTGTAGGGATGATATAGCCTCTGTGTTTTTTCTGACCTAACGTGTGTGTATATATATATATATATATATATATATATATATATATATATATATATATATATATATACAACCCGGCCCAATTTTTTTTAACCCAATGCGGCCCCCCGAGTCAAAAAGTTTGGGGACCCCTGTCATAGAGTATAATAGCAACAATACAAGTAACCCTTTAAAACACAAAAAAATATATTTTTCATCACTGTATTTTTTACCATTGGAATTGGAAGGTCAAATCACTAATCAAACTCAATCTTTGTAAGCAAAAATTGCACTTCAATAAATATTTAACATCTTGAAGTGCAGTTTTTTGCACCGATTGGGAAAAACTGGCAGCGGTGGGTTGTTTTGTTGTGTTTTTTGTTACCAATGAAATCACGGCTTACTTGCGTATTCGCCCATGTTGATGGGCTCATGTTGCCAATTCAGTTCGAAGATAAAATATTCCCACACAGGGACATTTGGCTTAGTAATCTTTTTTTTTCCTCCCACCTTTTGTTAGTTATCAGTGTTTCGGGCTAGTGAGTCGCGACTAGTGTGTGTAAGCCAGCGGTCCTGCCTACTCACATCAAACAAAGATTGTGAATGACTGACAAGAGGCTTCACTCCGTTAATTTATAAAGTATTGCTTACTTATTCTTGTTATTATTAGACTCCTAAAGGGTCGCTAGCACACCCAAATCTAACATCAACACCCCACATACACGCACTCACGTTTACACGTCTAAAACTACTGTAGCTTTTTAAAAACATGGAGCATGTAGCTTGTGATGTCTCCAAGACTTTGTATGGAAAACAAAGGATTTTGACTTTTTAAACATATTTAGATTATGTGATTGTAACCCAGGTCCCTCTTACAGTTTTTTTTTTTTCATGGTGTGCAATACGGATGTTAGTGTTTTTTTTGTTGTATTTTATCTTCCATCTATACATATTAGTGAGAAATATGTAGTATTTATTAAAATGTTTTTGTTTTTCATTACGCACTACTACCTCTGTTACTGTATGTAAAAACCTGCACTACAACAACATAATTTCCCCATTGTGGGATAAATACAAGTCTATCCTTTCCTTTCCTATTCTATCCTATCCAGTATATATATATATATATATATATATATATATATATATATATATATATATATATATATATATATATATATATATATATATATATATATATATATATATATACATACATACACACAATGTTTATGTGTATACGGTAGAAAAAGGATGATGGATATATACTGTATATATGTGTATGTATATATATATATATATATATATATATATATATATATATATATATATATATATATATATATATATATATATATATATATATATATATAAGAGTAAGTATCTATGTGTGTGTGTATATATATCCATCCATCCATCTTCCATCGCTTTCTTTCTTTAGTTTATTTCGAACATGAACACACTTACATCATAATACATCACACAATTTCACACCATTTCATTTTACATCATGCCCAAAAAGGAGTAGGAAGAAGCAAAGCTTATTTAATCCTACCCCTTTCCCACTTCAAAGCGTTTACAAATATATAGAATCATTTACTGACCTTTTCATATGATAAAATAACATCTATGAATTAGTATACACAACAGTTTTGTAATATGTAATTAATTAATTCAGTCATTATTTACATACTGAGATGAAGAATATCTTATTTTCAATAAGGTTGGAAGTATTTCTCATAATTCTTCTTCTTTGTACTTTGTAAGCACTATTATATTATAATAAATATGCATATAGCACACATAAAATTACCCTATTATTTTGATAAAGCAAAAGGAACTAATTTATTCACCATTATTAACAAGAATAACAAAACAGAAAACCCCCAAAATACTTTCTCTTTGTTTTGCAGGTTTTTACCATTATGCAGGGTGTTCAAAGTGCGATCATTTGTGGCCCACAAAAAAACAATTAAACACAACTTGTAATATTATTTTGCAGGATTAAGGCCACACTGAAAAAAAAGGCAATGGTGGCTAGAGGTGGGTAGATCAATGCAAATATGTATAATAGTAAAGTAGTATCTTTATCGGATTACACTTGCATGATGACATATTTTTCAGTTAATTTTCATATTTGTTTTTTTTGTTGTGTTGTTTGAATATGCTGTAAATATTTTCATATTGTTTACAAACTCTGGAAATAGGTTTTTGGAAATAGAAGCTCTTTGGGGCTAAAATTCCGAAAGTTTGGAATGAGAACCAATAGTTTTTGCTTTGGTACTTGGTTTTGCACTATCAACTTTATGTCTTGCTCAATTAACTGTATTTACATAGACGGGATACATTTTGTATTATGTTGTTGATATTGTGATATCAAATGTTCACAAAGTGCGTTGATATAATACACTTTCATTTTATTTGTTTGCCCATAATGTTTTATTGTGATTTTATTGATGATCAACAAAACAAAGGCAAAAATCACAAAATCCTTCAATATCGGGAAAAAAAGGTATCAATATCAGCAATACTGGCCTTGTATTTACTTGGTATCAAAATTCGTAGTGGCGCCACACATTAAATGTAGGCTGTTTTTTTTTCTTTTACGGAATAATTACATTTTATTCATATGAATTAATATGATCAGTTAATGATTAGTAAGTAATATTATAATCAATAATAATTTTGATTATTTATTATTCCATCATATATTTACCTACATTGGATTGTTTTTTAATAAAGCGTCTTTCAATTTTTCTGCATGCTAAATGTGACGACCTGATGTCAGTAAGTGACAGGAATGCTAATAACATCATCCATCCATTTTCTACTGCTTGTCCCTCTCGGGGTCGCCAGAACCTATCCCGGCAGGGCCAACACACACAGATAACATTCACACTCACACACTAGGGACAATTTAGTGTTGCCATTCAGCCTATCCCCAGGTGCAATAAATGGATATTGAGACGCGGCAGGTTGAGGTAGATGTGGACCGGGTTTCTGTGCGTCCGTTAGCTTCGCTTCTTCTTCTGCGTCCTCATGGGGCTGAAGAAGGGGTGCCACAGCGCCTCCTCCAGGGTGATGCGCCTGCTCACGTCGTACTCCAGCATGCAGCCGAGCAGGTCGAACAGCTGCCGCTCGCCCTCGCTCTTCCTCCGCATGTGCTGTTGAGGGACAAGACGCACTCTTCCACTTCCTGTTGCTGCGGCTGATGATGATGAATGCCCGGGCCCCGAGTGGACCAACGCGTACCTTAAGAGGTTTGCAGTGTTTCCTGACGTATTCGCCAGAGGGGCTGCTCTCGTCGAAGTCCAGTCGCTGGTTGTGTACGTAGTGTTGTTTACTGAACACAGTAACACACACAAACATGGGTACAACAAAAAGATGGCATCTTAGCATCTGACATTCCACTGTAGTACTTTGGTCGTCATGTATTCATTCGCGACCATAAGGCTTGCATTTCCATTTAAAGCAGTGGTTCTTAACCTGGGTTCGATCGAACCCTAGGGGTTCGGTGAGTCGGCCTCAGGGGTTCGGCTGAGGTCAAAACACACCCGACTCATCGTGTAAATACAAACTTCTCCCTATCGGCGTATTACGGATACGGCAACAGCTGACTGGTTTGCAGGTGTGTAATTTGTTGTGAGTTTATGCACTGTGTTGGTTTTGTTGTTTGAACAAGGTGATGTTCATGCACGGTTCATTTTATGCAGCAGTTAAAAAACATGGTAACACTTTAGTATGGAGAACATATTCACCATTAATTAGTTGCTTATTAACATGCAAATTAGTAACATATTGACTCTTAACCAGTCATTATTAAGTACTTAAAGGCCTACTGAAACCCACTACTACCGACCACGCAGTCTGATAGTTTATATATCAATGATGAAATCTTAACATTATAACACATGCCAATACGGCCGGGTTAACTTATAAAGGGACATTTTAAATTTGCCGCTAAACTTCCGGTTCGAAACGCCTCTGAGGATGACGTATGCGCGTATGCCTTCCACATTGAAGCCAATACGAAAAAGCTCTGTTTTCATTTCATAATTCCACAGTATTCTGGACATCTGTGTTCGTGAATCTGTTTCAATCATGTTCATTGCATTATGGAGAAGGAAGCTGAGCAAGCAAAGAAGAAAGTTGTCGGTGCGAAATGGACGTATTTTTCGAACGTAGTCAGCCACAACAGTACACAGCCGGCGCTTCTTTGTTTACATTCCCGAAAGATGCAGTCAAGATGGAAGAACTCGGATAACAGAGACTCTAACCAGGAGGACTTTTGACTTGGATACACAGACGCCTGTAGAGAACTGGGACAACACAGACTCTTACCAGGATTACTTTGATTTGGATGACAAAGACGCAGACGTGCTACTGTGAGTATGCAGCTTTGGCTTTTTTTTGCGTATGTACGTAACTTTTTTAAAATATATAAGCTTTATGAACCTTGGGTTAGGTGAACGTTCTTTTGGGCTGAGTGATTGTGTGTGTTGATCAGGTGTTTGAATTGTATTGGCGTGTTCTATGGAGCTAGGAGCTAGCAGAGGAGCTAGGAGCTAGCATAACAAACACGCAGGTGTTATTATGCAGGATTAATTTGTGGCATATTAAATATAAGCCTGGTTGTGTTGTGGCTAATAGAGTATATATATGTCTTGTGTTTATTTACTGTTGTAGTCATTCCCAGCTGAATATCAGGTACCGTGAGTATGCAGCCTTGGCTGCTAAACATTCGATAACTTGACCGTATGTGCGCGTCACGTACGTAACTTTTTAAAAATATATAAGCTTTATGAACCTTGGGTTAGGTAAACGGTCTTTTGGGCTGAGTGATTGTGTGTGTTGATCAGGTGTTTGAATTGTATTGGCGTGTTCTATGGAGCTAGGAGCTAGCAGAGGAGCTAGGAGCTAGCATAACAAACACGCAGGTGTTTTTATGCAGGATTAATTTGTGGCATATTAAATATAAGCCTGGTTGTGTTGTGGCTAATAGAGTATATATATGTCTTGTGTTTATTTACTGTTGTAGTCATTCCCAGCTGAATATCAGGTCACCCCCGGCTCTCACAGCATCTTCCCTATCTGAATAGCTTCAACTCCCCACTAGTCCTTCACTTGCACTTTACTCATCCACAAATCCTTCATCCTCGCTCAAATTAATGGGGAAATTGTCGCTTTCTCGGTCCGAATCTCTCTCACTTCATGCGGCCATCATTGTAAACAATAGGGAACTTTGCGTATATGTTCAACTGACTACGTCACGCTACTTCCGGTAGGTGCAAGCCTTTTTTTTATCAGATACCAAAAGTTGCAATCTTTATCGTCGTTGTTCTATACTAAATCCTTTCAGCAAAAATATGGCAATATCGCGAAATGATCAAGTATGACACATAGAATAGATCTGCTATCCCCGTTTAAATAAAAAAAATTCATTTCAGTAGGCCTTTAATAATGCCTTATTCGGCATGGCCTTATTATAACCCTAACCCTCTAACCCTAACCAAATAACTTTAAATTAAGTCTTTATTACTTAGAATATGTTCCCTTAGTGTCCTAATAACTCTAAATTAAGTCTTTGTTACTTAGAATATGTTCCCCATACTAAAGTGTTACCAAAAACATATAACTTTGTCTTGAATTTGAATTTTTTTTTATTACTAAAGAAGGGTTCGGTGAATGCGCATATGAAACTGGTGGGGTTCGGTACCTCCAACAAGATTAAGAACCACTGATTTAAAGCCTTCTATTTATTTTTGGATGCTCTTTTGCATGATGACGAAGACGCAAACTTTAAAACATTTCCAACGAGGAGGTTTTTAAAAAATGCCTGTAATTTGTTGCGGCTCTGCATGAGCGTGTCCCTAAAAGAAAGTAGCCTATCTATATGCTACAGGTTATTCATTCGGGGACGCCATTACAATAACGTCAAGACCCAATATGCATCTAAAGTAGCGGTGGAAGTTATTTCAATTCAAAAGGCCACAAATCTGTTTGCAGGTTTGTGGCCAAGGATCTGTTCTGTGCCCTTTTTAGTTTCTATATCACAAACAATGTTTTTAAAAGCAGGCTTAAGACCCACCTTTTTGATTTCGCTTTTACCTGATATTATTTTATTGAAGTCATTTGTATTTTACTTTTTATCCTATTAGTTATGCAAGATCTTATTTAGTCATATTTGTTTATTATTTATTTATTGTATATTCATTTTATTTTTATTAATCTTCATATGTCTTACTTGTATTTTATTCTTTATCGCTATTCATGGTTCTTACTATTTTACAAGTTTTATTATTTTTATTTTCCAACGTTCCTCAGATGAGCCATCTGCCTAAGGGGTCATCGGCCGTGATTTTGGGTCAGCGTCCTGGTGGCCAGGGCCGGCCCGTGGCATAGGCCGTATAGGCAAATGCTAAGGGCGCCGTCCATCAGTGGGTGCCAAGCCAGTGCCACAAATGTTGGAGGAAAAAAAAAAAAAAAGTTGGTACTATTATTTCTAAATACAAAAAATAAGCCCACGTTAATTAAAATGCAAAGTAAAGCCTATTTAATAGAAATATTATTTGTTACAACATTACGCCCTCCCCCATCCCCCCGCACGGTGCGCCCCCTCCCTTCCCGTATCATGACTCTAACCACATCAAAAAATCAACACAAGATGTCAAAACGGCCAAAACTGTCAGGTGCCCAGGGAAGAAAAAATAGAAAAGAAGAGGAGGAGAAACGAGAAAAAGACAGAGGTAGCAGGTAGGTAACGTTAGCCTACATTAAATTATTTGTCTGTTACAGAATGTGATAGTAACCTGGCTTTTTAGCATTAAGCTAATGTTACATGATTCGGCAATTGCTAATCAATAAATAGCTAGTTCTGTTTTAACGTCGGGTTAATATTGTGGAGGGGGCTAAATTGTTATGGAAAATAATAATGTAACGTTAGGTAATTACAGTACTCCCACCTTACATTCCTCAGGGACATTTGTATTAGATCTTTTAAGCAGGTGTTTTTTGTTTACATTGTTATTGCCTTCTGGTTAGCTAATGTTTGCCCTGCAGGTAATAGTCACTTTTCCACCCCTTTATATATTAGGTATAGTTGTAAGCCTAGTTGTTAAAGTGCACATCATTAATGTTAATTAAGCAATATCACATGAGAGGGAATGCTGTTTTTTAATTTGAGCACTGCTGTGATTTGGTTAAAGATAATCATAACATAACATTCTCATATAATATGTTAATTTGCTTTCTTTAAGTAAAAAAAAAGGTCAAAGACAAAGCTATTCGGTTTCTTGTGAGTATATACACTTCACTGCCGATGTGGGGGGGGGGGCACCTAAAATCTTGCGTCGGGCGCCAGATTGGTTAGGGCCAGGCCTGCTGGTGGCCATGGTCTGATGACCTCCTGGTGCAGATGGCTCCAGTGATATAGTGTTTACTCACATGTCTCCTCTGTACTCAGCCATGCAATCATTGGTCCATATAGTTGCATGTGTGTGTATGTTGTGTGTGTTTGTATTTGTGTTTGGTATCTGTGTTCGTGCATATCTATGTGATAATGGGGGATTTGGGTCACCGGGGTATTTTTATTAACTTTGTGTTTTTTTTAAAAAATTGTTACCCTACAACTCTGTGTTTGGTACCCTACATATGTATTTGATACCCTAAAGCCGTGTTTGGTACCCTACAACTGTATTTGGTACCCTAAAGCAGTGTTTGGTACCCTACAACCGTATTTGGTACCCTAAAGCAGTGTTTGGTACCCTACAACCGTATTTGGTACCCTAAAACCGTGTTTGGTATCCTATAACTACGTGTGTGTTTAGTACCCTACAACAGCATTTTTTGATTGTTACCTTACAAGTCTGTGTTTGTTACCCGAAAGCCGTGTTTGCTACCCTACAACTACAAGTGTGTTTAGTACCCTACAACAGTGTTTTTGATTGTTACCCTACAAGTCTGTGTTTGGTACCCTACAACTGTATTTGGTACCCTAAAGCAGTGTTTGGTACCCTACAACCGTATTTGGTACCCTAAAGCAGTGTTTGGTACCCTACAACCGTATTTGGTACCCTAAAACCGTGTTTGGTATCCTATAACTACGTGTGTGTTTAGTACCCTACAACAGCATTTTTTGATTGTTACCTTACAAGTCTGTGTTTGTTACCCGAAAGCCGTGTTTGCTACCCTACAACTACAAGTGTGTTTAGTACCCTACAACAGTGTTTTTGATTGTTACCCTACAAGTCTGTGTTTGGTACCCTACAACTGTATTTGGTACCCTAAAGCAGTGTTTGGTACCCTACAACTGTATTTGGTACCCTACAACTGCATTTGGTACCCTAAAACCGTATTTGGTATCCTATAACTACATGTGTGTTTAGTACCCTACAACAGCATTTTTTGATTGTTACCTTACAAGTCTGTGTTTGGTACCCGAAAGTCGTGTTTGCTACACTACAACTACATGTGTGTTTAGTACCCTACAACAGTGTTTTTGATTGTTACCCTAGAACTCTGTTTGTTACCCTACAACTGTATTTGGTACCCTAAAGCCGTGTTTGGTACCCTACAACCGTATTTGGTACCCTACAACCGTATTTGGTACCCTAAAGCAGTGTTTGGTACCCTACAACCGTATTTGGTACCCTAAAACCGTGTTTGCGTTTCTTTTATGTATGAAAAGTGCTTTATAAATAAAGTTTGATTGATGATTGATTGAAAAGGGACTTGGACTTAGCTGTATATTGATGACGCTGTCATTTATGTGCATGTTTTTTCCCCCCTGTGTTTCAAGTGATGCACAAGCTACAAATTGATTTGCAGTTATCATATTCAAATGTTCTTAAACTGTTCCTACGCAAGGATTAAAAACATTTGTGTGACCTGGTGAGTTTCAGCAGGTGCGGAGGGATTGGTCCTATGATTTTCTCCATCATGGCTAGATGTTCTTTACTGTCGTGGGTCTGAAACAAAGAGCACAAAAGATGCGGCGAGCGTTACCATCTCTGGGACAATCTGGATGAAAAACACCAGCAAATTGAGGAAGTTTTACAATAGGAGTGATAAGGTGTAGGACAGGCCTGGGCAATTATTTTGACCCGGGCGCCAAATTTAGAGAAAAAAATGTGTCTGGGGGTCGGTATATCTGATTTTTAGGAACACTAATACAAAAACCTCAAAATAAAATGCTAAAAACGTTATGACAGACCGCCTTAAAAAATGGAAGGGAATTTTTAATTTTTTTCATAGAATGAGACATCCAGAATGTACATGAAAATAAAGAATTTGGGATTTACAATACTAACTATGACCGATAAAACACTGAATATTGACCAAATATGAACTTCACACTCCCTCTTGATTGACATATTTTACAAACAAGGGAAACGCAACAAAAATGCAACAAACCCAGCGAAATATGAACGCGAAGGGTAAATAAAAAAAAACCCCAACTAGAATCTGATACATCTGATATATCACTAAGCTTTAGAACTTTGCTGTAAAAATCTCCTTCCACGTCTGTCTTTGACACCCGCATTTCAGGCTGGCCGCTCTGGAAAAGTTCCCCACCCACACTGCTTGGTGCCTCGTCTGAGCTGCTGTGACTTAAATTACCATAGTAACTATTTAGATTACCATAGTAACTAATTAGATTACCATAGTAACTAGTATATCATGCAAAAGCGCAGATTCCAACCATTGAAATACTTTGTATAGTTCAAGACTTACGGTCAATTGAAAACACCACTGCACATAATAATAGAGCAGCTACAGTTTCGATCTTAAAGATCTAAAAACAAATATTTAGGAATGTCCGGCAGGCCAGATTGAAGAGCTCAACGGGCCGCATGCGGCCCACGGGCCTTAATTTGCCTAGGTCTGGTGTAGGATATGGTACCGGGAAGAGTGTCTGTCCAAGATAGTACTCCATGAGAACGCAGGCCAAACTCCAAACATCACATGACTGATTCCAGCCGAGATCTGACCACAAAACACAACATGTATTATCATAAGATGAATTATTAAGCATAAATGTTTGTGTGCATCTGTTTACCTAGTATGATCTCCGGAGCTCGATAGTGGCGAGTCGACACCAGCGATTGATGGTGTTCATGGTCGAACGTGGCGGTTCCGAAATCCACCACCTTAACGTCCAGACTCCTCATCCTCCTTTCGTCACGTTTCTGATGCGCACAAATGCAGTAAAGACGTCAGGCTTTACTATCATACTGGGCAGCGAAAGACCTTTACCGTGTCGTTGTTGTACTCCAGGTTGTAGTCAGAGCACACAAACAGGATGTTCTCTGGTTTTAGGTCAGTGTGGGTCAACTTATTACGATGCAGGACTGTAACCAAAAAAAATCAACATCTAGTTCCTTCCAGGCTGTCCCAATTTCTGACAAACACTCCTCACACACAGCTGACGGCTTTAAAGATCTGGAAGGCCATGTCTCGGATCTGGTCCACGCTGTACGGCAGGAAGTCAGTCTGGCAAAGGACCTCATAGGTGCTGAGGCCCAGCAGTTCAAACACCATACACACGTGGCCTTGGTGCTCGAACCACTCCAGCATCCGGACACAGGCGCTGGCATAGGCCAAGGGAATTATTATCAAAGAAAACATCACAGATTTTTATCTCTTCCGAAGTTGTTCTTACAATCTGTTGTCGTCGTCCAACATGTTGATCTCTTTCAGGACTGTGATCTCGGACTTTGCCACTTCACGGAAGCTTTCGAACTTCCGCACAATCTTCACTGCTGCACGCAGGCCTCTGTGATAGAAAAAAAAAACATTGCAGATGCTGCAAGAATGGATCCTTGAATCATAATTTATGGATGTGGAGGTTGCCCCCTAGTGGGTTCTCTGGACCACCACACACCGACATGAGAGCCCAGTTCAGATTCACAATGAAGTTTTATTTTTCCAAATAAAGTCTTTCTGTTGCTTTTCAGCAATTGTCTGTTCGTCTCTGTCCCACTCTCGCTCTCACTCCAACTCCCACTCCACCACGTCTCTCCTCCTGGCTGCTGCTTATAACAGAGCGACAGGTGATTGAGGCCAATCCTGGCACACCCTGCTTAGCTGCAGTCCCGCAGGCCATGCCCCCCTCCACAATTTACAATATAGTGCACCTAAAAATAAGCCGCACCTACTTACATTTTTTTCCTCATTTTATTTTGTACATACAGTACAGGCCAAAAGTTTGGACACACCTTCTCATTTCAATGCGTTTTCTTTATTTTCATGACTATTTACATCAGGGGTCACCAACGCGGTGCCCGCGGGCACCAGGTCGCCCGTAAGGACCAGATGAGTCGCCCGCGGGCCTGTTCTAAAAAAAAAAAATTTGTCCAGCTTTCTTAGTCGATTATCATAATTTACTGAGCCTAGATCTTCCAGATTTTCTGGGACAACAACACCAAGTATGTTAACTGGTCCATCTGTCCACAAAACAGGCACTTTGCATTCCATTCGAAAGGACGTTCCCTTTAGATTTCCGATCCTTAACATTTTACATTTATCATAATTAAGCTTAAGGCCAGATTGCTGTGAAAATATGTCCAAAAGATTAAGAATGTTCCGCAAACAATGAGGAAAAATCTTATCTTTGTGAATCAGCCTTTTCTGACATGAACTTCATCAAGAACAAACACAGAACACGCCTCACTGATGCACATCTGCAAGACTCACTCAGAGTTGCAGTGTCAAGTTACACACCAGAGTACAACACACTAGTTAACAGCATGCAATGCCAGGCTTACCACTAACTGACAAAGAAACAGAAAACAGATTTGGTGTCCAGTTCAAAGTGTGACATGATTTAAAAATTTGAGAGTTTACTTTTGTATTTTACATGAGTTATTATTTGTACAAACATGGTGCAAAGTAATTCATGATTTGTTAAAAAATGTTAGTGGCTAGCTAGTTAAAATGGGATATTGTGATTTCACAAGACTGTCTTAGAAGTGATCATTTGAAAATGTTCAATTTGAAAAATGTGCACTTAGAGAAAATATAAAAATAAAGTGTTGCATATTGATATTTATCTGTTTCTATATATATTTATTGTGAGAAATCATTAAGATGATCAGTGTTTCCACAAAGATAAATATCATTAATTATTAATAATAACAGAGTTAAAGGTAAATTGAGCAAATTGGCTACTTCTGGCAATTTATTTAAGTGTGTATCAAACTGGTAGCCCTTCGCATTAATCAGTACCCAAGAAGTAGCCCTTGGTTTCAAAAAGGTTGGTGACCCCTGATTTACATTGTAGATTGTCACTGAAGGCATCAAAACTTTGACACCTGTGAAGTGAAAACCATTTCAGGTGACTACCTCTTGAAGCTCATCCAGAGAATGCCAAGAGTGTGCAAAGCAGTAATCAGAGCAAGGGGTGGCTATTTTGAAGAAACTAGAATACAAAACATGTGTTCAGTTATTTCACCTTTTTTGTTAAGTACATATCTCCACATGTGTTCATTCATAGTTTTGATGCCTTCAGTGACAATCTACAATGTAAATAGTCATGAAAATAAAGAAACCGCATTGAATGAGAAGGTGTCCAAACTTTTGGCCTGTACTGTATATAGGCCGCATACGTTTATAAGTCACAGGTGTACACATTGAAACATGAAATATTTACACAGGCGCTTTTGTTTATTTCACAAATTTAAGAAAAGTAGTCTACCGGAAAAGTCACTGAGCACTATCTTCATCCTCCTCCTCCTCCTCCTGCGCATTGAAACTCCTTAAGTTGTCTTCACTGGTGTCCTTGAACAGACTCAGAATTGCTTCGTCCGACATTTTCTCAGCCTCCATTTCACTTTCGTCTCAAGGCCAATTCGCTTCTGAGCTTGTGCCGTCTTCTTTAACATGCAGCAGTCCAACCTTTCGATACCCGTTGGTGGTAATGGATTTTTTTGACACTGCACCATGCTCTCAAGATCCACTACCAGACTTGGGCAAAAGTTGTTTTGCACATTCGAACAGTTTGTGTGAATGATTTCTCGCCGCTAGTCATCCAAGCCTCCCACTCATAATGGACTGTGACCAGTTCAGCAATTTCGATGGTCTGATATGACGGAGCTACATTTATTGGTGGCATAAAGCTCGTGAACCCGGAAACAATCCATCACTTAGCGTCATTATTGTATAAGCCAGGGGATGTCAAATGTATGGCCCACGGGCCGGATCAGGCCCGTGAACAGGTATTACCCGGCCCGCGGGATGAGTTTGCTAAGTATAAAAATGAGCCACAATTTTTGAATGAAAGAAACCGCTGTTCTAAATGTGTCCACCAGATGTCGCAATAGCAATTCTTTGTAGATTATGCTACATATGTAAAAAAAATAAACCACATGTTAGTGCACCGTCGAGGAAAATGAGCAAACTACATAAATAACATCCTGTAATTTGATTTTGATATTTTTTTTGTCTTGATAGATTGAAAATGAACACAAATAAGTTGACTGATGAACATTATCACATCATTTATTCAGAAAGTATAAATAACGTCAAATAAAGATAGAATAGTTTTAACTGCGACACGTAAGTGTAAAAAAACAACAACATTAATTCTTAAACAAAAAAAAACTATCTGAAGTTGTCTTTATTTTTAAGTTATCGTGCCATGATTTTACCAGTCTGGCCCACTTCGGAGTAGGTTTTTCTATATGTGGCCCCCGATCTAAAATGAGTTTGACACCCCTGGTATAAGCCAATGTTTCCTAATCATAGGGCCGGTCCATTGTTGGGCCGTGAGCGCCCCCTAGAGGGGTGCCAAAAAATTATTGTTTTTTCAGCTGTGGTCCGTATGGGCCGCAGCGGCACTCAGTTGTAATACACTTTTCCACCACTTGTAGCAGTAATGACACAGAAGTGTGGCCCTTAAAGGCCTACTGAAACCCACTACTACCGACCACGCAGTCTGATAGTTTATATATCAATGATGAAATCTTAACATTGCAACACATGCCAATACGGCCGGGTTAACTTATAAAGTGCAATTTTAAATTTCCCGCCACACTTCCGGTTGAAAAAGCCTTCGGAGGATGACGTATGCGCGTGACGTAGCCCGGGGAACCGAGGTATGCCTTCCCCATTGAATACAATACAAAAAAGCTCTGTTTTCATTTCATAATTCCACAGTATTCTGGACATCTGTGTTGGTGAATCTTTTGCAATTTGTTTAATTAACAATGGAGGCTGCAAAGAAGAACGTTGTAGGTGGGATCGGTGTATAGTGGCTGGCTGTAGCAACACAACAAGGACTACTCACTTGGATAGCAGACGCGCTAGCCGATGCTAGCCGCCCACCGGCCACCGCATGGATGATCGGGTGAAGTCCTTCGTCGCGCCGTCGATCGCTGGAACGCAGGTGAGCACGGGTGTTGATGAGCAGAGCAGATGAGGGCTGGCTGGCGGAGGTGGAGCGCTAATGTTTTTATCATAGCTCTGTGAGGTCCGGTTGCTAAGTTGCTAAGTCAGCCTTAGCGTCGTTAGCAACAGCATTGTTAAGCTTTGCCAGGCTGAGATCTATTAACAGTGTAGTTACATGTACATGGTTTAATAGTATTGTTGATCTTCTGTCTATCCTTCCAGTCAGGGATTTATTTATTTTGTTTCTATCTGCATTTGAGACAGATGCTATCACGTTAGCTCATGCTAAAGAGCTTCGTCGATGTATTGTCGTGGAGATAAAAGGCACTGTGAATGTCCATTTCGTGTTCTCGACTCTCATTTTCAAGAGGATATAGTATCCGAGGTGCTTTAAAATACAAATCCGTGATCCACAATAGAAAAAGGAGAGAGTGTGGAATCCAATGAGCCAGCTTGTACCTAAGTTACGGTCAGAGCGAAAAAAAATATGTATTTCACTGCATTCTAGTCCGTCACTCTAACGTTCCTCGTCCACGAATCTTTCATCCTCGCTCAAATTAATGGGGTAATCGTCGCTTTCTCGGTCCGAATAGCTCTAGCTGCGTTGAAAACAACAGGAAAATATGAGGGAGTGAACAACTGACAACGTCACGCTACTTCCGGTAGGGGCAAGGTTTTTTTTTCATCAGAGACCAAAAGTTGCGAACTTTATCGACGTTGTTCTATACTAAATCCTTTCAGCAAAAATATGGCAATATCGCAAAATGATCAAGTATGACACATAGAATGGATCTGCTATCCCCGTTTAAATAAAAAAAATTAATTTCAGAGGCCTTTAAGTCATAGAGAAGTTTCTTAAGCGCAAAAATTATGACTAAAGTGGTGAAGCGATCTTTTCATTTGCACTTCAATTTTCTGACAGTTTAATTAAGAAGCGTATATATTATTAATATTATTACTATCCATCCATCCATCCATTTTCTACCGCTTGTCCCTTATTACTAATTCAATTATTTTAGCACTGCGAAATCCCTTATGCAGTATATTTGGTTGCTACTTATTGACCATACTGACCTTAGCCTAAGATGTATGTGTTGAATAAAATATTGATCTTAGTGTTTAACACATGGTTTCGTATCATTTGACTAGGTTTATACTGTTAAACTGTGTGTAAGTTAGATAAAATTATTGAATACGATCAAATTCAAGCGTAGGATTACAAATTTAGTGGTAATATTTAGGTGGGCCCTGGGCTCCTCTGTAGTGGAAAAGTTGTGCCTCGATGTCAAAAAGGTTAAGAACTCCTAGGTTAGCCGCATGGTACAAGGACTGGGAAAATGGTTGCGGCTTATAGTTCGGAAATTACGGTAGATTTAGTCAATATTTGCACTTGCAAATAAAATAAAAACTTAAGGGGCTACTAAATCATAGTGGAGGGTCCAAACAGGATCCTGTAGCCTGAAAGACCTTTATGGAACCTTCTATTATGTGTTGCACGAAGGATGTAACAATTATTACCATTTCAAATTTCAATTATTACAGAACCGTATCTGATTACCGCACTTTGAAATATTTGTGGCAATACTGCTCATTTCCTGGAGAAGTAGCTGGCTTAAATACTAACATGAATACAAGACACATTGTTGAGCACATTCAACAATATTGTGATAATAATGAACCGTGATATGAATGTATCACACCGTTACATACCTAGTAGTGCCTCACACACAAAAGGAAACTAGAATTCTTGTTTAGAACCGGGCCTCATTTGTTTCATCTGGGATTCACCAACAACCAAAGAGGTAAAGCCCCTTATTTACCATTTGTACCAAAAACATAGCTTACTTGTCACGATCAAAACATTCCACAACCTTTCCAAAGGCACCTGCTCCCAGTGTAGAGACCACCTCATCTGGGAACAAACACACAATTAGTGACAGGACTGTTGGCTCCACAATTTGGGTTCATTTGTCCAAAGACCAAAGACGTCACATACAGCGTTCCTCAAGCAGGAGGCCAATGTGGTAGACCAGGTGACCCTCTTCTTCTCCATAGTCGCAGCTCTGACCAGCTTGACTTCTTCGAACCTCGTCGTCATCGCTACCAAGGTAAGTTGACTCGAGCTGGAACCAAAGGGGAACGTGCTAACCATCCGAGCGGCGTTCTATCAATCACCCAAACCTTATTATTTCTGGCTCATTTTTAGTGCAATGTTCTGTTTATCATGTATTAAAGGGGTGATGCTTTCAAAGTCTTTTTCCAACCAAAATTAGTTTCATGTTTTTATCTGGTTCTGCCAAGGTAGGTGTTTGGAAGATGAGGAAGATCTAGACTAAGAAGACCTGGGGCCGTATTTATCAAGCTTCTTAGAATTACTCCTAAGAAGTCTGCTAAGAGTTGACTTATGAGTAAAGAAATTCTTCGCTGAAAGCTGCACTTAAAAGTTAGATATCAAGCGTCTTACTCACACTTTCAGTGAAGTGTAGGACTGGGGCCGTACTTATCATTTTTGTCACAGATTTAATAATTTTCGATTCCTTGTTGATTTCTGCATGTGGCTGCAGTGGACTAGTATATATAGAGCCACCCACACCAGTTTCAAATTAGTTGCCTAATTAATGAATTGGAAAGAAAATGTTATGAGAGTAGCTAGCTAGTAGCTAGTAGTAGCTAGGTTACAGCATGTGAGGTGAGTGACGTCAGTGAGTGTGTGGGCGAGAGAAGAGAGGGAGCGGTATTGCGAGTGCGAGCGGGGACTAGTTTGTTTTGTGTTGGATTGGCTGTGTGCAAGCAATCAATAATGCAAGATTTGCAACTAATCGCCGGACTCATCATTCACTCTAAAGTCGTCCGCTGTGGAGACCCACTGCCGGGTAAAGTAAAGGGTGTTGCCCCGAGCATACATCCTGGAGAAGTGTCTCCCCTGCCTCTTTGTTACGGTCTGGGAGCAGGAAGCAGGAAAGGTGCAACAAAAAGGAAACATTTATTTTTGATTCATTGCCAATATTGTTTGTTTGTTTTGTATTATTTTGTAGTTTATTGTCAAAATATACACTCCCATTGTCCACTTAAATATTTCTAAGATATTTCTTTATTCTTAGACAAGGGATTCTCTTCCGTGATTGCTCATTTCTATGGACACAGAAATTACGTCACCTAAAATTCCGTTTACGGCACATAGTAATGTCGTAATTCAGCTCTGAGTGTGACACTTAAGATTCAGTCCTACACTTTGCTGAAAGTGTGAGTAAGACGCTTGATAACTAACTTTTAAGTGCAGCTTTCAGCGAAGAATGTATTTACTCTTAAGTCAACTCTTAGCAGACTTCTTAGAAGTAATTCTAAGAAGCTTGATAAGTACGGCCCCTGAATCTTAAGTGTCACACTCAGAGCTGAATTACGACATTACTATGTGCCGTAAACGGAATTTTAGGTGATGTCATTTCTGTGTCCATAGAAATGACCAATCACGGAAGGGAATCCCTTGTCTAAGAATAAAGAAATATCTTAGAAATATTTAAGTGGACAATGGGAGTGTATATTTTGACAATAAACTACAAAATAATGCAAAACAAACAAACAATATTGGCAATGAATCAAAAATAAATGTTTCCTTTTCTTTCCAATTCATTACTTAGGCAACTAATTTGAAACTGGTGTGGGTGGCTCTATATATACTAGCCCACTGCAGCCACATGCAGAAATCAACATGGAATCGAAAAGAAAACCAAACTGGCGAGAGGAGGAGACACTGTTGCGTGATGTTGCTGATGAGATGACGCCCCTTATTAAATCTGTGACAAAAATAACACCCGCTCTGTCTAAACGATACCGTTTGATCAGCTGCTCGTCATCAAACAAAGCCAGGACATCCTTCCGCTCCCTGAACGTTCGCGCACGTCTCTCTCGCCTCAGTGCCATCCCCCACTGGCAACTCCTAACCACTTAGGACACCTCTGAAGGCCTCTTAAATATCGTGGAGAGTAGGAGTGATTCTTAGACTTAAGAAAGTTGATAAATAGCTTTTATTCTTAAGTTTGAGAGTAGGACTACATTTCGCAAATTCTCAGGACTTAAGTGTAAAATGGCACTCTAAGACGCTTGATAAATACGGCCCCAGGTCTCACAGGATGAGGTTAAGATAGACCAGTGAAGAAGGCAGGCATACAGTGAAAATCAGTAACACCAACATTAAGAAAAACCTACATACCGACTTGTGCGTCTCCGTGGAGCTGTGTTGGCTGCATTGGTCTGTGCTACCGGTCTTTGTATGAACTTCTGTGTTGGCTGCATTGTTGTCTACCAGAAAAAAAGACTGTGTTGATTTATAGCTGAACAGGGAGTGAAAAATGACTAAACAACATCCATGGAGAAATACCTAACAAGTAACCAAATTCCTCTTCCTTCCTGCCCATGGTGCGGATTTTGGTTTGGGTAGCCCTACTTTACCTCCAAGAAGAGCTGATTGTACCTGGACAGGTGACAGATCAGGTCAGCACATTATGCATGGTTGCACCTTGATTGTACTTCAAAGACTTCTTCCCGCCAAGGGGTATGGTTCAAATCAGTTTGGTATTACTGAATTTGTCAGATGAATTATGTACAAAACCCAAAACCAGTGAAGTTGGCACATTGTGTAAATCGCATTCAATTGAATAGACTGCAAGACAAGATATTTAACGTTCTAACTGGTAAACTTTGTTATTTTTTTTGCAAATATTAGCTCATTTGGAATTTGATGCCTGCAACTTGTTTCAAAAAAGCTGGCACAAGTGCCAAAAAAGACTGCGTATGCTCATCAAACACTTATTTGGAACATCCCACAGGTGAACAGGCTAACTGGGAACAGGCGGGTGCCATGATTGGGTATAAAAGCAGCTTCCATGAAATGCTCAGTCATTCACAAACAAGGATGGGGCGAGGGTCACCACTTTGTGAACAAATGCGTGAGCAAATTGTCGAACAGTTTAAGAACAACATTTCTCAACCAGCTATTGCAAGGAATTTAGGGATTTCACCATCTACAGTCCGTAATATCATCAAAAGGTTGACGGAATCTGGACAAAATCCCTGCACGTAAGCAGCAATGCCGAAAACGTCCGATCCCTCAGGCGGTACTGCATCAAAAAGCGACATCAGTGTGTAAAGGATATCATCACCTGGGCTCAGGAACACTTCAGAAAACCACTGTCAGTAACTACAGTTTGTTGCCACATATGTAAGTGCAAGTTAAAACTCTACTAGGCAAAGCGAAAGCCATTTATCAACAACACCCAGAAACGCCGCCGGCTTCGTTGGGCCCGAGCTCATCTAAGATGGACTGATACAAAGTGTAAAAGTGTTCTGTGGTCTGACGAGTCCACGTTTCAAATTGTTTTCGGAAACTGTGGACGTTTTGTCCTCCGGACCAAAGAGGAAAAGAACCATCCGGACTGTTATAGGCGCCAAGTTCAAAAGCCAGCATCTGTGATGGTATGGGGGTGTATTAGTGCCCAAGGCATGGGTAACTTACACATCTGTGAAGGCACCATTAATGCTGAAAGGTACATACAGGTTTTGGAGCAACATATGTTGCCATCCAAGCAACGTTATCATGGACGCCCCTGCTTATTTCAGCAAGACAGTGCCAAGCCACGTGTTACAACAGCGTGGCTTCATAGTAAAATAGTTCTGGTACTAGACTGGCCTGCCTGTAGTCCAGACCTGTCCCCCATTGAAAAAATGTTTGGCACAATATGAAGCCTAAAATACCACAACAGTTGAACAACTTAAAGGCCTACTGAAATGATTTTTTTTAAATTTAAACGGGGATAGCAGATCCATTCTATGTGTCATACTTGATCATTTTGCGATATTGCCATATTTTTGCTGAAAGGATTTAGTATAGAACAACGTCGATAAAGTTCGCAACTTTTGGTCTCTGATAAAAAAAACAACCTTGCCCCTACCGGAAGTAGCGTGACGTTGTCAGTTGTTCACTCCCTCCTATTTTCCTATTGTTTTCAACGCAGCTAGAGCTATTCGGACCATTACCCCATTAATTTGAGCGAGGATGAAAGATTCTTGGACGAGGAACGTTAGAGTGACGGACTAGAATGCAGTGAAATACATATTTTTTTTTCGCTCTGACCGTAACTTAGGTACAAGCTGGCTCATTGGATTCCACACCCTCTCCTTTTTCTATTGTGGATCACGGATTTGTATTTTAAACCACCTCGGATACTATATCATATTGAAAATGAGAGTAGAGAAAGAGAAATGGACATTCAGTGCCTTTTATCTCCACGACAATACATCGACGAAGCTCTTTAGCATGAGCTAACGTGATAGCATCTGTCTCAAATGCAGATAGAAACAAAAGAAATAAATCCCTGACTGGAAGGATAGACAGAAGATCAACAATACTATTAAACCATGTACATGTAACTACACGGCTAATAGATCTCAGCCTGGCAAAGCTTAACAATGCTGTTGCTAACGACGCTAAGGCTGACTTGGCAACTTAGCAACCGGACCTCACAGAGCTATGATAAAAACATTAGCGCTCCACCTACGCGAGCCAGCCCTCATCTGCCCAGCTCATCAACACCCGTGCTCACCTGCGTTCCAGCGATCAACGGCGCGAAGAAGGACTTCACCCGATCATCCGTGCGGTGGCCGGTGGGCGGTTAGCATCGGCTAGCGCGTCTGCTATCCAAGTGAGTAATCCTTGTTGTGTTGCTACAGCCAGCCGCTATACACCGTGACCAATCCCACCTACAACGTTCTTCTTTGCAGCCTCCATTGTTCATTAAACAAATTGCAAAAATTCACCAACACAGATGTCCAGAATACTGTGGAATTATGAAATGAAAACAGAGCTTTTTTGTATTGTATTCAATGGGGAAGGCATACCTCTGTTCCCCGGGCTACGTCACACGCATACGTCATCCTCCGAAGGCTTTTTCAACCGGAAGTGTGGCGGGAAATTTAAAATTGCACTTTATAAGTTAACCCGGCCGTATTGGCATGTGTTGCAATGTTAAGATTTCATCATTGATATATAAACTATCAGACTGCGTGGTCGGTAGTAGTGGGTTTCAGTAGGCCTTTAAGCTGTACATTAAGCATGAATGGGAAATAATTCCACCTGAAAAGCTTCAAAAATTGGTCTCCTCAGTTCCCAAACGTTTACTGAGTGTTGTTAAAAGGAAAGGTCATGTAACACAGTGGTAAAATGCCCCTGTGCCAACTTTTTGCAATGTGTTGCTGCCATTAAATTCTAAGTTAATGATTATTTGCAAAAAAAAGTTTCTCAGTTCGAACCGTAAATATCTTGTCTTTGCAGTCTATTCAACTGAATATAAGTTGAAAAGGATTTGCAAACCATTATATTCTGTATTTATTTGCGATTTACACAACGTGCCAACTTCCCTGGTTTTGGGTTTTGTAGTTATCACCATCACGCCTGATCAATGTTGACCAGACCCAAACCATACTCAACTGAATCGTATTGCTCGATGGAAACGGAGCAAAAAAATAGCAACCTTTAAACACACAAGTGGAGTCAAGTGGGCGTATGTATTTGTAAAAGTATATTATGGTAACCCCTAACCCTGTTAACCCCTAAACCCTACCTCACAAAATGTGAAATGTTCCTCGGTTACACGCCCGTTATCGGCGCTCCTGCTTCATTTATCCACAGAAAAGAAGTTCAAGTCCACGTCCAACGCGGGACAAGGGCGTCGGATGTTTGCAGCTAGTAAGTCCGCCGTGAATCCTCCTGGTATTCAAAGCTCTGGCCATAGGCTCCCCAGACTCCTGCAACACTTATTGCAGCTTCTCTGTTTTCAAAGCTATACATAGTCTTTAAAGCCCTTCACACGATCTCTCTCTCTCTTTTGCTAGAAGGCTCTGCACAGCTTCCTCGAGGCCGCCGTCTTGTTTACTACCCCCCATTGAGCATAGGCGTGTAGCCTTCAGAGAGGCGAGAAGATAATGTGAAACTATGATGGCCCCTTCAGGGAAAATAGGTCATTAGGCAGGGGCGTCACTAACTTTTAAGGACAGGGGGGGCTTAGCCCCCAGGAGTTTCACAGGATGCGAGCGAACGTAGCGCACAAGCACAAAACTTCACAAACGGCTAACAAAGACTTAAAAAATAATCATTGTTATTATTATTATTTCAGTGGGTTTATTTTCAATGTGTGTTCAGTACAACAACAAACATGGGTTTGCACAGTGACATTTTGTTTACAGCATCAACAAGAAACAATGACTTTGCATGATCCTTCAAGATACACTGAAACACAATGAAAGTCATGGCATTAGCCTCTATGTTATTACTTCACAACATAGAGGCTAACGCCACCACTTTCGCTCACAATACAATAATTGTTTGTTCCCAAATATTTTGAATTTGCACAGATTACATTTTGAGCACATATGTGACTAAAATGGTTGTAAATTCAAGCCCTGGAAATATTACTTAATTACTTGAATTAAAGGTAATATCTGGATCGGGATAATTTGGCCTGTATATAATATATTTATATATATATATATTATGGCAAGCCGTTAAGGAAATTAAATATATATGGAAGTCTGAATAGAAATTACAAACTTTTATATATACTGTAAATAAGAAAGACTTAGAGTCCATCTGCTGATCTGAAAAAGAGCCAAAGCTGTCAAAGAGCTGAGGGACCATCTTCAAAGTACAATGCTGAAACAAATAATGCAAACAATAAAATGCAATTTCCAGGGTTTGAGATTAACGTAGAATGCACCGGACGAAATTAAATGCTCCCTGGGACGATGGCTTTTAACCATTTTTTTATTTTTATTTTTATGTATTTATTCATTTTACATTTTATATTAAATGTCTTGGTTTTTCCACCCTCTGAAAATCCTATGAAATGTTTAACAAGCCATCCTATAATAATACAACAGCTATTAATGTAACAATACAATAAAACAAATATATTTAATTATGTTTTTTTCATTATTTTAACAATAGGCTAATGTATATTACTTTATATAGATTCTACAAGAAACACAAAACTTAAAAAATAAATTATTTACAATTGCAGACACAAGGTTCTTGTTCTGCAGTGCTGTGTGTTAATGTGCTTCGTACACCTGCAGGACCGCAAGCAAGGTCGCAGAGGAAATGCGGACTGGATTTTGAGTGATGTGGGCATTTTCTATATGAACAAGTGGAATGGATTGGATACCGACGCACTAAAGGGGATCTCTACCTTACGCTATGAAGTGAGGTGAAACTGAGTGAATAATGACCGGTTATATGATTATTTATTTAAACTCATATTCGGGCCACTTTATAATGAATATGTCGGCATGTATTTGTAAAAAAAATTTAAAAAAAATATATAGATTTTTTTTTTTTTAACACCAAATTATTTAGGGGGGCTTAAGAACATTTTAGGGGGGCTTGAGCTAACATGCTATTTAGGCTGGCTGTATGTACATATTTCATCATTATGCCTCGTTTGTATATTTAATTTATTTTACTTATGTCCTTAAAGAAGAAGAAAACCTGCCATTTCCTTTAACTTGGACACACACATCTATACCTTAGGCCAGGGGTGTCCAAAGTGCGGCCCGGGGGCCATTTGCGACCCGCAGCTAATTGTTTACCAGCCCGCCACACATTCTGGAAATGCTATTGCAAAAATAAAAAATAAACATTAACTAGAAAAAGTTGCAATGTTGACACAAAGCTGCCATGCAGGCTGTTTTTTTCTTTTGTCTATCTTTATTTTTCTTTTTTTGCCATTGCTTAAAAAAAATTAAAAATCAATGTTATAATGAATTATTGACCTATTCAAGGCTCCAATTATTTCAAATATTTCACTTTAAAATGTTTTATGTGGAAAATATTGCATATATTGTGTGGTTGCCATACAAATACATCAACGTTTTCTTTGACAAAAGAGCATAAAACAAACAAAATGATAGTTCAAACGTAAAATTGACAGATATATCTGAAGTTGATCTCGTAACTTAAGTGTTGAAAGTAAAAAAAAACCTAATAAAAATGTATCACTTTGAGTGGGGCACCTTTTGTATCCTAAATATATTTAATGGGATTTTATTGATCTTTTCACTGTGATTACTCAAAAATAACAATGAATTAATATCAATGGTGTCTTGCATTATTGATGTTTTTAAGGCTCTAATTATGATGTTTTGGGCAGTGGGGGAAATACTGCATATTTCAGTTTTATTATAAAAAAAAAGTTGTCTTGACAGAAAAGGCATAAAACCTTTTTAGTTTTTTTAATTTTATATCAACCTAAAGTTGATATACTGTAAGCGTTAAATAAAAAAAACAAAAAAATAATTTGACTTGTTTTTAACATTTTAATGACTTAGACCAGGGGTGTCAAACTCATTTTAGATGGGGGGCCACATGGAGAAAAATCTACTCCCAAGTGGGCCGGACTGGCAAAATCACGGCACAGTAACTTAAAAATAAAGACAACTTCAGATTGTTTTCTTTGTTTAAAAATAGAACAAGCACATTCTGAAAATGTACAAATCATAATGTTTTTTGTTGTTGTTTTTTTTACAATTACATGTTGCGGCTAATGGTATTCTATCTTTATTTGTCGTTATTTATATTTTCTGAATAAATTATGTGATAATGTTCATCAATGTTCATCAACTCATTGGTGTTCATTTTCAATCTATCAAGATTAAAAAAAAATATCAAATTCAAATTACAGGATGTTATTTATGTAGTTTGATCATTTTCCTCGACTGATGTACTAACATGTGGTTTATTTTGTACATATGTAACATCATCTACAAAGATACAAATAATTGCTATTGCGACATCCAGTGGAGACATTTAGAACAGCTGTTTCTTTCATTCCAAAATTTCAGGTTAATTTTATATACCTAGCAAACTCATCCCGCGGGCCGGATAAAACCTGTTCGCGGGCCTGATCCGGCCCTCGGGCCGTACGTTTGACACCCCTGACTTAGACCCTTTATGGTCCCCGGGAGCCCGAAAGGTAAAAAAAACAACCAAAATCCATATATTTTGTTATGATTTGAAAATGAAAACTATCAAAATGGCCCCCGCAGGCTTTAATTTTTCCGTGTGCGGCCCTCAGTGGAAAAAGTTTGGACACCCCTGCCTTAGGCCATTCTAAGACAGTCATTTCTAGGAGTTATCTCACCCTCCTAATGTTTTACTTGTGTTTTCCAATGTTGTAAACATGTATAAAATAAATATTATATTTCAACATTTCTGTCAACGAAGATTTGCGTCAGCCTGCGACACATAGGCATTTTGATAGTAGGCTAATACAGCTAATTACCTACTTACATCATGTGTTGCCATCATTATAACACCTAAATAAGTATTTTGATTTTTTTGTGGCTTCAGACAGATTACTTTTTTGTATTTGTGGTCTAATATGGCTCTTTAAACATTTTGGGTTGCCGACCCCTGGCCTAGAAGATTGACATCTTGACAACCATGCAGTTACAGTTTGTCCGCGGTCGATGTGACGCTATTTGGACACGCACGTCACAAGCGACAGTGCTGCCTTCAAGGGCAAGGTGCCACCTCCAGAAATAACATACATTCCGCAGGCAGCGGGGGCCCCACTCACCCAGGGTGTTACTTCTTACTCACCTTTCTCAAGAGTGGCTGCTATTTGGGGGAACCATGGCCTTGTCGCCAGCTAATTAGCATCAATTAGACAAATAGGGGCTTTAAGTTGTCGTCAAAGACTTCTATTAATCTATCATAAGGAAATCTTTTCAAACCAATCAGACTCCCCAAAGGCACTAAAGTGTCCGTCGGGTCAGCGGACTGTGGTGGAGTGTAAATCAAGGGAGGAAAGACTGGCAGCGTAGTTGTCAACATGCAGATTGTTGTCACTCACTTAAGATCTCCCCAAAGTGCTGCCAGGCGGTAGACAGTGTCGAGTGTGGCGAGCAGCACGCTGCCAAGCAGCAGCTATCCACTAATTAAATTACTCCTTTATTTTACTATAATCCTTTTCACTTGGACTGTTTAGTGAACAAATTATTTGATGTATGTGAATGGTGTCCCCCAGGGATCATGTCCCAGAATTAATTTCGGAAAGGAGATAGTGGACGGGAAGACTTAAGTAAGGATTTAAGTTTCATTATTACGCCAAAGCAAGAAAATGCCTAGTCAGGGAATTCACTGAGAATTTGCAACACAAACACGTTTAAACAATATGTCCTAAAGATATTGGATTGTTTTTTTTAAATTCTAAACGTCACAAAACGAATGAAAGCAAAATGAAACGGTGCACACAAAGATATTGTAAAATTTGTATTACATCCATCCATTTTCTACCCCTTGTCCCTTTTGGGGTCGCTGGAGCCTATCTCAGCTGCCTTCGGGCGGAAGGCGGGGTACACCCTGGACAAGTCGCCACCTCATCGCAGGACCAACACGGATAGACAACATTCACTCACTAGGATTTTATTTAATTATTAAAATCAGTGGCTGGGGAGAGGGAAGTCTGGGCTTCCCTGCTTAGGCTGCTGCCCCCGCGACCCGACCTCGGATAAGCGGAAGAAGATGGATGGATGCAACTTTTTTTTGCGTATGTACGTAACTTTTTTAAAATATATAAGCTTTATGAACCTTGGGTTAGGTGAACGGTCTTTTGGGCTGAGTGATTGTGTGTGTTGATCAGGTGTTTGAATTGTATTGGTGTGTTCTATGGAGCTAGGAGCTAGCATAGGAGCTAGGAGCTAGCATAACACGTACCGTACCGTACGTGCGCGTCACGTACGTAACTTTTTAAAAATATATAAGCTTTATGAACCTTGGGTTAGGTGAACGGTCTTTTGGGCTGAGTGATTGTGTGTGTTGATCAGGTGTTTGAATTGTATTGGCGTGTTCTATGGAGCTAGGAGCTAGCAGAGGAGCTAGGAGCTAGCGTAACAAACACGCAGGTGTTTTTATGCAGGATTAATTTGTGGCATGTTAAATATAAGCCTGGTTGTGTTGTGGCTAATAGAGTATATATATGTCTTGTGTTTATTTACTGTTGAAGTCATTCCCAGCTGAATATCAGGTCACCCCCGGCTCTCACAGCATCTTCCCTATCTGAATAGCTTCAACTCCCCACTAGTCCTTCACTTGCACTTTACTCATCCACAAATCTTTCATCCTCGCTCAAATTAATGGGGAAATTGTCGCTTTCTCGGTCCGAATCTCTCTCACTTCATGCGGCCATCATTGTAAACAATAGGGAACTTTGCGTATATGTTCAACTGACTACGTCACGCTACTTCCGGTAGGGGCAAGCCGGTTTTTTTATCAGATACCAAAAGTTGCAATCTTTATCGTCGTTGTTCTATACTAAATCCTTTCAGCAAAAATATGGCAATATCGCGAAATGATCAAGTATGACACATAGAATAGATCTGCTATCCCCGTTTAAATAAAAAAAATTTATTTCAGTAGGCCTTTAAAGTCAGTGGTTCTCCAACTTTTTTCACCAAGTACCACCTCAGAAAACCCTTGGCTTTCCAAGTACCACCATAATGACCAACATTAAAATACAGGAGCATAGTAGGCGTAAGTATTCATTAAAAACAAGCCAGAGGTTTTATTTAACAGGTATATTGCATATTTTTGGTCAATGTAACATTACACAGTTTGAACAGCAACACTGTGTCTAAATATCGGAATATAAAACACTGTACTTTGAGCAAATTATTCTTTGGCATACCACTAGTGGTACAATATACCACAGTTTGAGAAACACGGATTCAAAGTAAAACAATAGACATTTATAAACTTAATTTTTGGCATTATTTCAATTATATGTATTTAGTTGTGTTTTTGGTCAGCAAGTGCAGATTGAAACTACTCATTTTCAAGGCAAAAACAAAAGTACCGTACTTTTCGGAGTATAAGTCGCACCGGCCGAAAATGCACAATAAAGAAGGGAAAAAACATATATAAATCGCACTGGAGTATAAGGCGCATTTTTTGGGGAAATTTATTTGATAAAACCCAACACCAAGAATAGACATTTGAAAGGCAATTTAAAATAAATAAATAGTGAACAACAGGCTGAATAAGTGTACGTTATATGACGCATAAATAACCAACTGAGAACGTGCCTGGTATGTTAACGTAACATATTATGGTAAGAGTCATTCAAATAACTATAACATATAGAACATGCTATACGTTTACCAAACAATCTGTCACTCCTAATCGCTAAATCCCATGAAATCTTATATGTCTAGTCTCTTACGTGAATGAGCTAAATATTATTATTTGATATTTTACGGTAATGTGTTAATAATTTCACACATAAGTCGCTCATGAGAAAAAGTCGCACCCCCGGCCAAACTATGAAAAAAACTGACTTATAGTCCGAAAAATACGGTATGTGAAGTGAGCAAATTATTAATATTTATCTATCAGTTTCGTCACATTTTCTCAGAATATTCAAATTGCGGTGTAGTTTAAATATTATTCAAAAACTATTGTTTTATCCCGTATTTTGCACTTGCCTGATTGAACGGAGCTGTGCTTTGCGTTCCGCTTCTCCCCCAGGTTTAATGTTCCTTGGTCTCCTGCTGGTTTGTTTAGTTACATACAGTCCCCCGCCCCCCTCCTCCCATCCTCCCAAGGTTGGAACGTGAGCGGTTCCTGGCCGCCAAAAAAGCAGGGACAAAATTGGCATGCCTGGTGCAATAAAACATAATGTCCTTCAGGAAAAGCCAAGACGCGGACATTCCCAGCGAACATCTCGGCGGTAGTAAAAGTCTCAGCCAGCTGCAGTGAAATGGGACACGAGGTGGAGAGGGACAAAATGCTGCTCGCCCGATACTGATAGTGACCCAGCACGGGGCTCCTGTTACATATCGCCGGGCGGGAAAAAAAACAACGTCATGTGTCGTTTCTAATTTGGATGGTTTTATTAGCAGATAATGGTTTTGTGATATATGAGGTACATCACGCCTCACTATGGGTGACATGCTAACATGTGTTGCGAAAGATCCGAAACAGATCGCAAAAAAGCGAGATGTTTACTTCGCTCGAGCCCTCTTCTAAAAAGTCAAAAGCTGTCTGTTGGAAGATGTAAAGGGAGTTGTGAATAAACTGGTGGTGTTCCTCAGGGCTACTTTCTAAGTCAGGGGTCGGCAACCCAAAACGTTCAAAGAGCCATATTGAACCAAAAATACAAAAAACGAATCTGTCTGGAGCCGCAAAAAATGAAAATCCGTATATAAGTGTCTATTATAGCTATAATAGCCTACTATCACAATGACTATGTGTCGCAGGCTGAAGCAAATCTACACATTTTTACAACATTAGAAACCATTAGTAAATCAGAGGCTACTCAGAAGGTGAAATAACTCCTGGAAATGACTGGCTATTAATGGCCAAAGGTATAGATGTGTGTGTCCAAGTTAAAGAAAACGGCAGGGTGTCTTCTTTTAATTGATTTAGTACAATCTTTGGCAGCCAATATTACATACATATAATATGTCATGAGACATGCAAAACTAATTTAAATACAAAGAGGATAAAAGTAAAGGATATTAAATGAGCTCAAATATACCTACAAATTAGGCATAATGATGCAATATGTTTATTTAATAGCTTGCAGTCATGCACTGGCCAAATATGCCTGATTAGCACTCCAACAAGTCAATAACATCAACAAAGTGCAGCTTTGTGCATTCACGTACAGCATAAAACTTTTGGTGGACAAAATGAGACAAAGAAGGAGTGGAAGACTTGAAGGCCTACTGAAATGATTTTTTTTTATTCAAACGGGGATAGCAGATCCATTCTATGTGTCATACTTGATCATTTTTACATCCTGTCGGGCAAACAACGTCTACACCAGGCGGGATCTCATAGAAGTCGGATCTCCCGGAGAAAACGCCGTCACGGCCGAGTTTATCCGTGTAAACAACATCCCGGAAGAAATTGCGAGACAACCCGGATCTCCATGGTACACTATACCCGGAACAAAGCGCCGCAGGCGGCGTAGAGAACGTAAACAGAAACGAGGCTGCAGAGCTGGTCTGCTGGAGAGGCTAAGACAACGACCGAACAGACCACCACTGCCGAGTATATTTCTCACAAATGCAAGATCACTTGCAAACAAGATGGACGAACTGAGGCTACAGGTAGCAACGAACACCACCGTGAGGAATAGCTGCGTGCTAATAGTCACAGAAACCTGGCTCCATTCATCCATCCCGGACCTAGCTATCGAGCTAACAGGCTACACTCTACACCGCCTGGACAGGACAAAAGAGGCTACAGGGAAATCGTGTGGAGGAGGACTATTAATATTCACAAAGGACACATGGGGAACACACATAAGCATTGTGAGTAGCCACTGTTCCCCTAATCTAGAATATCTGACTATTAAATGTCGACCCTTTTACCTGCCGAGGGAATACAATGCTGTGTTGCTAACCACAGTGTACATAGCGCCAGATGCTAACGCTAGGTCAGCTGCATGATACAATCAACCAGCAACAAAGCATGTATCCGGAGGCTGCTCATATCATTGCAGGAGACTTTAACCATGCTAACCTGAAGGTAGTGCTCCCCAAACTACACCAGCATGTAAAATGTGCCACAAGAGGCAAAAACACACTGGACAAGGTTTACTCAAATATTAAACTGGGCTACAGAGCTAAACCTTTAGCACACATGGGCCAGTCAGACCACACATCCCTGCTACTCATCCCAGCATACACCCCCACCCGGATAAGTGCTCCCACCACAACAAAGTCCATCAAAACCTGGCCTGAAGGTGCCACTGAAAAGCTGCAAGACTGCTTTGACACCACTGCGTGGGAGGTCTTTGTAGACGAGGACCTGGAGAAATACACATCAGGAGTACTGGGCTACATAAAACACTGCACAGACTCTGTTACTGTGGATAAGCGCGTCCGAGTCTATTCCAACACAAAGCCATGGATGACGAGAGAGGTGCAGAGGCTGCTGAGGGAGAGGGACACCGCGTTCAGATCTGGCGACGGGGAGCTCTACAGCACTGCCAGAGCCAGCCTGAAGCGTGGTATCAGGGAGGCTAAGGAGGACTACAAAAAAAAGATTGAGGACTGCTTCCAAAGCAACGACTCCAGGAGGGTATGGCAGGGGGTCCAGCACATGACCAACTACAGGCCCAGCAACCTCCCGGCCGGCAGGGGAGACCCCCGGCTGGCAGAGGAGCTGAACTCCTTCTACGCCCGCTTTGAGGTAACACCATCGGAAGCAGTCACACTTTATTCAGTAGCAACACCTCACCCAACAGCCACACCTCACTCGGCAGACCACAGCAGCCTCACCCTTTCAGTGACGGAACACGAGGTCAGACGCACACTGAAAGCCGTGAACCCGAGGAAGGCTGCGGGACCGGACGGCGTCTCCGGACGGGTGCTGAGAGACTGCGCTGATCAGCTGGCTGGTGTCCTCACCGACATCTTCAACCGGTCCCTGTCCCAGGCCACCGTCCCATCCTGCCTGAAAACCTCCACCATCATCCCGGTCCCCAAAAAGAAAAACACTGTCAGCTGTCTGAACGACTACCGGCTAGTGGCACTCACTTCCATCACAATGAAGTGTTTCGAGAAACTGGTCCGGACCCACATCCTCTCATCCCTACCGCCCGCATTGCACCCCCATCAGTTTGCCTACCGAGCCAACAGGTCTACGGAGGACGCCATCGCTACGGCTCTCCACTCCGCCATGTCCCACATGGAGGGGGGGGCGGGGGGGGGGGAAGCTATGTACGGCTGCTCTTTGTAGACTTCAGCTCTGCATTTAATACCATCTTACCTGACAGACTGGTGACCAAGCTAGCAGACCTCGGAATATCCAACCCCACCTGTCTCTGGATTAAAGACTTCCTGACTGACCGCCATCAGAGGGTGAGGATGGGTACCCACACCTCCACAGCCCTCAGCCTCAGCACCAGCTCACCTCAGGGCTGCGTGCTGAGCCCCCTGCTCTACTCACTCTACACCCACGACTTCACAGCCACCCACCCCGGCAATCACATCATAAAGTTTGCCGATGACACAACGGTGGTGGGCTGCATCTCTGGGGTCGACGAGACGGCATACCGGGACGAAGTGGAGCAGCTGGCAGTGTTGAGCAGGGTGAACAACCTGAAGCTGAACCAGCTCAAGACCCAGGAAGTGATCTTGGACAGCAGGAGGAGAAAAACTACCATACAGCCCCTGTACATCGACGGGGGCTGTGTGGAAAGAGTCTCATCCCTACGCTTCCTGGGAGTTCACCTGGATGAGGACCTGTCCTGGAGGACCAACACCACGGCCATCGTCAAGAGGGCACAGCAGAGGCTCTACTTCTTGAGAGTACTCAGGAATCTCCACCTGAGACAGGATCTGCTGGTGTCCTTCTACCGCTGTTCTGTGGAGAGCATCCTCACATACTGCATCTGCGTATGGTTCTGCAGCTGCACAGCAGCAGAGAGGAAAGCTCTCCAGAGGGTCGTCAACTCGGCCCAAAAAATCATCGGGTGCCCCCTCCCCTCCCTGGAAGAACTGTATAACTCCCGCTGCCTGAAGAAGGCAGTCAACATACTCAAGAACCCATCCCACCCCGGCAACAGCCACTTCGATCGGCTGCCTTCCGGCAGACGTTTCAGAACCATGCGAACCCGCACAAATAGACCCAGGAACAGTTTCTACCCCCGGGCCATAACTGCAGTAAACGCAGCTAAATTGTAAAAAAAACAAAAAACAAAAACTCCCTCACGTGCAACATGAGGAAGCCACCGGTCAATCCCGATCCGGGACTGTGTAATCAGCGATTACATGCCAACTGGACAATATTTATCATATTTATTCACACAATTAATCCACAGTAAAAAGCCTGCACAGCATAGGAGGTAGGAAATGCTGACTCCCACCCCCTTAGCACACTGGGATTCAGCATTACTCCTCTCTAGTCACTTTATACTTTTTACTGTCTCGTTTTCTTTTACATTGCCTCCTAGAGTGGTCTTAGGCCACATTGTATATTGCATATAGTGTATATTGTGTTGTTTTTGTATATTGTGTGGTTTCTTCTTTTTAAAAAAAATGCAAAGCACCTCAGGGAAGCAATCTAAATTTCGTTGGACCTGTACCTGTACATGCACAATGACAATAAAGATCATTCATTCATTCATTTCGCGATATTGCCATATTTTTGCTGAAAGGATTTAGTATAGAACAACGACGATAAAGTTTGCAACTTTTGGTCTCTGATAAAAAAAAAAAAGCCTTGCCCCTACCGGAAGTAGCGTGACGACACCGGAGGAAAGGCTGCTCACATTTTCCTATTGTTTACACCAGCAGCAAGAGAAATTCGGACCGAGAAAGCGACGATTACCCCATTAATTTGAGCGAGGATGATAGATTCGTGGATGAGGTACGTGAAAGTGAAGGACTAGCGTGCAGTGCAGAACGTATCTTTTTTCGCTCTGACCGTAACTTAGGTAAAAGGGCTCATTGGATTCCACACTCTCTCCTTTTTCTATTGTGGATCACGTATTTGTATTTTAAACCACCTCGGATACTATATCCTCTTGAAAATGAGAGTCGAGAAAGCGAAATGGACATTCACAGTGACTTTTATCTCCATGACAATACATCGGCGAAACACTTTAGCTACTGAGCTAACGTGATAGCATCGGGCTCAAATGCGGATATAAACAAAAGAAATAAACCACTGACTGGAAGGATAGACAGAAGATCAACAATACTATTAAACCGTGGACATGTAAATACACGGTTAACGCTTTCCAGCTTGGCGAAGCTGTTGCTAACGACGCCATTGAAGCTAACTTAGCAACGGGACCTCACAGAGCTATGATAAAAACATTAGCGCTCCACCTACGCCAGCCAGCCCTCATCTGCTCATCAACACCCGTGCTCATCTGCGTTCCAGCGATCGACGGAAGGACGAAGGACTTCACCCGATCATCCGTGCGGTCGGCAGCTAGCGTCGGCTAGCGCGTCTGCTATCCAAGTAAGTCCTCCTGGTTGTGTTGCTACAGCCAGCCGCTAATACACCGATCCCACCTACAACTTCCTTCTTTGCAGTCTCCATTGTTCATTAAACAAATTGCAAAAGATTCACCAACACAGATGTCCAGAATACTGTGGAAATTTGAAATGAAAACAGAGCTTTTTGTATTGGATTTAATGGGCTCCGAATACTTCCGCTTCCACTGTTGACGTCACGCGCAAACGTCATCATATCGAAACGTTTTCAACCGGAAGTTTTGCGGGAAATTTTAAATTGCACTTTATAAGTTAACCCGGCCGTATTGGCATGTGTTGCAATGTTAAGATTTCATCATTGATATATAAACTATCAGACTGCGTGGTCGGTAGTAGTGGGTTTCAGTAGGCCTTTAACATGTAAACATACTGTTGCATCACAGTCCACACTATGGTGAGTTCCAGAACCGCCAAAATTAGTAGGACAAAACGATGTTCACCAAATACTCTCATCAGTGAAGCATACACACAAACATATTAAACAGTGGGCTTTCTAACAATTAGGAAGATCTGTGTCATGTTTGCCCTCAAAACAAAAAAACATACCAAAACAAAAAACAATACCCCCCCATCTTTTTCCATTTCCAACCCTTTTAATAAATGCCACTAGGGCGGCACTAAAGAGCCGCGGGTTGCTGACCTCCGTTCTAAGTCCATTGATTATTTTTTATAAAACGCTTTAATAAAGTGGTGCCGCTATTAAATTGTTGTTAGACGATCACCACAAGGTGATGCTAGTCCCTGATTAGATGAAGATGATTTGTCTTCAGGGGTTTTGCTAAATCTGTAGGCTGGCTTGACAGAAGGTGGAACTACACGAGACAAGCTCAGGTGTGCTCCCGTTTCTAATAATGGGTTTCCTTTGAGTTGTTTAGCAAGCAACAGTCTTTAGCTTTACTGTAAGCAAGCAACTTGGCTACATTTAAAAGCTAAAATTAACAGTACAACACCATTGGTTGCACCAAAATCCCTGTGGATGTGGGAGTGCCGGTCAGACACCGCAACAATTTCCACCAGCTGCTTAAAGCGGGCAGGTTGTTATTAGATATGGAAGGTATGATGGTTATGTAACACTTTTAGTGGACAACTTGACATTTTAAATCCAGCCTTTAGTGACCCGAAAGGTTATTAGGAACGCATTTTGCACAATTGTTCTGAAAAATACAATATAGTTAGCATCCGCCCACTTTTCTCTCATTGGTCAGGAATCTTCAATAAAACTAAACCGGATCGAATGTTTACTGCCATCGTTAACCTCGGGGTGGTTGTACTGTACGTGTTTGCTGGGCATAAAAACACAAAAATAACCTCACTTTTATGATCGGGGCATTGTTGAACCCCAGCATGTTTCTCTCAAATGTACTGTACAAGTCAAACTGAAAACATTTGAAAGTCCATTCATTTTGACAATTCAACTTCAAATGTGAAACTAAATAAGTGATATTCAAGGAGCTTTATTTGTCATGCACATATGCACATGTACGGTAAAGTGAGATACATTGCATCTAGAAAATGTTAACCCATTTTTTCCACATTTTGTTACGGTCCAGCCGTATTCCAAAATGGAAAAAATTCATTTTTGTCAAAATTCTACAGAATTTTTTTTATTTCTAAATAACAAAAAATAAATAAAAATGATCACATGTACGTACTGTAGGTATTCACAGCCTTTGCTCAAAACTTTGTTGATGCACCTTTGGCAGCAGTTACAGCCTCAAGTCTTTTTTAATACAATGCCACAAGATTGGCACACCTATCTTTGGGCAGTTTTGTCCATATCTCTTTGCAGCACCTCTCAAGCTCCATTAGGTTGGATGGGACAAGTTGGTTTTCATCCAGGATGTCTCCGTACATTTCTGCATTCATCTTTCCCTCTAACCTGACTAGTTTAACAGTTCCTGTCACTGAAAACCATCCCCACAACATGATGCTGCCACCACCATGCTTCACTGTAGGGATGGTATTGGCCTGGTCGTTTCCTCCAAACATGATGCCTTGCATAAACGCCAAAGAGTTCAAGCTTTGTCTCATCAGACTAAATAATTTGAGTTCTCATGGTCTTCAGGTGCATTTTGGCAAATTTATTTTTATTTACTAATAAATGGCTTCCATCTGGCCACTCTATACCATACAGGTCTGATTGGTGGTTTGCTGCTTCCCATCCAATCCAATGGAGCTTGAGAGGTGCTGCAAAGAGGAATTAGCAAAACTGCCCAAAGACAGGTGTGCCAAGCTTGTGGCATCATATTTAAAAAGACTTGAGGCTGTAATTGCTGCCAATGGTGCATCAACAAAGTATTGAGCAAAAGCTGTTAATACTTATGTACATGTGTTTGTATTTTTTAATAAATGTGGATTTTTTACCCTCTAATGTCATTATAGGGTAGTCTGTGTAGAATTTTCAGGACAAAAATGTATTTATTCCATTGTGGAATAAGGCAGTAACATAACAAAATTGTGAAAAAAGTGAAGCGCTGTGAATATTTTCCGGATGCATTGTATGTCAAGTTTTTATTTGTTATTTTGATAATCATGGTTTAGTTTTTGAAAACCCCAAATTGTCTGAGATTTTCAATGCAATGTTTTTATTAGAAAAACTATATTAAAAGAAGGCTTGAAATATCTTGACTTGCGTGTTATGAGCCTATTCACACATTTAAAAAACACTTTAAGACCAATGTCTTGAAAAAATATATCACTCTTGAATCAACACAGTAGTTAATACTATGATCAATGTTAATTTAAATACTAAATGTGGGATATAAATAATAATGGAAGTGTAATTGTTTGTATATAGTATATAAATTGGTACAAAGGTTTAACACGTGTACAAGGATATTTCACATGCCTTTGCTGTGTATATGATTGAACAGTGTTTATGTTGTGTATAATGTGTATTTATAATATATTGTACAAAGGACATTTAATAATTTTCGGAAGTTCATTTTGTACAAAGGACATTTCATAATTTTCGGAAGTTCATCTTGTACTTTGACATTGTTTATAAGGTTAGGCGCAATAAGTGTTCAACTTCAGCCTAAACCCTTTCGGTCTGCATCATTTTCAATCTATGAATGTACAACTGTTTGTTTATTTTGTTGACGATTGACCGAAGAATAATAAACTAATATAATATACACTACCGTTCAAAAGTTTGGGGTCACCCAAACAATTTTGTGGAATAGAACAAGAATAGACTGTCGAGTTTCAGATGAAAGTTCTTTTTCTGGCCATTTTGAGCGTTTAATTGACCCCACAAATGTGATGCTCCAGAAACTCAATCTGCTCAAAGGAAGGTCAGTTTTGTAGCTTCTGTAATGAGCTAAACTGTTTTCAGATGTGTGAACATGATTGCACAAGGGTTTTCTAATCATCAATTAGCCTTCTGAGCCAATGAGCAAACACATTGTACCATTAGAACACTGGAGTGATAGTTGCTGGAAATGGGCCTCTATACACCTATGTAGATGTTGCACCAAAAACCAGAGATTTGCAGCTAGAATAGTCATTTACCACATTAGCAATGTATAGAGTGTATTTCTTTAAAGTTAAAACTAGTTTAAAGTTATCTTCAATGAAAAGTACAGTGCTTTTCCTTAAAAAATAAGGACATTTCAATGTGACCCCAAACTTTTGAACGGTAGTGTATATACATATATATATGTCATATATTGGTTTCACCGGGTAAATCTAATTGCTGGAATAAACAAACCTTTGAACGATATTCTTCTTTTTTTTTTTTTACTTTCACTTGTATATAGAGAAAGTAAAGGTATTGGTACAACTACATATGTATGGATGTAGATTAGTAGTAATTCTTTCGGATTTTTACCAATTTTCATTACCGGTAGTTAAAATCGAGAAGTTAAAAACACAACAAAAACCTATAGTGATACATAACATTTTAAAACAAAAATATATTCTGTTCACTGTCTGTCACTGTTGACTCAATAAGTACTGACGCCTTCTGATTAGCAGAATTTTCCCGCACATGATTAATTCCAATGTAGCGAGGCAGTACTTTTATTTACTATTTCATTTACCAGAGAGCTTCTTACTCATTTACACATACACACGGTAATGGAGAGTATGTCGTGCGGTGTCACCCGCATCAACGGACAGCATTACGAGCGCTCGGCCGTTGATTAAAAGTCTGGGAATCGATCAATCAGTCAGGCAGATATACAGCATGCTATTATTATCAACTGTAGTCTTGTTATTATTATATGTATTTGTTGATTGACTTGGTATAAATCACATGGTTCTACTGCCTTTTAGATATAAGGTAAAGTTACCAAATACGGTTGGTCAGCAAAACACACTATTAGACTTTTTTTTTTTTTGCATTGCAGGGAATTACATTTGGCAACAGGGACCACGACATGTGTAAATATTAAGATGAATAATATTTCACAATACAGTACATTGTATTGTCCTCTGTTTTGTACTTGGGGCCAATTAGGCCAAAGGAATGAAACAACATCGAGTTCAAAAGTTGATTGGGACAACTAGCCTGTTTTTAATGTCGACTTGAATCACGGTGACACTGAGTGTGTGGTGTGTGTTTGTGTGTGTTTGTGTTGCAACAGACCATATCTCAGCAGCAGCAGCAGCAGATTCAGAGCCAGATCATCTCTCTCTCCATCTATCTCTCCATCTCTCTCTCTCTCGGCTGTGATTACGCGAGTAAAAAGAGCGCTGCGTCGCAGAGAACCAATTTTCCTAATGCACAAGCACACACACCCACACACACACACACAAACCGTTATTGATGAGTTAAATAGGGAGGGGGGCAACACAGGGGCACACGTAGTGCTGGGAAATGGAGAGAGAGGGAGAGGGAGGAGAGTGGCAATGAGGAGAAGGACAAGCTGGACAGGGGACAAAGAGAAGGGACAACTGGCGGGGAAAGGAGAACGAGGAGTGGGGGGGGGGACGGGGGGACGGAGGAGAGGGAAGAGGACATCCAGATGTTCTAAGATGGAGCAGGACGTCCAGAAAGAGGGAGCGGATGACTCCTGTAGAATGTTGTTTTTATGCGTGTGGGAGAAGGAACTTCCAAGACAGACGGGTGGAATAATGCTGCTTTTGTGTCTCAGCCAGTGATTCCTTCCACTTGAAGTACTTAGAAGAGACACAAAAATGGGCTTTGAAAGACAGAGTCGGTCCAAAGCAGACCACAGGAAGACCTTTTGTTAGGGGTACGGCTTAAATGTACTAGCCCTTTTTTTTTTTTTTTTTTTTGCCAAAAACTAAAGAAGAAGAGGTTTCATCAGGAGAAGGCAGCGCATTTTAGGTGAAGACACTTCAAAGATTGTGGAGTTTCTCTTAAAAGCTTTTCTCGGGACATTTGAATTTGCATAAACTTTAGTACAGTCGAAGTTTGGCTGTTCGTCAAGGACCAGAAGAATCAACAAATCTGTCTTCAATTGTCAACCACAGGTAAACCTCGAACTCTAACACTGAAATCTGACAGCAAGACGCTGGAAAGCCTTCTGTTATTGGTTCTCTTTCAATGATGGAACACCAGAAATCTGTTTTGAGGTTCTAGACCAACCAGAATCACTTACTGAGAACCTTTGTGAGCCCTTCTCAGCATCCAAAAGGAACCAGGAGTGGAGGTTTAATATTCTCCAGAAAGTGTCTCATTTCCATGCATCCAGGGTCACAGCAAGAATTTTGGTCTATGTCAGCTGACTTTGGGCCACAAGCGGGCTCCACCCAGTGAAGAGCGCATTCAAGTTGGAATTTATTCTGCTTCATTCACCACAAAACTTGTCTATGTGAGCCACTAAATGTCCTCCAGGACTTTTTGACCAAAAATCTCCTATCCCGACCGTTTCTCTTCTCTTGCAATCAATGGTCAATGCTGAGTCAGCCAATCAGACTGATTTATTGTTGCAAATGGACGGCGAGTAATGCGGGATGATAGGCGGGACACACCACAAAGGGCTACACGGTTTAGCCACGGATGCTAACTGACGCCTCAACTCGAACCTTGTATATTCGGGGGCAGGATTGTCTACCAACTGTGTGATCCTTAAGTCACTTCTCTGGATGTCTTTTCAATTAAGGGCATATCCTCCATAAACGTCCTTGATTAGATTTTTACAGATCAGGACATTATGAAAAAGGTAGTTCCCTGGTCTGTCAAAGAGCTTCGAGTTAAACCAGGACAGAGTGCATACGACAGCAAAGTTTGTACAAACAATTACAGCATTCAAAACAGCTGCAGAACACGACAACAACTTTACGACAACTGTATAGAGTGCGCTTGAGCATCATCTACAATCATCGTCGCCCGCGGAAACCAAGGAGAGCGCGTGCAAGAGAGAGGGAGTGCAACAGCATGGGACTCAGCTGCTTCAAATCCTGGAAACATGACAGAGCAGGCTTCAAAGGTGACCCACACTAACACACAATCAACATATTACTTTTTAATCCCACAAGATCATCAAAGTGTGTGTTTTGTCCTTGGAGAAAATGCTGACTCAGGGGTTTTAAGCTTCTTGAGGTGACCGTTAGGTGTCATAGTACATGCATACTTTGACTTTGAAGAGGCAAGGCAGTGAAATGCAATGTTTTGTTAAGCAAAAAAAACTACCATATTTTAGAAACATAAATATTATCTGAAATAACATTTTAAATTTAGGTCAAAGCTGCAAGTATTAGCTATGGACTCTAGTTGGAGCCTCGTTTTCTTGTGATGTTATCTTGCATCAAGATAATCTGATTTCCTCCTCTGCTCTGATCATTAAGTAACCTCTGCATTAAGACTGACATTGGCTTGTCTGGAAAAAGGACCACTCTCAGTCAAGCTGGTCAAAGGACTTGGACATTCACGTCAAAAACAATTCAAAGCAGGGCCGTTTGTGTGTCTTTAGGGAACAGAGACGTGTTGGCCAGTCCAGGCTCGTATTTCTTCCTGTCCAACAGCGCCGGCCAGGGGGACGAATGGCTGAAAAGCCTCAACAAGGGAGTCTGGATCCCTTTCACAGGTACAAATGAGCCAAATAAGTCTTATGTAGGTTGTTTTCAAGCTTACATTTGTGCTACACGCATTGCTAGGCAACATTCATTGGAACGGTCCCACCTTTTGCAACATGTCAGTAAACAAGTCAAGTTAAAGTAAAGTACCAATGATTGTCACACACACACTAGGTGTGGTGAAATTTGTCCTCTGCATTTGACCTATCCCCTGTTCACCCCCTGGGAGGTGAGGGGAGCAGTGGGGAGCAGCGGTGGCCGCGCCCGGGAATCATTTTTGGTGATTTAACCCCCAATTCCAACCCTTGATGCGGAGTGCCAAGCAGGGAGGTAACGGGTCCCATTTTTATAGTCTTTGGTATGACTCGGCCGGGTTTGAACTCACAGCCTACCAATCTCAGGGCAGACACTCTAACCACTAGGCCACTGAGTAGGTCTTTCCATTGAATGGAACTCGATCAGTCGGTACGGACTAGTATCTCCTGTGCAGGTGTTTTTGGTCAGCGTCTGGAGGAGACAGTGCTGTATGAGCGGCGTTACGGGGTTTGCTCGGTTCCCCTGGTGGTGGAGCAATGCGTGACCTTCATACGCGAGCGAGGTCTACAAGAGGTGGGCTTGTTTCGCCAGCCGGGACGGGCCAGTCTGGTGAGGGAGCTGCAGGAGGCGTTTGATGGCGGGGAGAGGCCCTCATTTGACAGGTACAGTTACTTCCTTTATGCCTCCTCTCTGTGAACACTTTCAGGCAGTTTGACTGTGTAATGCCCGCAGTAACACCGACGTCCACACGGTGGCATCGCTGCTGAAACTCTACCTGCGACAGCTTCCTGAGCCTTTGGTTCCTTACAGCCACTACCAGGACTTCCTGCTTTGCGGCACAAATATTTCTAATGACCGCGTAGAGGTGATGCGCCACTATGTTAAAGTCTTTTATGCAAAAAATCTATTTCAAATACTGCAAAACCCCCTTTTGCTGTTTCAGGGTTTAGAGGAGTTAAGAAATCTTCTTCAGGAGTTGCCAGTGGCCAATTTTAATCTTTTGAAGTTCATCTGCCAGTAAGAAATTCCCATGGGTCTCACAGAAACTAGATTACACAAAATGTAACTTTTCCACTTGCTTTTCTTGTGCAAAGGTTTCTTAATGAAGTCCAGAGTCATTCAAAAGGTAACAAGATGAGCTGTCAGAACTTGGCCACAGTGTTTGGACCAAACATTCTACGAGCCAAGGCTGAGGACCCCCAAAGCATCATGGGAGGTAGATGCTGGATCTCAATTGGTGTGCTTGTGGAGCAGAATGTCAAAATATCCAAAAATGGTTTCCAGGTGCAGCACTGGTCCAGATGCTGATGTTGGAGCTGATCCGAGAAAATGAGTCTCTGTTCTCAAGGATCTCTGCGCCAGTTCCTGCACATCCTGTTGGAGGCTTTTACGCATCACCGAGTACTCTGAGACGACCTCATTTACACCAGCCGCCCTGCCTCCGTCAGATGTCACTGCCGCTAATTGCAGAGAGATGCCAGGAGTCAGGACAGAATACTGTGGATGGACACAATACCAGGTAACCTCGGTGAACTCTGCCCACCGTACTAACTCTCCTGCATCCAAGTCTCTCAATCCGGAATGTCTGGATAGAACTTGGTGGGATGGAGTCATCAACTTGAAGCCTAACTTAGTTTTTCTTGCGTCCTGTAGCTGTATCTCCTCTGTGACTACTGCCACATCGGACGCATCCTCAGGCCACAAGAGATTCCTGGGCCATCGCTATACCTCCTCCCATCCAGAGAACTGCTTCTACCCTGTACCTTCCTCAAGTCAGACCTCGCAGCCTCAACTCGACGGTAATAGTATTGATTATCACCAGCACCTCTCTAGTTGTGGATCCTCTCCAGCTAATGCCCAAAACAGGCAGCATAGATCAATCCATATGGGCTGGATCGAGGCATGGTCTGGTCTGGGAGACACAGTGAGTCATCTATGGAGTTCTGGTGCCACACAGAGCACAGGGGAAGGGCTTGAAATTCCAGAAGTAGCCAGCGGGGGCAGCAGTGATGCGCAAGAAGACAGCACCCCATCTGTTTACGACAATCTGAACAGAGTGTCTTCAAGTCAGACGATGGCGGACGTCGCTTGTGAACAGTTACAGAACAACGGTCAGGGAGAATCCGACGAAGAACCAGAGGACGCATGGCAGACGGTGGACGAATCATCATCGTGGTCTTCCTGTGAGATTTTACCATTGGACAAGAGCAGTGATCCCGAAGTTAGTCCTGACATGACATCAAAGAGGCCACCCTCAAGTCCCGCAGAGGAAAACTGCCAAGAACAGCTTGATAGCGACAACAGAAGCGAGAGTGACACAGGACACCACTTAAACTCCCCAACATCCGTTTCTATCCTAAGCCACATCAGCACTGGAAGCTCTGAGGTGTTTCTTCCCTCAGGTCCTCCTCCAGACCTTCCAGGGAGTGAGCCTCAGTTGCAGTCCAGCAACGCTCAATCACTCCTGGCTGAGCTTCGACAGCAAATGGCCCAGCAAAAGACCGATTATCAGGACAGGATAAAGAGGTGAACAAATTATTTTACTTTTACTTACCTAAACTCTTTTGTTCACCCATTAAGGGTCTTTATTCGGTAGTAACTTCGGTATCACATCAGGTGAGTTTTAATGCAAAAAATCTATTCCATACCGTATACCGCAGCAGTACCGATTTGGTTTGCGGTAACTTTACAGAACTTTTGACAATAGGAATGCAACTAAACCATACTTCTTCATGGAAACAGAGGAGTCAGATAAGAGTAGGCCAACCAGAAACGAACCAATCTGAAGAACATTACAACAAATACTACGAAATAATAGAACCATACTTAGTGATGCCTGTGTCCCGGCCCCAGGTTGGAGCTCTGCAACGACACCCTCCAGCGGCAAGTACTGGTACTGCGGGACAGTTTGGAGCAGCAGAAGCGAAGCCAGAGCGTGGCCGAGGTCAAGATCCGCAAAATGGAGCAGGCCAAGGCGGCTGCGGATCACCGTAACTCGACGCTGCAGACGGAGATGGAGCTGTTCTTCCAGATGAGTGGGAAGATGAGAACACGGGAGGAAAGGCATGATGATGGTGGGGGAGAAAGGAGAAAACGCACCTTAAAGAGCCTGTGAAGGTGAAGGGAAAGATGAAAGGATTAGTGAATGCTGGGGTTGTTATTCTTTCTGTATATTTTACAATTTCTCTAAATCAAGGATACATGATTTGCTATTTTATACACTTACAAACATAAAGGAAGCATTGCTGTGTTTGCATGAATGAGCTTTTATATAAAAAAAACAAACACTGAAAAGAAACTTGTAGCTGTATTTTATATCGGCAGTGCAATTTTAACGACACAGTAATACACGGAAATTGTCTCTGAACCAAAAGTGCAGACAAGTGCATCCAAATCTAATCACCTTGGTAGCAGGAAGTTTTAAAAATATGGAAGACACAATGACTTTAGATGAGAATTCTGCGTTTATTCTCACATTAAGACTTTCTGAATCAAGCCAAAGGCTCGTGAACAGATTACATTTAGAGACAGCCTTCAGTCCCACAGACAGAAAGACATTTACTATTCACAGCTGCTGCGTTTTCTAAAGGACATGGGGACGCCACAGCCGGCTGACAGGAACGCCATAGAGGGGTAACAGGAACGCCATAGAGGGGTAAGAGGTACGTAACGGTCTCTTTTGCCAGTAAAGCGGCTGATCCTCAATAAAAAAAAAAATAAGTGCAATAATAACAATGCTTTACTAACAGGACATCCAACCTCACAACTAAAAACCTCTGAGAAATATTTTGACATCATAGTATGGATCTAATTGTTGGTTTCAAAGCTTCTTTTTCTGACAAAAAAAATCCAACATTGAAAAGCAAAAGGTTTTTTTCTTTATAACAAAATTTGACGACAAAAACAAGAAATGTAATCATCTCACTACACATACATATGTATTCATTAAAACATCTAAATAATACAGAGGCGACGTTAAACAAAAGAAAACAAAGACTATAATATGTAATCGTGGGAGTCTGCATGTTTTGTATATTTTCTCCTTTTTGCCACACATTTCATATAAGTCATTAATTAGCAGTGCAGCATGACAAAGAAAAATACTCATATCTCTGGTGCTAGAAAGGAAGCTAAAGTGCAGTTAAAATTGTGTTTCAGTACATTTAAAATGGAATATGGAAAGTTTTATAAAGCTGCATATGGGTCCATGTAAAATTTGTTAATTTGGATAATAATATTTTAGGATTTAGGTTATAATTGTCACAAAATCTTTTTTTTGCGAGATTATAGTGAATGCATCGTAGCTCACTTGGCGGCAGTAACCGTAACAGGGGTCCCTTAGGTAGCTAGTAAACGCTAAGGTCGCATCCCAGCAGGCACAAGACATTGATTATATGTACGCGTCTTTTAAAACTGACTTTGAAACAACGTTGCAAAAATAGTTGTATTTGTAAATTGAGACACCGTGGATGTTGGGAAATGACCAAATTCAATGGTCAACTCAACGTCAGACCCTAACATTAATTAAACGTTGTCAAAAAGCATGTTGTTCCGTTAGGTTTGAGTTTGCTCGACGTCAGGACCTAATTCAACAAGTTTTCAACATTGTTTGAATGTCTTGAGCCTGCTGGGATGTGCCTGAAGTCAGTATTTTGAACACAATTTTCATGAAAACGTGCCTATTAAGTCCCACTTGTAAAGTATCAATTAAATTTACGTTATTGCCTGTGGGGAAGAATAGCTTCTAAAGCCAACAAATTAGGGGCACATTCGCCAACTCCCTCACAAACAGTAGAACTTCTAATGCAGAATCAAGTTGTAGAATTCAGAATTTGACCAAAATGTTCAGGAAAACTAGTAAACTTCCTCCATCTATCCATTTTCTACTGCTTGTCCCTTTCAGGGAACTATTAAATACAATTAAATGATTTTCAATGGAGACATTTTTTTTTAAACTGGAAGTGTTTTAACATATAAGCCATGATTATATGTATGCCAGTACACGTACTACGAGAGTTTTATGAAATGGTTTACATTAGATTCGAATATTCATTTTATGTCTTCAAGAGCTGCCACTATGTGTGAGTGAAATTGGAAAGTCAACCACATATGTCAGATAATGATTGTGGACATCGCCATGCTCGTTTCACATTAGCTGACTCAATTGAATGATGCGTTCATAATAAGGAGGAGCGGCAAATCAGGTAACAGATCAGACTTAAGACTTCATCAGCGCCTAGAAGCCGGAGGGCGTCAGGATGTTCATATCTCGTGGCTTGAGCTTGTGCGGGCGCGCCCCCTGTCGCCGACCCTCCACCATCGGGATCTCCATTTTGGGTGGTGCTACTTTCTGGGCGTCGGGGCCGTCGGCCAGTCGAGTGGCCTGGGCCTTCATGACCTCCATGGCGCTCGGCTTCTGGGCACCGCGGTACACCTGCAGTGCAAAGCCTGCTATGGTAAAGACAGAAGGGGGGGGGGGGGGGGGGGGGGGGGGGTGGATGGATTTAGCTTTGATTACATTGTAGCCTCCTGGACCACGTTTTTGATTGGAAAAAAATGTGGCAGCCTCCACACTAAGAAAAAAAACACTACGCTGATGAATTATTGGGATTATTTTACAAAGTCGACATCTCTACCACAACACAGACCACCTGCAGAACTGATGTGATCTGTAAAGGGGTCAAATAGGACACGTTTTAAGGAAAAGTATGAAGTTCTCAAAGAAAGTGACATGAATCTACTTTTCAATGAGTGAAAAAATTAAACAACGCATACTATGCAGTAGAATTATTTTACTACATGTACAATAGAATTAGTAGTTTTTAACTAGTGAGAGACTATTTTGGTGTAATTTTTTATTTTGTGGTTTATTGCTCGAGTTGATTTTGTACCTGTTATTTATGTTTTTTCTGTACATTTTTGTTATTTTTTTTAATTTTTACTCTTGTTCAGGTGGTAGCAGTTTTAAAAAAAATGCAGTTTTAAAAAAAATACTAAAACAATCTGGCTTGGCTGCAATATTTTATGGGAATATATGTAAAAGTACATATAATTGCTACAGTAATTGTAATAATATATACATGTGTATACACATAGATACACACACACACACACATTTTTTTATATATATATATGTACACACTATATACTGTATATAAATATATATATAATGTGTGTGTATATATATATATATATATATATATATATACACATACACACACACGTGTATGTATGTATGTATATATATATATATATATATATATATATAGATATAGATCTATATATATCTATATATATAGATCTATATCTATATATATATATATATACACATACATGTGTGTGTGTGTGTGTATATGTATATATATATATATATTATTACACACATATATATATATATACACACACATGTATACATATATATAATGTGTAATAATATATATATACACACACACATTCATACACGTTTGTGTGTGTGTGTATACATACACACACACACACACACACACACACACACACACACACACACACACACACACACACACACACACACACACATACACACACACACATTTAAAAAAATAGTTATTGTAATTACTACTTCTATGTGAATATAATATATTATAAAATTGGGATTCAGAATCAATTCCCCGATTCAGCAAGATTATTGAGTCAAACCAAATTTCGCATTATTATTTGGTAAAAAAAATGATTTTAAAAAACTTTCAAGAATCGATTTTTTAAATTATGAATTGATTTAGAATTGAAATAAATAAGAATCGTGACTTGGATTTGAATCGATTTCTTGAAGCACCTCTATTATATATTATACTACCTACTCAGTGGCCTAGTGGTTAGAGTGTCTGCCCTGAGATCGGTAGGTTGTGAGTTCAAACCCCGGCCGAGTCATACCAAAGACTATAAAAATGGAACCCATTACCTCCCTCAGCATCAAGGCTTGGAATTGGGGGTTAAATCACCAAAATGATTCCCGGGCGCGGCACCGCTGCTGCCCACTGCTCCCCTCACCTCCCAGGGGGTGATCAAGGGGATGGGTCAAATGCAGAGGACAAATTTCACCACACCTAGTGTGTGTGTGACAATCATTGGTACTTTAACTCTTTTAACTATATAAGATGCATTTATACAAACATATATATACTCTGCAGTTGAGTAAAAAAAAACAACCTTGATTAATATATGACATTGCATCTCAATTATTTTCTCTTTCGTCGCCCCCATACAAATAAAATATTTTTCTCTCCCCCCCTCCCCACCGTGACTACAAATAGTATAACTTCGCTATAAAATTGTTATAAGTACACCTCTGCATAATATTAAAAAAACAACAACAACCACACACTAGTCGTTCCTCTTCATCCACTATAGTCATAGTGAAGCAAAGGGCTACATACGCGTAGTCATATTGTAGTACAGCAAAAAAAAAAAACATGTTCGACGAGGTCACCCGGGACCCCCACCAGGGGCCCCCCACACTATTTGAGAATATGACAAACTACAGTACTTATATTTTTAAGTTACCTACCTAAAGTCATGCAAACGGCTTGTGCTGATTCATTTATGTGTACACAAACAACTGTGCTCCTCTGCTGGCTGCTGCTGTCATTAACCCACTAATCCAATATGGCCACCAGTCTGAAGGTCGTCCATTCACTTATTAACCCACCCCCTTTTTTGTTTATGTAGGACGACAACCTGATGTCACCTCTGTGTGTTTACATGGGCACAGCCGGCTTGTTCCGTGTATTTATTTACACATTTTCATGCACTTTTCTTGTAGTTTTACGTTATGCAAAACGTCAGCTTTGTTTACCTGCATTAGATGGATCGGAGCCCAGGTCCGAGGTGGACTTATGTACGAAAGGCCGTGGCCCAAACACGCCCCAGCGTTCCAATACGCCTCCTCCCGCCGCATCTCCTCCTCCTAGGTCCACGCTGCTGTTTGTGGAGCTGACGCTGATGTCAGAGCTCGTGCTGCTAAACCAGGTCCTGCACCAATCGGGAGTGAAGATACGTGTGAGCTCGGATGCGGTCACTTGGCGCTCGTCGCGCGGGTTAGTTTGAGTGTACCTGCGCTGCTGTGTAGGGGAGCTGTGCGGAGTGGTGGTTGGAGTGGACTGGGCCGAGGAGCTCTGGTGCTCCTCTCGGGTCTCCATGCTTTGGATCTGCATTTTCTGCACATCAGCAAAACAATTAGTGGAGTGCTTTTGCTATCTTGTACAGCCCCTTGATATGCATGCGTCTTACCTGGAAGGATTCAGGCATACGGTGGAGGCGGCGCGTCTCCTCTGCATTGAGGCCTTTGTGGGGCATGTAGCTGGAGTCCGTCAGCCCCGCCTTCTGCTCAAACTTGTGCATGCTTTCATGAGTCTGCTCTAAAAAAAAACAAAAAAACATAACTGCCTTAGAATTTTTTATATGTTCTACTGAGAACAATAGTGAACATTTGTCTGTGGTCTATTTATTTTGTCAGAGTTACACATTTTTGAAAACACTAGCTCTGTTATTCCAAACACATATTTAAAATATTAATGTAGACAATTGCTGTCATTGTCTTACTGGTGATGAGAGAGTTGAGGATCATGGAGGAGGCCTTGGTCTTCACCACACTTTGTGACCTGGAGGGGGGGCTGTTGGAAAAATTAGACTGACGCACAGAACCACCGCCTTCTTCCTCCTGATGAAAAAAAACCCACAATGGACATTAGAAATATTAAGTTAAGATAGTGTTTCACTTTAAAAAAGGAAAAGCAAAGGTTTACCAACACCATCCAGATGTACAATATACAATAAAGACATACTAAAAATATTTTTTTCACAAAGAAAAGAAAAAGTACCGTGCAAATGAAGTACCGTATTTTCCGCACTATAAGGCGCGCCTAAAAACCTCCAATTTTGTCAAAAGCTGACAGTGCGCCTTATATATGGACCAATATTGAGCCTCCAACAGGTAAAAGTTTCAATCAATCAATCAATCGCAACCACGGTAAGCAGCCGCCAACTTCATTTTCCCCATCTTCATTTTCCCCCGTAGAAGAAGAAGAAGCGTGCGGTGCATGCTGGGATACATGACTGCGCGAGGCGTGCCATTTCATTTCCATTTGTTTGTTTATGTAAAGACCCCCAAAATGGCTCCTATTAAGAGACACACTTACGACGCAGAGTTTAAACTTAAGACGATCAGTCCCGCAGTAGAACACGGGAGCAGCAGCGACACTGACTCGATTAATGACGACTTCGACGAGACGGATGCGGGCATGTTGGATGCCGTATTCGCCCAACTGTTTAATTCAGACACTGAAGAAGAAGAATTCGAGGGATTCGTGGATGAGGAATAACTTCATAAAGTGAGCTTTACATGTTTGTGTGTAGTGTTGTATGACATTAACGTTTGAGCAACGTTGAGTTAGTGATATATTTTTACTGCTCTGCACTATTTCGAGTGTTACTATATTGTGATTGCACTAACGTTTGATTTACCGTAACAGTATCAGACTGTTTTTTACGTGTTTATTGAATCAGGGAAAAGTTCCCCTCCACTATGTGATATAAATGTTGCACTACATGTTATACCTTGCTGTTGTAAAAAGAGAAACAAAACACCACGTCACTGACTTTACCTCTGGGTAAATAATAAAACAGCTGTTTATTCATTTTGGGAGTGAAAGGAGTTGTCAGAACGCTGGTTTGTAATCTATTAATAAAGTTTGACTGACCTATCTGACTGTTTTGTTGACATTCCCTTTAGCGCAGCTCCATTTAATGGATGCATAACGTAACCCCAGCCTCTACTATAGCGTCTATTCTATGCACCTTATAATGCGGCGCGCCTTATATATGAACAACGTTTTAAAATATGCCATTCATTGAAGGTGCGCCTTATAATCCGGTGCGCCTTATAGTGCGGAAAATACCGTAATACAACTGCGAGAAGTTAAAGAATCTGAATCAAAATAATATAAAAATAAAGTCCTAAATTTATGTTATTAAAGTTACAAAATTACAAGGTAAAAAAACAGCAATATCAAAATAATTAAGTAATAGTAATTAGCAGTGTTTCCTTAGGGACATTTACTTGTGGCAGGCGTTCCATGTTTTTTTACTCCCCTTAAATGTTATTTATCTTTACTACAGCATCCATTACACTTACATGCAACTACCAATTAGAATTACGTCATTACATCAGCCCCCCCCCCCCCTGCTATGAATGATTACAGTCCTGTGGAAAACAATGATTGGTACTGCACTTTACAAGACTATAATAGCACTATTATGAAGAAAAATTGTCTTATACATTTAAAAATTGTGATTTACAGAATTAAAGTCATAATTTTACTGTAAAGAGTTGTAATCTTTAGTAGTGGCGCTGAAAAAAATACATTCACATGCTAATTGCGATTCTTATTTTTTACAGATTCATAATTTTTAAGAATCTATTTTTTTCCATAAAATACAACTTTCAAAAGACACAATTTTAGGCCATCTTTGTGTTTACATATAAGTCAGCAGCCAGGATGGGCTTGTGTGTAGCCTGTAACTGTTTGGAAAAGGTTTTATTAAATTTAATATACCAAATGATACATTGCGAGAGTCTGTTTGAATTGAGATTTGTGTTGAATCGAGAATCGATTATAGATCGAATTGTGACTCCAAGAATCGGAATCCAATCTTGACTTGTAAGATTCATGTCAATAATTTTTAGAATTGCAAAGTAATGTTGGTTGCACTATATAAAATGAAGTCAAAATTGTAACCCATAAGGAAAAAATAAGACTATTATGAAATGAGAGAATACATGTCAAACTGAGTTGTTGAATTATGAGGGGGTAAAAGCATTGGTTTTGAAAGAATAAACTTCAGGTAAGGATGATGTGGGAGGTGCTCTCACCTCAGCTAGCTGGTTGAACTTCCTGTCCGGCACGACTGGGCGTCTCCAAAGGTTGGTGATGTTGATGTCGTGGGGGGGCGTGGACATGGGGGCCTCCAGATTGTCGTCATAGCTTATCGCCCTCCGGGTCATCCCGATGGGAAGCTTCATCCCTCCCATCCCGGAACCTTCGATAGCTGCGGACGCACATATGGATCGTGTCACTTGTCAAATTGTGGTACAGTTTGATTTTAACCTGAGGACATTAGGAGTGACGTGTTGATGTCAGGTGTTCAAATGACCAACTGATGGCAGTACACGGTATGCTTTTAGGATTAATATTGCTTTTCCAACACAAAATCTCACCTGGCAAGTCACCTGAACCCGACATAGCTTCTGTACTATTACGAGGAAAGCTTCAGCAGCCCTGAGGGAATATAAAACTGCATTATTACATTTGCAGGATAGCCAAGTACAAAGCCCGTTTCCATTTGAGTTGGGAAATTGTGTTAGATGTCAATATAAACGGAATACAATGATTTGCAAATCCTTTTCAACCCATATTCAATTGAATGCACTACAAAGACAAGATATTTGATGTTCAAACTCATAAACTTTTTTTTTTTTTTTTTTACAAATAATAATTAACTTAGAATTTCATGGCTGCAACACGTGCCAAAGTAGTTGGGAAAGGGCATCTTCACCACTGTGTTACATGGCCTTTCCTTTTAATAACACTCAGTAAACGTTTGGGAACTGAGGACACATTTTTTAAGCTTCTCAGGTGGAATTCTTTCCCATCCTTGCTTGATGTACAGCTTAAGTTGTTCAACAGTCCGGGGGTCTCTGTTGTGGTATTTTAGGCTTCATAATGCGCCACACATTTTCAATGGGAGACAGGTCTGGACTACAGGCAGGCCAGTCTAGTACCCGCACTCTTTTACTATGAAGCCATGTTGATGTAACACGTGGCTTGGCATTGTCTTGCTGAAATAAGCAGGGGCGTCCATGATAACGTTGCTTGGATGGCAACATATGTTGCTCCAAAACCTGTATGTACCTTTCAGCATTAATGGCGCCTTCACAGATGTGTAAGTTACTTATGTCTTGGGCACTAATACACCCCCATACCATCACAGATGCTGGCTTTTCAACTTTGCGCCTATAACAATCCGGATGGTTCTTTTCCTCTTTAGTCCGGAGGACACGACGTCCACAGTTTCCAAAAACAATTTGAAATGTGGACTCGTCAGACCACAGAACACTTTTCCACTTTGTATCAGTCCATCTTAGATGAGCTCAGGCCCAGCGAAGCCGACGGCGTTTCTGGGTGTTGTTGATAAACGGTTTTCGCCTTGCATAGGAGAGTTTTAACTTGCACTTACAGATGTAGCGACCAACTGTAGTTACTGACAGTGGGTTTGTGAATTGTTCCTGAGCCCATGTGGTGATATCCTTTACACACTGACGTCGCTTGTTGATGCAGTACAGCCTGAGGGATCGAAGGTCACGGGCTTAGCTGCTTACGTGCAGTGATTTCTCCAGATTCTCTGAACCCTTTGATGATATTACGGACCGTAGATGGTGAAATCCCTAAATTCCTTGCAATAGCTGGTTGAGAAAGGTTTTTCTTAAACTGTTCAACAATTTGTTCACGCATTTGTTGACAAAGTGGTGACCCTCGCCCCATCCTTGTTTGTGAATGACTGAGCATTTCATGGAATCTACTTTTATACCCAATCATGGCACCCACCTGTTCCCAATTTGCCTGTTCACCTGTGGGATGTTCCAAATAAGTGTTTGATGAGCATTCCTCAACTTGATCAGTATTTACTGCCACCTTTCCCAACTTCTTTGTCACGTGTTGCTGGCATCAAATGCTAAAGTTAATGATTATTTGCACAAAAAAAAATGTTTATCAGTTTGAACATCAAATATGTTGTCTTTGTAGCATATTCAACTGAATATGGGTTGAAAATGATTTGCAAATCATTGTATTCCGTTTATATTTACATCTAACACAATTTCCCAACTAATATGGAAACGGGGTTTGTAAGGAATGATGGCAATGCGCAGCATTTAAACCATAATAGGCGGAGACATGCCTGTGATTATATCAGCAGTGTAGAGCAGGCAGTAGAGAGGCGCATCCCGTCCTGAGGTGGCTCTGTGCTGTCGGCAGGACTGATGGAGAGGTTACATCAGGCTGGCTGTGACCAAACAGGCCCTCTGGCAAAGCACTGTGGGTAACAGTCAGGTCCAGAGGAAAGAGGAACAACTGCAAAAAGAGCAGACGTGTCAACAGTGCATCTTGGTAGCTAAATATAACAATAGTATTCTTCCATCTGCTCCTTTCTGATCATGGAAATGTATAAGAAACTAAAAAAACAATGAAAGTGTCAACGGTATATGGCTTGTATATATGCATTTTCATGAAAGGAATAAAAAGAAACGATGATGATGATGGTGGCACAAATAAGAACGCATTACTTGCCTCACAAACAAAACCACCTCATTGTGTAAAAAGGAGATAGCCTTAAAATGACGCACAATGACAATAAGTAGCGGTTAGCTTCAACAACACGAATTGTTTCAACAAAACAAAGGTGTGGGTGCATGTCACCTACGCAGAATTTAAAAACAAACGTTAAAAGATGTAATTTATGCGTGATGTGAGTTTTAAAACAAGCTATGAGGACAAAAAAGCGCAGCAGAGTTCATTTTGGTTATCTCGCTGACGGACGATGTCTCACAGCTGGAGACGGGACGACATCTCTCGTCTATTATCTTTCTTACCGGGGCTAAGGCTGGATTCAGGACGGCTATAGGAACGCCCGTAACCTCCCGCTGGTGAGTGGGCAGTTTGTGGAATGGCTGAAAATACGCTCGGCGGCCATTATTATTATGCCCTGTCGTTACAGGACTTCCGGTATGGAGGAACTTGAACGTCACGTTGCAGTCTCGCGAGAATTGGTTGCTAGTCATTTCGGAGAGATTATTGTTGTTTCTCCTAATAATTACCTTTTTATTGAGTATTGTTGTCCTATTGACACTTTGTACAACTACATCAGTTCTAATAAAACACTGTATTGTACTTATATTTGAATGCAATACTATACAATACTTGGTACTAGGATGACAGGGGACGCAAAGCAATAATACTGAAATTAACAGTGCAATACACTTTAAACGGTGCATCACATCTTTCATATAATCGACAGTATCACCGTTTTTTTCCATAACATGGTCACTACTGCCTAGTTTCTCTTGTTATATTCTTATTTTTACTGTTATATTGTTTTCTCTTATTGTTACTTTTTATTTTTATATTTTCTATTTTATTTCCATTTATACCTCCATTATTTACTTTTTAAATTATATCTCATATCTGTACACTGCTGCTGGAATTGTAATTTTCCTGAGAGAACTCTCCTGAAGGAATCAATAAAGTACTATCTATATATTTAAAAAATAAAAAAATAAATAAAAAACATTTTCTTGAACTATTTTTTTTTTAAAAATACAATAAAAACAGTTACATAGAAATTAGTAATTAATGGAAATGAGTAAAATTAACTGTTAAAGGTTAGTACTGGGGGTGTGGGAAAAAATCGATTCGAGTTTGAATCGCGATTATTCTCACATTGTGCGATTTAGAATCAATTCTCATTTTTAAAAAATCGATTTTTTTTTAAATTAATCAATCCAACAAAACAATACACATCAATACCATAACAATGCAATCCAATTCCAAAACCAAACCTGACCCAGCAACACTCAGAACTGCAATAAACAGAGCAATTGAGAGGACACAAACACGACACTGAACAAACCAAAAGTAGTGAAACAAAAATGAATATTATCAACAACAGTATCAATATTAGTTACAATTTCAACATAGCAGTGATTAAAAATCCCTCATTGACATTATCATTAGACATTTATAAAAAATATAAAAAAAGAACAATAGTGTCACAGTGGCTTACACTTGCATCACATCTCATAAGCTTGACAACACACTGTGTGCAATATTTTCACAAAGATAAAATAAGTCATATTTTTGGTTCATTTAATAGTTAAAACAAATGTACATTATTGCAATCAGTTGATGAAACATTGTCCTTTACAATTATAAAAGCTTTTTACAAAAATCTACTACTCTGCTTGCATGTCAGCAGACTGGGGTAGATCCTGCTGAAATCCTATGTATTGAATGAATAGAGAATCGTTTTGAATCGGGAAAAAAAAAATCGTTTTTGAATCGAGAATCGTGTTGAATTAAAAAAAAAATCGATTTTGAATCGAATCGTGACCCCAAGAATCGATATTGAATCGAATCGTGGGACTCCCAAAGACGTCCCACTGGGGTGAGTTTTTCCTTGCCCGTATGTGGGCTCTGTACCGAGGATGTCGTTGTGGCTTGTACAGCCCTTTGAGACACTTGTGATTTAGGGCTATGTAAATAAACATTGATTGATTGATTGATTCACAGCCCTAGTTAGTACTATTAGTGGACCAGCAGCACACACAATCATGTGTGCTTCACGGACTGTATCCCTTGCAGACTGCATTGATATATATTTTAGGAACCCAGAATATTAATAACAGAAGGAAGCAACCCTTTCGTGTGAATGAGTGTGAATAGGGGAGGGAGGGTTTTTGGGTTGGTGCACTAAACTGTAAGTGTATCTTGTGTTGTTTATGTTGATTTAATAATAAGAATTTTAAAAAAAAGTACTATATATCTATTAGTGGTTCATTGTTTCCATCTAGTGGTGGACATAGCACCACCTTTTTAGACATTTGAAGAAAAAGTAATGAAAAACAATCAAATAGCCACCTTTTACTAAATATATGTGCTTGTATGTTGCATTTGTGTACACACTCCTGTCTAACTCGACGTAGTGATGCGAAACAAAAGGCTTCACATTCATGTAAGGAGCATTGAACGTTGCCATGGCTACCAGTGACATCACATTTAGAGCCCAATGTGAACACTCGTGTTTTCTCCCCACTGCAAGGTTATTACCGTGTGATCCGCCCACCTCCAGCGAAGGGCAGAGCACCTCCCTCCGCGCTGTGTAAAGGCAGATTGCCCGACTCCTCCAACCGGACTTTCCTCTTTTGTGCTGCCCGCAGATGAGGAAGTAGCACCGCGGCACTCGCAGCGCTAACAACCGCCGACTTCCAAAACTTTATACGAACTTTTTGTTCCTTTGAGTTGCCTTCAATCCGCACAACGATGTCGTTGAAGAGAAACCGGCAGACCACCACGACCACCTATCGGACCATGAACGTCGCCTCGCCCTCGCCGGAGCCGGTGAGCAGCGGCACGGTGCTGACGACGACGACGGCGGCTCGCTCGGCCTCGCCGCTGCAGTACACCGCCGTCAACGGCAACTACAGCACACTTCGCTACCTGGTGCCGATGCAGCAGGCAGTGCAGCAGCAGTCGTACGTGCAGCAGCCGTCGTACGTGTTCATGCAGCAGCCCGTCATGCAGCAGCCCGTCATGCAGCAGATGGTGTCGCCGGTCTACCTGCAGGGCGTCCAAGGCTTGAACGTCAGCAGCCTGGACCTGCTGCAGCAGCAACAGGTGAGGTTACGGTCGGTCACTTGCATGGTCCTTGAACGCAGCACGCTTTTCTTGTTGCAATTTATTGCTACACATTGTAGCTCTCTTAAAAAGTACATTTAAAGGCACACCTGCTCGCTCTACAACTAATTTTCTACACTTTTATTTACGATTTTTATAGCTTCAAATTTAATTGGATGCGTGTTTTGTACGAAAACAAACTCATGGAAAATTAATTAGATATTTTTTTAGTGCAAAACATTTTTTTTACATCCAACCACTTGCATGGTCCTTGAACGCAGCACGCTTTTCTTGTTGCAATTTATTGCTACAAATTGTAGCTCTCTTAAAAAGTACATTTAAAGGTACACCTGCTCGCTCTACAACTAATTTTCTACACTTTTATTTCCGATTTTTATAGCTTAAAATTTAATTGGATGCGTGTTTTGTACGAAAACAAACTCATGGAAAATTACTTAGATATTTTTTTAGTGCAAAACAATTTTTTACATCCAACCACTTGCATGGTCCTTGAACGCAGCACGCTTTTCTTGTTGCACTTATTGCAATACATTTTAGCTCTCTAAAAAAAAGTACATTTATAGGTACACCTGCTCACTCTACAACACATTTTCTACACTTTTATTTACGATTTGTATAATTTAAAATTTAATTGGATGCGTGTTTTGTACGAAAACAAATTCATGGAAAATTAATTAGATATTTTTTTTAGGGCAAAACAATTTTTACATCCAACCACTTGCATGGTCCTTGAACGCAACACGCTTTTGTTGTTGTTGCACTTTATTGCAATACATTTTAGCTCTCTAAAAAAAAGTAAATTTATAGGTACACCTGCTCACTCTACAACAAATTTTCTACACTTTTATTTACTTTATTTGGATGCATGTTTTGTAAGAAAACAAATTCATGGAAAATTAATTAGATATTTTTTTAGTGCACAACTATTTTTACATCCAACCATTTCTATAATCCTCATTAGGGCCGCAGGTAAGCTGGAGCCTATCCCAGCTCACTCTAGACTGGTCGGCACAATTTTAACATACGTTTATACATCTTTGAAATCATGTGTGATGTAGTCTATTGTAAGTGTGCTCATGTTCGAAATAAACTAAACTTAATCAATCAATCAATCAATCGTTCTGAAATAACTCCTGCCAGGATTAAAACCTAATACTACTGCCTTTCAAGGCACGCACCAACACTGTACACCATTATATTCTTATCAGTGAAGGAGCAGGGAAGGGCTAGGAATACATTTGGTAGAATTTCTTTTAAGGCACCCTGTCATTTATTACAATTTTCCATGCGCTTTTTCCATGCATGCTCTGCGTATTGGGAGGGGAGGTCCTGATGAAATTGTGCCAACAAAAGTGTTGCATGCATATACTTGTACATTGCAGGTTTACCTAATGTTGTAGCCAATAAGTGTATTACTCACACATATTTATACGGAAAGGAAATGTAGGAATTCTGCAACGTCCAATAAAATTGAAATTACGTATAACTAACGCCCTGTTAGCATTTACTTGGTAAAAATACGTTTTTGTATAATTCATGTTAATGACATCCTAGCTTGCATGCTAATTTATGTTCTATGGTTATCATCACACTTCTGCTCTTTGACATTACTGGTACCCTAATGTTGTGGCATAACAAAAAAAAGCCAAACAAATTAATTAATTCTTTGATTTGTTAATTCCTTTGATGCTGACCTAGATTAAGTCTCATGGTATTTGCCATTGTGTATACATAGTGGATACTAGCTAGCATTCACATGGTGAAAGTACATTTGTGTATTAGGGATGTAGCGATATGAAAATGTATTTATTTCGGTTATTGTCACCAAAATGATCATGGTAATCATTGCTCAAAAAGTATTCATAAACTCTTATAACCAACTTTTATTTCAAATAAATTAAATTCAATAAATAAATAGCTGCACAATATGCTGTCTTGGCAGCATACATGAGTTCTATAATAATATTGTTCTGGCCACTTAAGAGTCATAATATTTTTATGTTAGTGATTAAATATGTAGATCTTCTTTGTTTTAATTTGTAAAAGTTTTTTTTTTTTTTTTTAATGATAAAGAGAAAAATGTGGGTTGGGTACGTCACGTCCGTTTTTAGTGATGTCACGCAAATTCCCTTCCTGTTGTCATATTGATCGATCTCTATGTCTCGGAGAGCACACCTTGTACCGGTAGTCTTAATGTGCACAATTAAATATCTTAGTTGCTCACACAGTATTGTTTAATGTTTATACACTGCAAATGATTTGCCACTTGCCAAGATTTAAAATTTTTTTCTAGAAATGTCCCTTACTATTGAGTTATCTTTTGTCATTGACTTTACAGCATAATCTTAATTTTAGCATGGATAATTATATTTTTTCTATTCTAGTTTAACAATTTAAAAATTGGGAAAATAACTATTCAAATACAATATTTTGGATTTCCCCACATATAACATCTTGTTTAAAGATTCTGCAACATTCCGAGGACGCTTAATTTAACAATTGCAAGTTGGATAATGCTTGTTTTCAGGATAAAATAAGTATTTCAATCTTAAAAGTCTTGCTAATTTCGAGATATGTAAATCTTAATTTAGGATGTCTTATCAAGTAAAATTAACTGGCTGCATGGACAGAAAATTTCACAAGTTTTTAATATTCCTTTTCCTAAATTCTAGTATTTTTATCCTATATTTTGGGAACTCTTTTTTGCAGTGTACAAGTTTAGATTGGAGATTGACGTTAGTGTCTCTTGTTTCCATGTTAGCAGGGTTTCACGATAATTTAAAAAAGTAATACAAACTGTGGAAAGTTCTACCGTGGTTTAGCATTACACCGTTTATGAATAGATTCCTATTGTGTATGTAAATAATGTTGATCATATTATAGTAGTTATACTGTCACAGCCTCGCCAAGGAGGCAGTAAGTTCCACTATGGAACTTTTAAATTGTTGCTCCTTTGTACCGTAATGTGGCCGTGTCACAAAAAAACGTCAAAATTGCTGCGTTAATTCCTTTAATACTCACTGACATAAAGTCAAACAAGATTCGCCAATACCACACTAAATGTTAGTTTAAACTGTAATATACGATTTAAACTAAATTTGGTTAGACTTTTTAGGTTCCACTTTAATGCAGATGATATTGTGGGTGTTCAGATTGTGAGCGCATGCAAAGTTTAGGTTGGTTGACATTTTGGCTCCGTCTTTGCATGCGTTTTCTGGAGCCATTTCTGGAGCTTCTGTTTTTGTGTCGTGATGTGACGCATGCTTAAAAAGAAAGTATTTGGTGTGGTGTCTGAATGCATGCGTTTCCTAACACGTTGCTTGGATTTGTGGCAACCTATCGTGAGAAATAATCTGTCGTCATGGTGGAAGTTACTAGCAGTGATGTATCGGTCTTACCCGATGGAGTGAATTGAAAAGTCACATGGTGTCCCTCACATTCCAATGAGCTCCTCATGACACATTGAAGGTCCTACACATGCTCCTAGATTGACCTCACTAACTTTTTGGCCTTTCTTACTAAGTGCAACTTCTTCTGCTTTCTGTACTTTTGCTTTAATTTTCTCCTGTCTGACTCTCTAATTGTCGGTGCAGCAAGAATTCCTCACCTGTTTTTGTTCACATTTTGTAAAGCTGCTTTTCATCCCAACAGTTTTCCTCACCCGTTGACGTTTGTTCTTCTGTTTGAGAAACTGAAGTTGTGAGACAGCGAAAGCGCCACACCCCACATTGACTGCCAAGATTGCACACCTTAAAGTTTAACGACAGAAAAAAACAAACATTCTTTGACTCGGTTGGATCAGCCCATTTTGATTGCCTTGGTCAAAAGTTAGGAGGCTTGGCTAATAAATCTTGTCTAGAAAATACTCAGCTTCAGTGTACACGTCATTAAATGATCAAGTATAAATATAATACATTATTATTATTAAATACAATACATTGTATTTAATTCTATAATTACAGGGAGGATTGGTTAAACAAACAAGCTATTGAAAAATGAATTAAGGTCCCTATGTGTGTATATTATATGTATATATTTTTTAATAAAAAAAAAAATTCTAGTAATATATTGAAGATACATTTAATTTGACTAATATGGACAATATAATACAAACATTAAAATAAATAAAACATGTATATGCAATATTTAAAAAGGTGTTAAATGACAGTAAGATGATAGAACATATTTAAAACATCCATTTTCTACCGCCTGTCCCTTTTTCTGGGTCGCGGGGGGTGCTGGTGCCTATCTCAGCTGCATTCGGGCGGTAAAATATGTGTCTGGATCACCCATTAAATTGAATTAATATATTCAATAATTAGTGATGATAAAAAACATGTACAATCAGAATTATAAAACTATTTAACATATTTTAAAATGTATTATTACTTTTAAAAAAAGTATTTAAACCCACAGTATTTTCTAACGTGTTCAATACAGAAAGATATTAGTTATAAAAATTCCAATTAAATTAATTTTGACCACTCATTAAATTGTATTATTATATTTATCACGTTTTACATTTAATCTCAGTGGCCTAGTGGGTAGAGTGTCCGCCCTGAGATCGGTAGGTTGGAGTTCAAATCCCAGCCGAGTCATACCAAAGACTATAAAAATGGGACCCATAACCTCCCTGCTTGGCACTCAGCAACAAAGGGTTGGAGTTGGGGGTTAAATCCCCAAAATGATTCCCGGGCGCGGCGCCGCTGCTGCCCACTGCTCCCCAAGGGGATGGGACAAATGCAGAGGACAAATTTCGCCACATCTAGTGTGTGTGTGACAATCATTGGTACTTTAATCTTAATCTTAATACAAATACTTTAACAATGTTTTCTTGGGAATAATGTTACCACTTAAAATGTATTAAAACATTTATTTGGACAGATAATTATTATTTTTTAAAGTATTTAAACGCAAGTATTTTGTAATTTGTTGAATAACTGAAAATATTTTTAAAAATGAAATGTAATTAATTAAATGTATTAATTAATTAAATTTAATTAATTCTAAGTAAATCAATTTTAAGCACTCATCAAATTGTATAAACATATCCAATAATACATTGATTATAAAAAAATGTTAAACTTTTTGTTAGGAATAATATTACTTCCTAAAATATAATAAAATGCATTTATTTAGACACATATGGGATCAAATAATGTCTTAAAAAGTATTGAACAATAAGTGTTTTGTACTGTGTTGAAAATTGAAAAATATTATTTAATAGTTCCAAGTAAATGTATTTGGACCACTCAATAATTGTATTATTTTTAACACATTTAACCCATTGTTTTATAAGGAATATAAATACTACTTAAAATGTATTAAAATGCATTTATTGTAAAACGTACTGGCTTAGATAATACAGTATTTTGTAATGTGTTGAATATAGAAAAAATATTAAAATAGAAAATATTATTTATAATAAATTATATTGAAAATAATTCAAAGTAAATATATTTGGACCACTCATTAAATTGTATTAATATATTAAAGACATTAAAAACATTTTTAAAGCAATTGTTTTGTTTCAAAAATGTGCAGTACTTTGCAAGTGTATGAACAAGTACAAACCACAAAAAAAAAGAAAACAAAAATAGCTGGCAGCAATGTTGTTATAGTAACACTGTGCAGGAAAGACAAGTTCTTATTGTGTTCTCTTTAAGGCGTTAGGCTTTACAAACCAAATGCAGTTAATTTGCGTCTTGTGCTATTGAACAATCATTGTAATGATTGGAAAGCAAACCTTTGCACAGTACAAAATAGATACTTCCGGTTGTCACGGCATAGAGCAGAGGCTGCCAGGTGAGGCTGTAAAGTTGCTGTGATGGTGCAAAGAAAAATAGTGTAACTAATTCAAGGCGTTTGAGGCCAGTAACATTCTTCACGTTGTTGTGCCGCCACTCGGCCCTGAAAGGCTAATTATGTAACACTGTGTGGAATTTGGCAACGAGTTTGCTTAGTTTAGTGTCTTTCTAGTCTCAAAAAACTTCTGTTTGAAGGCAAAAGCAAAATAAAGCCTACAGGGGAGGTATACAACACAGTCAAAATAATACAAGCTACACAACTGTGGTTGCACTTAATAGTGGAGGAGTATTCTACTGCATCATACTGAGAGATACATTTGATATTTTGGCCTTAAAATAGTTAAATTAGGGTCTTTTCTTGAGCACAAAGGTGCATCAGCCATCATTTAAATGATCAAAACTATTTGTAGTGTATTGGATGACTTTTTAAAATCAATATTATAGCTACACATCAAAATCCAAAGTCAAGAGATGCATAGAAAAATGGAGGTTTGGAGAAAAAAAGCACATCATCAGTTACATGACTTTTACAGAATGTATAGTCAAATAATATAAATGTATTTAAAAATGGAGTGCTGCACTGGTCCATTCTTGAACCTTATTATTCAAGTTATTGCTATTATTAGTTATTGTTTCAAATTTTTTGTACAAAAAAATAAATACAAAATTAAACAAGTAATACTATTTAAAAATAATTAATTTGGATACAAATTTAAATAAAGTTCAACTTGTTATTATTACAGCAAGTGTCACAAACACCTGTCATAAAATAGTGAAAAGCACATTAAAAAAAGTAAAATAGTAAAAATTTTGTTTTTTTAAAGTAAAATAGAAATACAAATCTTTAAAAAAATAAATAAATATGGGACTAAACGGTCCTTTTTAAAAAAAAACATTTTTACTATTGTTTTGAATGTATAGGGTCAATCAACTCTTTGTATTAATGAATAAAACATCTTATTAAAATATTTTAACTAAAAACAAAATTAAATAAAACTTAAAAAATATTAAAAGTGAGTCTTCAGACTAAGTCTCTTACATGTTTAGTTGTTTCGGGGCACATGTCACGTTGTCGTCGTAGACACACAAAAGACAGGTTGACTACACTGCTATTGCGACCATCGGATCACATTTTTCGCCAAAGTTCCCGTGAAAAGGAATCATTTCGCACGAAGAATGTAGTTTCTTTAGAAAAAAATGTCATCGCCCACTGGTGGCCCGGCATGCGTTTCACATCGGGATTGCTTTCCCTCACCCCCATCCCCAACCCCTCTTATCGCGATCTTCTTGACAATGCTAAATGTAAACTATGGTCAACCTGCACATCAATGCAGTTTCCATGCCGCTAGACAAAGCTCAAACAAAATCTTGTTGACATGTATGACTTGAGTGTTATTATGACAATGACAATAAAGGAATTGATTGATTGATATAACTTTAAAAAATGCACGTAAAAGCTTTTATTCGGCTGTTTTTGAAATGTGTGACTGACAGGGAGGTCTTCTTTTATAGCGGTTTAGTTTCATCGAGTGCTTGATGGGCCGACAGTAAACACGTTTCCGGCCCATTAATTCAACAAAGCCGATCTAGCCAAACGCACAACACTGTCTTCACTCAAACAGGAGAACAAAAATGTCTCAGTGCACTTTTAGCAGATGGGGGAGTTAGTGGAGTCTGCAGCTTTCTATGAATATGCTTCTTTCTTCCCTCTTTTTGTCTGACATCTCAGTGCCTGAGCAGGAACTCATCCTCACTGTTCAGCCTGTCCTCCAGTCCCACCAGGAGCCCCGAGCCCAGTGTGGAGGAGGAAGAGGAGGAGGAGGAGGCAAGACACCCACCCACACACACACACACACACACAAGTTTAGATCCCCATGCAAAAAAGACACCTTTTTAATTGCTGGAAAGATGCGGGAATCTGACGTCTTTGTTTGGTTTACTGCGGGTTTGTGTGGAGAATTAAACACATACTGTTAAAGAAACACTGCATTCTCTTGAAGCTGTCACAGCAAACTGTTGCATTATTATATTTCTAGGCTGGACTTTAAATTATCTTACAAATGCAAATCAAGGAACATTAGCACTCATTTAGATGAGAATGCTTTGTCTATAAGTTACAAGTTGACTTTTTAATGGTCACAATTTATGTTCTGGGTTCCTGCGGGTGCTTGAAATGTTTGAAATTGCTCGAATTTTAATGTTGTGAGCTTTAAAAAGGGCACACATTTTTGGTTGGAGTGCTTTGAATAGGAATTTTCTGAACAACAAGTTCGTTCATTTCAGTGTTTCTCGCACAGTTTTGTTTATTAATGGAATTATGGCACTTTATTCGGGCTGTGTGCAATGCAATACGTACACGTTTCTCCTTTTTATTGGATTTTTTTATTCAATTATTTTGTCATTGTCAAAGTAATTAACCTGTTTTAGACCTGTCCTTGACCTGATCTGAATGTGGCGGTGATCCTGACTTTTCTCTGTTTTGTGTGATTGTTATTGTCGTTTGATTGCATACACTATACACTAACCGTTCTAGGTACTACACCCGTTGGCCAAAACCTGACATATTCACAAATTACATAATTATTCATTAATATGTGCTGTCCCTATTTTAAATAAATAACTGAGAATCATGATTAATCAGAAGTATACATTTGAATAATATTTATCAGCCATGTATTGTGCTTGAAAGACTTTAAGATCTGAAAGTACCGTATTTTCCGGGCTATAGAGCGCACCGGTATTTAAGCCGCACCCACTAAGTTCATTAACACGGCAGTAAAACGGCTGATCAAACAAAACAGAAGACATCGTCATGGACCCACTAGCTGCGGAAGCTAGCACTCCAATCAGCTAAACAGACTCAATAACTCCTCGATAACATCTTGGTGAATTTTCAAAACTGAAACAGTACAAAAAGAATGCCATTGTAAGTTAATAATACTAAGACACTTGTAAACGTGTTAGCATATTTGCTAATGCTAACGGCGGTAGCTTCAGTACGTTACGATAGCACATACAAATATGCATGAAAACACTCCTACCGACATCACACATGGGACGGTGTAGTAGGTCAGAATTGTTTTAGTTATCTTGTAAAACTTACAAACGTTGCTTGGAGTGATGAATGAAAAATCCTTTCAGGCAAAAACGCTATGGACGGATATACTTCCGGTTCGAGGAACAAAACAGGAAGTACATTTTCAACACGCAGCACCTGCAGTGAGCGAATTCGTCCAAAAGATGCCGCCATAGCACAAACAATAACACACCTTTTCAGTGTCTGTCAGTGTTCTGTGAAAACAAATTGTTGAATACAAAACATTATGGCCGTGAGCAAAGATAAATTAGCCGCACCGTTTTATAAGGCCGCAGGGTTCAAAGCGTTGGGACGAAAGTAGCGGCTTTTAGTCTAGAAAATATGTTACCATTTTTTTACCTCATGTTTTTGTGGATTTAAGTGAAGCAGAATGCATCAGTATTTGCGGTGTGAATTAAGAAAAAGTGAGGAATATGTTTCCAGATGATGCATGGAATGTTATGAAGCAAAGACTGGACAAAAGTTTGGAGACACTTTTCTTATCCAATGGTATGCCAAAGTGTCTTTTAAATGGTATGTGGATAGAAATACTAAACATTTGCTCAGTTCTTGCCATTTAAGAGTTTGAAGACTATGCTATTGAAAAAAAAAAAAGTCTTCAAACCTTTGACTGCCACTGTACTATGAACAATTGTGGGTGGAGTGTTTTAGTCGTTTTTAAGTTATTTTGAGTTTTTTAGCATTGCATGTATCAAATGGGATCACTCCCTTTATTCCAGGATTCTTGAATAAAACACTGACAGGAACAAGGAGGTACTCAATGCGGGAGGACTGTGTGTGTGAGTGTGTATGTATACAGTACATGTGTGTGTGTGTGTATTTACAGACACACACCCATAAGGTCCAAGCATGTGATTTTGTGAAGCAAGCACTCCACCACACACGGTGTGAGTGAGACAAAGCATTTCAGGGTGTGTGTGTTGAGTTCAAGGCGTGTCCGGCCACTTCCCAGACGTTTTTGCCGTGGGTGGGTACATTCCGAGGAATTTCAACCTGCGCGGTCTCGTATGAGATGGGTGTTGTCAAAACAAAATCAAAGTGATTTTCTGTATAGCAGTTACACATTTTCTTGAAAGTAACCAGGTTGTGAGGGTTTTCCAGTCTGATTACGCCTCCTTAATAGTCTTCAATGTCACATGACCAGATTGATATCCTTTGTGTGTTGGAGATTCTCTGTGAAGTTCGTCAGATGTGTCAGCATCATGCTATCTTGCTTCTAATGTGCAACTTTCTTCAGTCAGCTATTTCCTCTCTAGTTTTATTTCGGTTGATGACCTTTTGTTTGCACATTTTCAATTAAACTTTGATTTACTTAACTGCAGAGAGTACAAGGCTCTATTAAAGGGGAGGGTTTTTATTTTTTATAAATATTTTTAAACCAATTTTGTTACATTAATAATGGCATTTTTTCCCCTGTCCGGGGTTGGTTCAATAACATTAAGTGTTGGCTTTATTTAAAACATTTTGAAACATCTACAAATTAAAATAAGTAAACACATAAAAAAAAAAAAATATGGTTCTTGTGAAGCCAGAACAATATTTAATGTTTCCTTTGCCAAGAAAGTAAATTGTGTGTCTATTTATGTCAAATACAACTTGGTTAAAACATGTTACTGTGGTTATAAGTACTTTCTGAGCACATTCAACAATATTATGTTGAAAACCGAGAACATTTAGGTCACAATTCTTTTATATGGCCATTTTATTTATTATTTTTCTTGTTTGTTTTATTTAACTTGGATATTTAAAAGATTAAAATGTTAAAATATACGAGAAATACAAGTTTACTGCATTTGAAAGGGTGTAATTGCATAATTATTACTATCTATTATCAATAAATCAGAGGTTAATTTGGTCTCAAAATAATGTTGACAGTAATATCGTTTATCAGTAATAATTTGACGGTCGATGTATCACCGAGCAACATTTCCCAGACATAATAATGGGACTCAATAATATATAATAATAATAATGCAATATTTTAGTGAGGAATAGGCGTCACTTTGCCGCTTGGCATTGTAATCGAAGCACCCGACGATTAATCATTGATTAATTGGCATATGGGCATCTATTAAAGCAGCGGACACTATTTTACTGTTAAGTTTGTTTTTACAAAAATGTGTATAAACAAAAAACAAAAACATTTTTTTTATTTTTAGAAGCTATCAAATGCTTATTTTTAAAAATCAGATTGATCACACTTTTTAATTAAGATTATTCTTGATTATTCACGGATTATTACTCACTTGCATAATTTTAATTAACCTTAAAAAAAGGGCCCAATCGTAGTCTTTGCACTGGCGTGAGCAATGACCTGATCGCTAAATGTATAACAACCTGCTCTGCCTTTTAGGTAACCATCCACGGTTAAGGTAAAGGAGCATGTACCTTAGAAATAAATTGCATTATTTATCTGCGTATATACATAATAAATGCAATATTTGTTTGTGATTAATCACATTGCGTTAACTCGTTACATTTTACAGTACTCGTTACTTCATATATTTACTTTTACTTAAAGTTCATACTAGTACGCTGGGTGTACTGGACACGATAATGTCATGTGTCATTCATTTAATATTTGTTGTTTTCAACCCTCTGAGCTTCACAACATGGCTGTGTCAGCAACACATGGTAAGGTCAAAGGTCGCTTCAATCAAAACAACCGCAGGGCTGAGTGAGCGGCGCCATAAGTGGTTGTTGGCAGACGTGATTGCCGCAACGGGGACAGAAACCTTTCCCCCTCCTGACGCCGACTTTGCGTTTTTTTTTGGAAGATGACAAGCCGCATCTAATGGTTCCCACCCGAGACGTTCGTTCTCACCGCCGCGGTGAATGTGAAGTATTGCGAGCTAATTACAAGATACCTTAGCAGGGCTGTAGCTGTGGTGATGCTGGCGTGTTGAATAAATGGAACTTTTTGTGTTGACTGTAAGGGTGTAACAAAAAGGAGGTTTTGTCTGTCAAATTTAACACTGATATGTATGATATCAGTATTAGGTGTGATACCAGCATCCTCACGCTCGATTGTTGCCATAAAAAGTGACCTTTGGCGAGTTTACAAGGCAAGGTGACGTCAGTGGTGTAAATTCAGGAGAAGTTTGCAGATTGCAGGTGAATGTTGTGTAGCGTTTGAAGTGAAAATAGTGGAATGTTACGAGTAGAAGACTCAATAGAAAAAGTGTGTGTGTGTGTCAATGGTGATGTAGGTCAGTGTGTAACCTAAGATGTCATTGAGAAAGCGAGACGAGTCAGTTTACCACACTGCTTCTTTGTGGGAGTCTTTTGTGTAAGTCGTAATTTTGAGGCATTATTTTGTGCAGACTTCATATTTTATAGATTTTTTTATTTTTTTTAAATGGAGTTGTCCATTCTCTATTAGTGCTCTGAATGCAGCAACAAACTGTACTGTAATTGCCTTATTTATTGCATGCAGGTAGGGATTAAATTATATGAAAATTTCATATCATAGATAAGGATTGGGAATTGATGCGCTTTTTCCGATCCTGAGTCCACTTTCGATTCCGCTTAATGATTTGGTTCCTTATCGGTTCACTTATCTTATTTGGAAAAAAGAGAACACAAATGTGGATTGGAATCAATTTTGTTTAGTTTAGAGCAGCGGTTTTCAAACTCCACCTCAGAAAATACTCTGCTCTCCAAGTACCACCATAATGACAAACATTAAAAAACAGTAGCTTAGTAGGCCTAAGTATTCATTAAAAAAGCAGAAGTTTATTGAACAAGTATATTTAATATTTTTGGCTACTGTAGCGTTACACAAAGTTTGAGCAGTAACCCTGTGTTTGAATATAGTAAGATAAGACACTACTTTAATCAAGTGTTTCTTTGGTGTACCACTAGTGGCAGACTCGTGTATAAAAAGAGTATGGCCAAGTCAACAACAGGCGTCATGATTTCTACCTAGGTCGAGTGCGGCTGTACCCGGATGCATACAATTTCCGTCGTTTTGACGTAGGTTTTTCGGACGAAATACACCAAAATAAGACATCTATATGTAGTTCTAAACTTACTCCAGCTCATAAACAATAAAACATGCTTTTATTTTGTGAAGGTATAATTTTGCGGCCGTATTTGACGCACTCTGCTGCTACATTCCTGCAGTGTTTAGTGACCAGCAGGCACTCTAACATGCACCCAAAGGTGCTATAAACCAAAAAAAACCCATACCACCATAATTTTGCCAAAATCTTCATTAGCTTTGGACTAACAATCACGGAGAAATTGTGACTTTATTGTGAAGTATGTCAACTGTGGTGTATTTTTAATCACTGTACGTATCACTCATGTATTATTATTATAACCGATCTTTCTTTTTTGTAACATGCTAAGTGAATAAGAGTACTTTTGTACTAATTTACCCATATTTCTGCCCAATAACTCAGATATGGTAACACTGGTGAACAGTAGAGAATATGGAGGGATTTTTGGTCCAGAACATATTTAGCTTTTTTCATTGACATATTTCTTGACACTTTCCATCCATCCATCGTCTTCCGCTTATCCGTAGTTGGGTCGCGGGGGCAGCAGCCTAAGCAGAGAAGCCCCAGACTTCCCTCTCCCCACTTCTTCCAAATCCTCCCGAGACATTCCCAGGCCAGCTGGGAGACATAGTCTCTCCACCGTGCTTGACTTTCTCTTCTACTGTTCCTGAATACCATTATTTTTGTTTTACTCAGATTCAAATATGTTTTTGTCAAACCATCTCTTTTATTTGTTAATTTCTTCTGTTATTATTTGTATTAGCTTCTGTGTGTTCTCTCCGGACAAGACGCTGTAATCGGTGGCTCTCCAGTGTTGATGGCGAACCTTCACTTTCTATACATGTTTTCTTTCTGTGTTGTTGGGAAAACGATGTAAAATCTTTCCACAATTCTCGCGGGTGGAGCAGCCCCATGCTGCTCAACACAGCATGTATACACATCGAAAAACTAGCGAGGAAGCGTCGCAAACACATACAATCATCTCAAAGTTAGTAGCAGTCATGGCGCCCTGTAGTCACGTGAGTGCATTTTGACTAATCATTGAGGAGATCGCCTGAAACCAATTTGGCCGTACTCTCTCTTTACACGACTCTGACTGATGGCAGGGTTTCCCACACATTCATTTATTTGTGGCGGCCCACCACAAAAGAATTACGTCCGCCACAAATACATTTTTTTGTTTTGTTTTTTGTCCTCTCCAGCTTCTCAGGCAAATCATATAGGTGATGTAGATGCCCATATCAGCTGTTCAGATTTACTTTACAAAAGAGAAGTGTAGGATACTTCTCTTGTTGCCTTATTTGTATTTGACTTTATTAAATGTATTTATATTAGAAACACAACATGTGTATATAACAAAGGGTGCAAAGTCTGCAGGCAGTAGGAAACACATGGTTAAGTGTAGGGAGTAAAACTGATGGCAGTCTAAAGTTCAAGATTTTTGGAGCTCTTTGTTCAGTGGATCAGATGTTTGATGAAGCTCTGTGTCTATCTACCAGCACTACTGTTTTCTGTTTATTTGTTACTGACTGTGGCAGGACACCTCTGCCTCTGTTTCACTTTATGTTGCTGGTAAATAATATGGTTGTAGTAGTAGGCTAAAGTAAAATTATTTAGTATGCACTAATTAAAGGGGCAGAGCTTTGAGACATTTGAGCTTTTATATTTTATAAGATATATTTTTTGTAAGAACCACAATTAATAAATATATTTCAGTGAATAACTTATTGTTCAAATCTGTATATAAATATGTACATAAAGTGTTGTAATTATATTGTAAAATGGATGGATGGATGGACATTTAAAACAAAACTGTTATTATTAATTAGTAAGTATACATTTTTTTAGCCTTTTTAGAGAAAATCAAATCATTGTAGTAAATTATGCAAATTACTCGATGATGTCATGGTGACCAAGCCCATAGCCACGCCCCCACTGCCACAGGTATCTTGGCAGTTTATGGGAAACACTGGATGGTACATGTATCAAATCACTGGTTTAGAGGTAAACCATGCCTTTACTAAGCCTACAGTGAGGTCTTAAGAGGCACATACATAGCATAGAAAAAAACATTGAAAATAAGTATAAGAAATGAATATTTGTCTGTAGAATTTAAGAAAATAAAACTTGTGGATCTTACACAAGAATGTAACATTTAGTAACATGTGATTATGAAAACCTTGGCTTGAAAATGTGGGGTTTTCAAAAACTGTAAGCCATGATCATCAAAATTACAACAAAAAAAATGGTTTGACATCTCACTTTGCATGTAAGGAGTTTATATCACATATTAGTTTCACATTTGAAGTTGAATTGCAGACATGAATAGACTTTTACACAATATTCTAATTTTTCGAGACTACAATTGAACATTCACCGAGCGAATAAAGAGTATCGTCTACTGTGGCAAATGGGTGCAAGCTTTTGACCACAAACTTAGTCACTGCTCTGTGAAAATCGTCTAGCGCCTGCAGACGTGAACTGGAGCGAGTACTGCTCGCCTCGGAGCCAGGCAGAATCTGTTTCTCGCCATGCTCATCTAAATAAAAAGGTATTCATTTCAATTTAACAGGTAGTAGCGCTAACATGACAGGCGGTGCTGGTTAGTAGGGCTGGGAATCTTTAGGCACCGCATGATTCGATTCGATTCTTGGGGGTAACGGTTTGATTCAGAATCCATTCTCGATTCAAAACGATTCTCGATTCAAAATTAATACTTTTTTATTAACATTGGGTGCCAGTTCTATGATTAACTACATTCCTCCATAAACAGCTGTGATACATTTCTATATTACTCAAAAGAAAACTGGTTTTGTTTAATAAAATTGTACTCAAACATTCAAAAAAGTCAAATACAAATAAGGCAACAAGAGAAGTATCACAAACTTCTCTTTTTTAAAGTACAAACCCCGTTTCCATATGAGTTGGGAAATTGTGTTAGATGTAAATATAAACAGAATACAATGATTTGCAAATCATTTTCAACCCATATTCAGTTGAATATGCTACAAAGACAACATATTTGATGTTCAAACTGATAAACATTTTTTTTTGTGCAAATAATCATTAACTTTAGAATTTGATGCCAGCAACACGTGACAAAGAAGTTGGGAAAGGTGGCAATAAATACTGATAAAGTTGAGGAATGCTCATCAAACACTTATTTGGAACATCCCACAGGTGAACAGGCAAATTGGGAACAGGTGGGTGCCATGATTGGGTATAAAAGTAGATTCCATGAAATGCTCAGTCATTCATAAACAAGGATGGGGCGAGGGTCACCACTTTGTCAACAAATGCGTGAGCAAATTGTTGAACAGTTTAAGAAAAAAACGTTCTCAACCAGCTATTGCAAGGAATTTAGGGATTTCACCATGTACGGACCGTAATATCATCAAAGGGTTCAGAGAATCTGGAGAAATCACTGCACGTAAGCAGCTAAGCCCGTGACCTTCGATCCCTCAGGCTGTACTGCATCAACAAGCGACATCAGTGTGTAAAGGATATCACCACATGGGCTCAGGAACACTTCAGAAACCCACTGTCAGTAACTACAGTTGGTCGCTACATCTGTAAGTGCAAGTTAAAACTCTCCTATGCAAGGCGAAAACCGTTTTTCAACAACACCCAGAAACGCCGTCGGCTTCGCTGGGCCTGAGCTCATCTAAGATGGACTGATACTAAGTGGAAAAGTGTTCTGTGGTCATTTTGAGCGTTTAATTGACCCCATCACATTTGTGGGGTCAATTAAACGCTCAAAATGGCCAGAAAAAGAGAACTTTCATCTGAAACTCGACAGTCTATTCTTGTTCTTAGAAATGAAGGCTATTCCACTAAATTGTTTGGGTGACCCCAAACTTTTGAACGGTAGTGTATATATATATTTTTTTTTTTAATTGATTTTTTAAAATCGATTAAGAATCGTTACAAATAAGGATCGCGATTCATTTGAATTTTTTTTTTTTTTTTTTAACACCTCTATTAGTTAGCACCTCTTGTATTTTAGATGACGTGCTACCTTAACCGCGGCTGGTATTAGATCGGAGTAGTCCAAAAACGTGACTGTCATTTATAGTTATTGCACGCAGGCATGTTCAAATGTTTCAGCATATTGTTCGCATGTCTTCCTTTTGATAAAATAGCAGACTTGCAATTATTACAAGTAGTGCAATCTTTCCATGTAAAATACAGCCAAATTTTGGAATGTTTCCACATTCGGAGCGTCATGTCAGACGTCACCATGCACGTTGCGTAATAAAATCATTCCCACCTGCAAGAATCGTTAAGAGATTCGTTTGACAAAATGGCAATTACAAGGAATGGATACACTGTGAACAGGTTCAGAACAAGAACCGGTTTTCGATCCCCATCCCTACTTATGGATATTATGACCAAAATGATACAGTATTGACATGTACAGTAATGTGTTTATACAAGTTTAGATTGTGGTATGTCGTTGCTTAATGGGGAAATACGTTATTGTCTCTTGTAGGGATGTACTGATTACCCTTTTAATGACAAATCGTGGTAAGATTCCTGATTGTTAGTATTACCATTTCAAATTTAAATTATTGTAAAACCGTGATTTGAAAAATTCAAGGTTACCGTATTTTTCGGATTAGAAATCTCAGTTTTTTTCATAGTTTGGCCGGGGGTGCGACATAGACCCTGGAGCGACTTATGTGTGAAATTATTAACACATTACCGTAAAATATCAAATAATATTATTTATCTCATTCGCGTAAGAGACGAAGCAAATGTCAGCAATCGTCACACACACGTCAACCAATAAGAATTCGGCGGGGGCGGGTCATGGCAGAAGTGCATTGTGCGTCATGGCAGAAGTGCATTGTGGGTCATGGGATGCTAACTGCTGCTATGTCCGTAGCTATTAAAATGGACCATTTCAACATTGGCGGTAACTTATAAAAACTGAGAAGGGCTGAGCAAAAATGGCACCGAAAAGGAAATCATATACTGCAGATTACAAGCTGGACGTAGTGAAATATGCAGCAGAAAACGGCGATCGAGCAGCAGAAAGAAAGGAAGCGGCGCATACCAGGAGCGACAACGAGGAAGAAGATTTAATCGGATTTAGCGATCAGGAGTGACAGATTGTTGTGTAAACGTATAGCATGTTCTATATGTAATAGTTATTTGAATGACTCTTATATGTTACGTTAACATACCAGGCACGTTCTCAGTTGGTTATTTATGCGTCATATAACATACACTTATTCAGCCTGTTGTTCACTATTCTTTATTTATTTGAAATTGCCTTTCAAATGTCTATTCTTGGTGTTGGATTTTATCAAATACATTTCCCCCAAAAATGCGACTTATACTCGAGTGCAACGTATAAATGTTTTTTTCCTTCTTTATTATGCATTTTCGGCCAGTGCAACGTATACTCCGGAGCGACTTATAATCCGAAAAATACGGTATACTGCTCATTTCTTAGACCATCAGTTAGCACGTTAATTGCTAGCTAGCTTAAAGGCGCTGTTTGCAACATTTACAAAGATACCTAGAGAGCGCTAACTTTCCAATGTATTTTACACAGTATATCCCGTGCTCGTACGGTTTCTTGTACGTAATTACATACGTACGTAACACATGCATAGGCATTAGCTTTAGGAGTTGTTAGCTAATAATAGCAATTCGGATAGCTAGCGTTAGCTGTCATTGAATGTATATTCTATCATAACAACACGACTGAAAATTGTTTGTTGCTTATGTTGGACTGCTTTTGTACGTTTGCACACGATCCTTGCGCGTATGTTTTGACAAGACCAGGTGAGTGACTGCTGTAAAAGCCAATATTTTTTTTATCCGGGCCGGTAAAATGTTTTACTACATAAACTTTGTAATTGTGAAAAATATAGACAATTGTCAAACAAATGTTTTCGGTTACACTACTAATGGTAACATAAGCAGTCGGTGGTGTTCTTGTTATATTTTTTTTGCTTTGAAAAATTTTACTGGGAAGAAGTTGCAAACAATCCCTTTAAATGCTAACATGACAAAGTATTTTTTGAGCACATTCAACATTACCGTGATAATTTGGCTCACAATAACTATGATATATAATGTTCATATTGTTACGTCATAAATGCCAACATGTACTGTATTCATGCTAGCATTTAAGCTAGTTAGCAAGCCGGTGTCTCCATGTAATGAGCTGTATCACCGGTACGTAAGTGTGGTTATCAATCATGGTTTTACGATCATTCTCATTTAAAACAGTTATAATGACCGTCCGGAGTTTTATAGTTTATTATTGATACCTTTTATTGTTACATCATGCAGACTTGATATGAAGTTGTTCTTTTGTGACTGTTGTAATAGAAGTTGTCATAATCCTTCTGTTAGTTGAGAAATAAGTGGAACGTTTCATTTTCATATTATTTATTGTGTGCCGTCTTTATATTGATTTTGTTTCCCGTGATTTTTATACACAACATTGTCATATTCCTTCTGTTTGTGCTCTGAAGGCAGATATACAAGTGAAATGTCTAATTTTGTGGCCTCCGTGCAAGATTTTTATTGACTCCTATCTGTTCCTCCACCATTTAAGCTCTCAAGGCAAAAAAATACGCGTGAAATGTCAAACCTTGTGGTTTTATTTACTTTTTCCAGTTTTTATATTTTTTATTACTTTCATATTGTTGTCATGTTCCTTCAGTTTGTGCTTAATGTCGAGATATGTGTAATTTGTGGCCTTGTTCATTATGTGCAGTCTTTTTATTTATGTTTATTGCTCCGCTGTTTGTGCTCTGATCGCAGAAATATGTGTGAACTGTCTAATTTTGTGGTCTTGCAATTTTCATGACTTCATTCTGCTGTACTCCTCAGCTCCTTAATAATGTGCTGCACAGCTTTGCACATGTAATTGTGTGTATTTAGTTCAAGAATATGATATAATACAGCAATTTACATAATTTACATAATCTAATGATGACTTAAGGCCCCCTGCTCATAAATGTATAAATATTAACTATTACAATGCGCCTCGTCTCACTATCTAGATGAGAATAGTAGTCTTTTGTCCGTCCTCGACTGTTTTTGGGTCACCTTGACTCACTTTCTGCGCAGGAATGACAGGCATGTTGGAGTCGCTGTTTACCCCCCGCCCCCCCGGCGCTGAGGCACACCCGTGTGCTATCTCGCTCGCTTTTTTCTGTTCTTCCCCACCTTGATTGAAGGGACAAATGAAGTATCACGATTTTATCTTGTGACTTTTTGATGGAAGTGCAGTGGTATCTTCCTGATAATCGTTTATGGCACTCATGGTGGATTGACAATGTAATCAAATAACACAACATTTAGGATGTTCTGCTTTGCACACATGGAACTGAAGTACTGCAGGTATCCATGCAGATTTTGTTCCCGCTTTGACAAAACCGTGTGACAAATACTTGCCGGGAATTTTTGCTCTTCCCTCAGGCCCTTGTGGAATCTGGCGCAGCGACTCGGCGCTGGCTATTTGAGAAGGGATGACATCAGCACACAAATAAGTACAATGGAGCTCCTTAACGACTCTAATGCAGAACAATTTGGAGTTCGAATTACACATCGGTCAATCTTGGGACTCCACGACTTTTTCTTTGACTTGTTGTGATGACAACACAACAAGGCTCACATTGATGGAGCAGAGCATTGTTTCATAACCATCGGTCATGGGCCGCAATCGCCTCGTGAAGGGCCGCCAAAAAGTATCTGTTTTTCAGATGTCGCCGGTATAGGTCGCAGCGGTTGTAATACACTTTCCCACCACTTGTGGCAGCAATGACATCAAAACAACAAAAACGTCATAGAGAAGTTTTTTTTAAAGGGGAACTGCACTTTTTAAATTTTTTTTCCTATCGTTCACGATCATTGTGAGACATGACGACTGATTTTTTTTAATGCATTCTAACTCGTAAATAAAGGTACATAAAAGTCCTCTATTCTGCCCATAAAACCCAATAAACATCCAAAAAGTGCCAATAATACTTCATTTACATTTTGTGACTTGAATATTAACCAAGCATTCGTGATATTGTTATTATAAGCGCTAACTCAGACAGATGAATTATTGCGGCGATGTGATCACAAGCGTGTGTGCCTACGTTTACATCGAGTAGTAAGCTGCTTCCTTACTTCTCTGCTCGTGGAAGTTTATTGTAGATCATAAATCATGCCTCTCACCTGGATAGTAGAAGGATGAGTATGTAATCCGACACACTTGGCAGCCCAGTGTTTCCCACACATTCATTTATTTGTGGCGGCCCGCCACGAAAGAATTACAAATTAAAAAAATTTAAAAAATAAAACATTTTTTTGTTTTTTTGTTGTCCTGTCCAGCTTTTCAGGCAAATCATATAGTTGATGTAGATGCCCATATAGGCTGTTCAGATTTACTTTACAAAAGAGAAGTGTAGGATACTTCTCTTGTTGCCTTATTTGTATTTGACCACTACTGTTTTCTGTTTATTTGTTACTGACTGTGGCAGGACACCTCTGCCTCTGTTTCACTTTATGTTGCTGGTAAATAATATGGTTGTAGTAGTAGGCTAAGTTAAATTATTTAGTATGCACTAATTAAAGGGGCAGAGCTTTAAGAGACATTTTAGCTTTTATATTTTATAAGATATATTTTTTGTAAGAACCACAATTAATAAATATATTTCAGTGAATAACTTATTGTTCAAATCTGTATATAAATATGTACATAAAGTGTTGTAATTATATTGTAAAATGGATGGATGGATGGATGGACGTTTAAAACAAAACTGTTATTAATTAGTAAGTATACATTTTTTTAGCCTTTTTAGAGAAAATCATACCATTGTAGTAAATTATGCAAATTACTCGATGATTTCATGGTGACCACCCCCATAGCCACGCCCCCACCACCACAGGTATCTTGGCAGTTTATGGGAAACACTGCAGCCAATTTAGACCCGGCAATACCGAGAACGACACGAAAAGACGCGAGGATTATGAGTCATTCTTCATCTAAATGGGAATATATGAACATTCTAGCAGTCGGCATCCTAATGACAGCAGACCTTGTACAGTTAGTGATGTTTAATTATGTTTGTTGGCTCTCATGAAATCTGCAATGAACAAATTTCAGTGATGTTGTGGGGGAAAAAAATAACATTGTGATGCTTTTTTAAAATTAATGCGCCGCGTAGGCTTAAAATGATCAAAATACATAAATATTAAATGTCATTATAAATGTGCCTGTTACTGCATGACATATATACTTACATTATGTATATAAAACCTTAATGGAGGTGTTTGGATGTTTTTTTAGGGGCTTTATAGGCAGACTAGAGCGGCTCCTGTAGGGTTCATTGTAAGCAGACTTTTGATTTGATTTGTTTAATATTTAGAATGCATAAAAAAAAGAGAAACATATGTGTTCTTGTTTTACATAAGAATTGTGAATGATAGGCACAATTCCAAAAAAGTGCAGTTCCCCTTTAAGCGCAAAAATTATGACTGAAGTGCTGAAGCTGTATTTTCATTTGCACAGTTAGTTAAGATACTTATTCATTTAGTTTATTTTAATACAACATTATTGTATGTAAATGAATTTTTAGTCAGTCATTTATGAGTCCCTTCGTATGCAGTATATTTGGTTATTACCTTTTTTTCTAATCAGCCTGACCTAAGCCAAACGTGGATGTGTTAAATATTAACACATATGATTAACACATAGTTTCATATGATTTGACAAGGTTGTAAACTGAAAGTAGGTTAGATATAATTATTATATGTGATTTAAATTAAGAGTAAGATTACTAATTCAGTTGTATTATTTGTGTGGGCCCCAAGGTCAAAGAGATTAAAAACTCTAGGAACAGAGGATACGTGTGATGATAACAGAAATAGAATGTACTAGTGACGTTGGACTTAATCAGGATTTTAAACATGAGCAAAGTACTAATTACATGCGCAAATACATTTTGCCATGCAGATAATTCACTTATCATACAAGATACTGCGATATCTTTACTGGGTACCCGTAAAAGGAAACAGGACTTCCAGTATTACCGTTTTTATTCCTACTTGAACGATACACAAGCCTCCAGCCAGGTGGAAACAGTGCTGGAATTAGTCAACAGGCTGACACTAAGTATATATAATACACATAACCTTTGGGTTGCCCATGAATACAGTAGGTAATGAAGATGTCCTAAAGTAGAATATGGTCTTTACTTTGAGCAAACAACTAGCTTGATACATACATAAATATTATCAGCTTTTCAATAGAGTTTTAAGTCGAAGCAGAGCTTTGGTTGCGGGACACAGACGATATAAATGATATAAATCGCCATAATGCATGTTGACACATTCTAGCCATGTTCTACAATTTGGACAGCAACAAAGTCTCAAAGCAATGTAGCATTCCGCTAGTGAGCACAGCTAATGTCCTTCCACAGTGAGAAGCAGCTTCTAAGTCACTGATTCTCACCTCCATGGCCGCAAATAAAGTATGTTTTTTTTACAAGTATCATTATCACTGGGTGACTACAGGATGATGCATAGCTAAACATGCTACACTACACACTGTAACAGGATATACGATGCCATGCTAACTGCTAAACTAGAGCTCTTGGATGTAAACAGAGGCGTGCAGATTAATAGAAATGTAGATCACAACGATACCAAGTACAGTTTCAGTACATGGTTGATAGTACAGTGATTAGATTGATATTTGTTATTATCATATTATGGGCTTTGTTATCGTTTTTAAACTCAGAAAATAAGTCCACAGACACAGAAGAACTTTAAGGGCAAAACCCAATTTAAATCCGAGCCAATATTAGTTTTTGCTTACACGTAAGTTATTTTAAACTTTAATACTATTTTGCTCAATATATTTCATGTAATAAAAGCGAAAAATGATATAATCAAGAAAATATTTAATATTGTTACATGTTTTTGACTGATAATTGTGATCAAAAACATTCAATGGTCTTGAACATTTGAAGTATCAGTATTGGTGTCAGATCATACACTGCACTTAGGGCCCCGCGATGCGGGTTCCTAATGAATTAATGAATGACATGATATGAATTGTTACCACATTTTGGATCGATACCCACATTTGTATTATTGCCGAAAACTAATGTAAAGTATCCGAACAAAAGAAGAATAAGTGATTCGTACATTTTAACTTAGGATAGGTACCGAATCCAATTCATGTATAATTCAAGTGTTCCATGTTACGGTACCAGAGTTGCACGTGACGTGACGCCCGGTTGCCAACTCAGCAGGCTCTGCGCACTTCAGCACTTGGCGATCACTCCAGCAGCACTGAGAGTGGACTACGCCAAACTACCTCGAGGTAATGTTGCAATTTTAATGCCAACAAAGAAATTGACTCCAAAAACACGCCCAAGTAAAGGAAAGTAAGACTCCACTTTTGCGCTAGCTTAGCTAATATACATTGGCTTAGCTATTGACATGCTATTGATTAGCATTAGCGATTTTACATGGCGTTTTGAACACCACCAAATTTGTTATTGAAAATAACCACCAAGATACAATCAAACAGCTGATGGGTAGTAAGTACATTACTTATAGTATTATCACTTTTGGGCACAGCAAAGATTAAACTGACTTGCCAACACACCATAAACGATACACTATTGCCATCTTATGTCTTGGACTTGCAACTCTATATGAGACTTAGAAATGTCACAATAAAACACAATATTGGACTACTGGACAGCAGTTATCATAACCAGCTCATTTTAAAAATGTTGCAATAAAAAAACTAATTTTATTATCAATAACAATTGATATATATTAACACGCACGAAAGTTGGTACTGTTGAGTACTGGTATCGATTCCCAGGCACCGGAAATTTGCTACCATAATGGTTCTCATCTGTAGTTTTAACAGAAAGTAACCAGGTATAACAAGTAAATTAGGAAGTAGATTTATACCTTATTTTTCGGACTATAAATCACAGTTCACATAGTTTGGCCGGGGGTGCGACTTATACTCAGGAGCGACTTATGTGTGAAATTATTAACACATTACCATAAATACCATCAAATACTATTATTTAGCTCATTCACGTAAGAGACTAGGCGTATAAGATTTCATCGGATTTAGCGATTAGGAGTGACAGATTGTTTGGTAAACGTATAGCATGTTCTATATGTTATAGTTATTTGAATGACTCTTACCATAATATGTTACGTTAACATACCCAGGCACGTTCTCAGTTGGTTATTTATGCGTCATATAACGTACACTTATTCAGCCTGTTGTTCACTATTTATTTTAAAATTGCCTTTCAAATGTCTATTCCTGGTGTTGGGTTTTATCAAATAAATTTCCCCAAAACATGCGCCTTATACTCCAGTGCGACTTATATATGCTTTTTTCCTTCTTTATTATGCATTTTCGGCCGGTGCGACTTAAAGTCCGAAAAATACGGCAATAGTTCTGAGAAAATAATACAACTGGAAATGATGCAATATGTTACCGCTTATGTCAGCAGCCAAATTAGGAGCCTTTGTAACCCGTATTAAAATGCTTCTACTATATATTTTGTACATTTCATAATAATTGAGAAGCACTGGAAACAGGGAAATGGCGGGCAGAAGCAAAGTGCCTGCCACTCCTTTTTCATTTGACAAGTTTGTGCAAAGCTTGCAGCTGAAGCGCAACATTATTTGACATATTGACTGAATGGAACCATTGACCTAAAACAAATGCAATCATGTAAATAGATAAACTTGCTAAAACACGTATGAGTCTGTGTTAATACTTGCTAATCCGGCCTATCTGTAGCTCACCTTTTTAGAAAGTTGAAAAAATACCCTGATCTAACTTTTGAGTAGAGCGCTCAACAAGCAGTATCAGACTAAAAGGTAAAGAGGCAAACTTTGCTTGGTTCTCCTACCAATCACAGAAAGTTGAGGAGATGATGATAGTGTCAGCTACAGGTGGATGTCAGTGCAGAGTGAAGGTATATATAGCATGCGGCACTTCACACAACAGGTTATGCAACATACGTGTGTGTGCACATAAAGACAAGGTGCTGGGTGTGTTTTGGACTTTGTTGGCTCAGTGCAGACGGAGCGAAGCGGCATTCACTCGCACACACGGTGGGAACTCGGCTAATGTTTTCAAAGCCTGTCAAGTTGCACATTAGGGAAAATCTCCCTTAAATGCAGTTTTGACAGAAGGGATTACAAAAAAATACCAATACTGATGATTGAGAACCAGAAAAATGATGCTGTTACATAAATAATGATGCTCATTTTTGACTCTCAAAAGCAGTGGTTCTTAATTATTTCCTTTTTTCACACCCTTTGTGAAACGAAACACTATTGATAAACGCTAATGTGCATTTATTTATCTGTACAAATCACAGAATGAGTTGCTGGCACAATCGTTCTGGAAATAATCAACTGATTATCAAAATACAGTCAGGGCAATGTACGCTTTGTACTCTCTTAATTACTGTCATAAACCTGTAAATCTCTTCTCCATCACCTCTATTCTGTGTAGCGCTTCTGCCACCTAGCTGGAGGCTTGTGTATTGTTTAAGCATTAATTATTTTATTTGTATTCTTTATATTTTGTATATAGCTTCAAAAATCCATCTGACAGTTATTGTACACTCTGGTTAGAGAGAAACTCTTGTATATCCAGCACATGTGGAAAACTGACAATAAATATGACTTTGAATTATGTAAAGTTACTGCAAACTAATAATACACAATAAATATGTTACTAATACCTCTCTGACAGCATAAGTCAAAACTGGGCATTATAAGACTTCGCTGCCTTTACAAAAATAATCAGAACAATTCTAACCGTCGTGTACCTTTTCAAAACATGCTCAGCTGGTGCTCTCCAGTCCTCCAGGTGGCGATATTACGTTTAACTTGTATGGATTAGGCGAGCATCCTATTCCAAACACTCAATTCGTGCCTGTTTCATCACATCAAGTATATCTATAAGTAGCTTTTATTATATTTTATATATTTTTTTACAAACAAAAGGAATGCCAGTCCTCTAGGTGGCGGTAGCGTGCGCTACAGAGGACCACCACGATCAGACGGTCTTATACCTCAATGTTGAGTGCCTCCGTCGTGACATTTTCAAAGTTCTTCCAAAGGTGGGAATTGAAACTCTCTGACGAGAGACTCTGCCAGATGTTCCCAGCAGAAATGTGAGGTTTTTTTTATTGCAAAGTAGTTGAGCTTCATCAACAGCGCCTCTGCTGGTTGCAGCCCAGTAGTGCACTCTTTAGTGCCTGGATTGTTTCGAGATGCTATGAAAGAGTCATTGACTTGATCAGTGGAAGGCTGTGTTGTTATGCTCCTAATAGCAAAGCAGTCATGCTAATATTGTTTCCTAGATTCCAGGGGTTGAAGTTGTGCACCTGCCTTGTTCCTGACAGGAGGAGGAAGAGGCAGTAGAGGTGGAAGAGGAGGAGGTCATCACCGTGATTCAGCAAAAGCCGCCGCCGGCCATCGAGAGGATCTCCAGGACGGAGGTGAGGACAGACCTGAGCGAAATCCATGATAACAAGTTGGACACGCGCTACTTTGCTGGGCTGCTGGCCGACGTCTACAGAAAGAACTGCGACATTCACACTTGCATATCCGAGCATGTGTCCAAGATCAGAGGACAGTAAGTGTGCTTGAAATTAGAAACTGCTATGCCATAAACTAATAGAATAAACAAGTTGCTATTTTTTGCCTTCAATAGGAAACTGGATGACTACAAGGTGAACTAACAACTATCTCCACTCACACTTATTTGAAGAAGACTTTTTATAACTGTGCAAATAACAATGTGCATCTAGGTGGAGGATGTGGAATCTCTTCTCCCGAAAGGAGCCACTGAGCTGACCAAACAGCAAATTCGATACCTGCTGCAGGTAACGATCAGCACATCTGGCTCAATGTTGAAATTGCTGTGTCAGCTGAATGTAAAGTGTGTGCATGTGTGTGTCAGACTCGCCTGACCGCTGATAAGAGCATGCGTCTGCTGCTGTCCACCTTCAGCAGCCTGAGAGAAGAACTTCTTCACATGACTGAAGACCTGCGGGTAAGAACATCAGAGCATAACTTGAGCGGATTGGTCGACAGACCCTTGGACCATTTTAAGGAGCACTATAGACAAGTGTATATACCGTACTTTGCCGGCTATAGAGCGTATTTAAACCGCACCCACCACATTTTAGAAGAAAAAAATATGGTTACATACTGTATATTAGCCGCACCGGACTATAAGCCACAGCTATATACCGGTATAAAATATTTTGTAAATGACCTTACTAGTTTCCAAACGGTGCCTGTAATTCAGCAGTAAAACGGCTGATCAAACAAAACAAGAAGTCCTTGTCATGGACCCACTAGCTGCGGAAGCTAGCTCTCCAATCAGCTAAACAGACTCAATAACTCCACGGTGATGTTTTGGTGAGTGTACAAAACTGAAACAACACAAAAAGAATGACATTCTAGTCTGTGTTAGCATTATTAACTTACAATAACATTATGTTATTGTAAGTTAATAATGCTAACACAGACACTTGTGAACATGTTAGCGTATTCGCTAATGCTAACGACGCTAACGTCATTACATTACGATAGAACATACAAATATACATGAAAACACTTCTACAGACATTGATTGATAGATTGAAACTTTTATTAGTAGATTGTACAGTACATATTCCGTACAATTGACCACTAAATGGTAACACCCGAATAAGTTTTTCAACTTGTTTGAGTCGGGGTCCACGTTAATCAATTCATGGTAATCATCACACGTGACAGTTTGGTAAGTATGCATTGTTTTAGTTATATTGTAAAACTTACAAACGTTGCTTGCAGTAATAAATAAATGATAAATGGGTACTTGTATAGCGCTTTTCTACCTTCAAGGTACTCAAAGCGCTTTGACAGTATTTCCACATTCACCCATTCACACACACATCCACACACTGATGGCGGGAGCTGCCATGCAAGGCGCTAACCAGCAGCCATCAGGAGCAAGGGTGAAGTGTCATGCCCAAGGACACAACTGACGTGACTAGGATGGTAGAAGGTGGGGATTGAACCCCAGTAACAAGCAACCGTCCGATTGCTGGCACGGCCACTCTACCAACTTCGCCACGCCGTGAATGAAGAATCCGAAGACGAAACTGATTATACTTCCGGTTCAAAGCACGAAACAGGAAGTACATTTTTAACCCGCAGCACCTGCAGTGAGCGAACTCGTCCAAAGGATGGTGCCAGAGCGCAGACAATGACACGCCTTTTTGTTGAATACAAAACATTATGGCCGTTAGCCAAGAAAATTCCATCAATTAGCCGCACCGATTTATAAGCCGCAGGGTCCAAAGCGTAGGAAAAATGTTGCTGCTTATAGTCCAGAAAATATGGTATATCACATATGGGCCATTCCACCATATCTGAGCCATTTTCTTTTGTAATTGTCACAAATCAACATTTCTGTCCTTTTTCAACTGATAATACACATATGGAACTACTCAAAGGTTGTATTGGTCCATCTCAGGCAACTCTATTTCAGTTGTATAAAGTAACAGCATAGAATTAGAAAAATATCAAAAAGTTTGTATAGTGAAGCAAATTTCTCCATTTGATACAATGTAAATATGAATAATAGGTTCCATACTCAACAAAAGTCCCTGTTTTAGTTAAGGTTTGTATACTTTGAAGACAATATAAAGTGCAATACCGTACAGTACATGAAACAAACATAACAAGGAGGTGATGAATCAACTGTGTCTTTACTAACAAGCCAAAACAAAAACAACAACAACAACAACTAACCTGTCTCGTATGTGCTGCTGTGAAAATACGTGCACACACACATAAGCCCCTTTGGTACCCTCACAAACAACCAGAAATCACGTTGTGATGTTGGTAATTATGGTGGTACTTGGAGAGCCAAGTGTTTTCCGAGGTGGTACATGGTGAAAAAAGTTTGAGAACCACAGATATAGAGTGTATACAGAGGCAGGTTACAACATGATATCGTTTAACATGAACCAACAGGGTTAAAAATTACACAAATATCACCATGTTTATGCTTTAGTCTGGATGATAATAACATATTTGCTTGTGTAGTTGCATTCCTGCGATTGATAAAACTGGACACAATTACATAAACACCAGATAGTAAGCTGCTGTGTGTTTGTGTTCGCTATAGCGTCTGGAGAGCGAGAAGGAATCCCTGGAAAGAGACCTGGCCTTCAAAGCGGATCAAGCTCGGCAGTATGACAGCCTCCTGGAGGACGTTCGTGAAAATAACCGTCAGCTTCAGGTACATTTCCACTTAACCTGTCCAGTTCAGTTTGGTACGGTTCGGAATGGTTGATTGCTGCTAGCTGCTTTAGCTACATATAAATAGTGTGACATCACAGCAGCTCGACACAATCAATGCAACCCGCAATCAAGACGTATTTTATCTTCTTGCCTGAAGTGAAATCAACCAATCAGCAGACCTTAGTGTTTCTAGCTCCACCCTTTAAGTACATGTACAACACACAATTGATTGATTATTATTAAATAACATTAAAGGTATAGCACAATAAATGTGAAGTTAATCTGGAGTTTCAAACTAAATAAACAATGAGAAATGAGGGCCAATGAGCTCTGGAATGTATAACTTGGGGCCAAACAATATTGCGGAGTGACAACTGGATTGATAATATCTGGAAAAGAGGTCATTATCAGATAACACAGGATCCTATTTAAGACGACACATTAACAACCAGCAGTAAGTCTTCACCATTCATCTGAGATTGTTACATGACTCGAAAGGTGCGGCTGTTTCGGTTGGCAGTACAGCAAAATGCATTCAAATCTACAGCACAAACCCGTTTCAAGAGCAGATACACATTGTACAGGGTAACAGAACAGAAACGCTGATTGGTCGCCACTTAAGGCCTCCTGTAAAAGGTGGGAAAAAGTAGCCGGGTGGGGGTGGGCGGGTGTGTACTTGATAGCCGAAGCACATATACACGTGTTGACACAGAAACCACAAGACTTGCAACAGGAGGGGAGGGGGATGGAAAGGGAAGGAGTTTGTTGTGTCTTCACTACACTGTCCTCTGGGGGAGTCTCGCAGCAACTACCTGGCCACGTCGCTTGCAGGCAGGGAAAACAATCCAGATTAGAATGTTTGTGTTTGAGCGTGCGAAAAAACACATTTAGACTTTTTGCTCTAATTGTCCATTTCTGGTGCTCAAATTCATTGTACTTTACCAGGAAGAGCAACAGCGTCTCCAAGAAGTCGTCAAGTTTGCAATTTAGTCCAAAATCACAAAAGCCTGAGTGCCTGGAGCTCTGCCGGCATCCTCCAATAATGTTTGGCAGCTTTAGGGTACTGTGAACGGCTGCCAGCATCTTACTATTTGTCCATACACCAGGGCAACGCTTACTCCAATCAGCAGAAGTCCTGTTATCATGGTTTCCGAATAGGCAGATATCTTCAAAGTCCTCGACTAAAATGGTCGTCAGGCACGCTACTCCCAAGAGTCCGTCGAGTGTTCAGCAACAACCGTCCGTCAAGACAGGCAGGTTCCCTCGGACCCGAAACCTTGTCGATTTTGTTGAGAGGCGAGTAGATCAATTCCATTGTTTAAATTTTGGAGAGCAATGCAAATAGAGGCAACAAGAATGTTAAGACAAGACAAACCAAAGAAGCAAGCAGGAGAGATAAGCGAGAGGGAAAGGGAGCGTCCGCCTTTGATGAGTGCCAGAGGACACAGCGGTAAAAACTATTTGAACGATAGCAGCTATGAACTCATGTAATCTAAGTTACGACCTGTTTTTTTGCTCAGGGATGCGTCTTTTTGAGGGAGGCTTTTATTTGTCTAATTATGGCAGGGTATTTATTAGAAGTCTTGTTCAACTTTTGTATGTAGGGTGGAATGCGAGAACATTAAATTAATTATCCTAATAATTATTTAAATGTGTCAATAATTGATTGAAATTCAACAAATATGGTATTAACTGTGTCAATTTAATATAAAAGTACATGTAATGACCTATTTGAACTAATAATTTCATTATTCAAATAGTTATTGATTGTAATATTTCTTTATTTAGTTAAATACTTCAATACTTAATTATTTACATAATGATTTACATGCTCTGGATCAGCAGGTCTTGCTTCCACATACGCCGCAAGGTCTAAAATATGTACAGATTCGTGTTAGTTCCTCCCACTGACTTTGAGGGGCGAGTTTAACTGATAAAATAAGTTTATGAAGCGCTGACACCCAGGTTCATGAAATTTAATACATCCATCCATCCATTTTCTACCGCTTATTCCCTTCGTGGTCACGGGGGGCGCTGGAGCCTATCTCAGCTACAATCGGGCGGAAGGCGGGGTACACCCTGGACAAGTCTACAATTTGAAATAATTGATTAAATCGTCACATAAAATTAAATAAGTAATTAAAATAAAAAAATACATCTAGAAATAATTAATTAAATCTCATACAATTAAATCAATAAATAATTCATTTAAAAAATTACATTTAGATATTGAAAATTTAAATAATTAAAATAAAATTTTCATTGAATAAATTAATAATACATTTATTTAATTCAAAATATAATTGATTAATGACACATTTAAGCAATAATTTTAACATGTATTTTTTTTTTATTTTGTCCCGTTTGACCCCCCATAGTTTTGAACTATGCTGTCGTTGGTATGATATTCCTCATTGTTAGACTGCTGAATCATTGGAATTCCAAAAGGTACACTTTTGAATCAGCTGGTAGAAATGATCCTATTATTTTTGCGTCCAGCTTTCCCTTAAACAAACCACCGCGTCCCAGCGTTCCTTGGAGAGCCAGTTGATAAGCGCCCAAAACGTTGACGCCGGTCGCGAATTCAAAACCAAAGAACTGGAGGTGCGCATCAGGGCTTTGGAGAAGGAGAACGAGATACTGCGACAGAAGGTACAAATGCCTTGTTTTCGACCTCCAACACGAGAGGGTGTGAAAATATCCAAAATACTTTTTCCCTTTTTTGCAGCAGGCGGGGCAAGCCAACAGCAGCAGCCTGCACATCAGGACTGAAGAGTTGTCGCGTCAGTTCAACGAGCAGCTCGGAGACATCAAAAAGGACAAAGACAGAGAGATCGAGCGGCTGCGGGTGCGTGGAGAAATATGTTGTTCTTTTACCAACGTAGGTTTCAAGTTTAAGTCGCTCACCGTTTCTGCCGTCTCCAGGTGCAGATTACGAAGCTGCAGATGGAGATCACCACTGAGAGGTCGTCATCGGCGTCGGAGAAGAGCCTCCAGCTGAAGATTTCGGAGCTGCTGGCCATGCTGGAGCAGAGACAGACCACCATTAGCAGACAGGAGGAGGTCTGTGACACAACACGCGCTTTCAGTTTGCTCCTTCAACACGACTCAGCTGATTGTTAACCCTGTTTGGACTGTACAGGAGATCAGAAGGCTCATGCAGGGAAGGAACGACAGCTCCCAGAGCGTCAAGAAGACCATCATCACTAAGAGGTACGTCAACAAGATCACACAGGTAAAGGTGTTCATCGTCCACAAACAGTACCTAAAACCTGGTCTTTTACGTCGATGCAGGTACAGGAACCAGTACCCCCTACTTGGCCTGCTGGGTGACGACTACGAGACTTCATCGTCCATCAACGAAGACAGGACCATCGTCATCGAGAGAGGCGAAGAGGTTTTCTGACGGGTATGAGCCTGCAACATTAGCCACCTTATATGAATTAGCATTGTTGGGTTGAATTAACAGCAGTAGTAGTCGCACCTCGCTCAAGCACAGACTATAATCACAGGAAGTAGCGCCTCTTGGTGGCAAAGAGGTGCTACTGCAGACATGTTTTTGAGATTATTACAGTTTACAGTAGTCTAATTAGTATTGTGAAGGGGAAAAGGGTTTGGGAGGGATATTTACCTAAAACCTGTATTTCCTAATACAGTACCACTGACCGTGGTAAATATATTCGCAATGTAGCAATTATTAAGGTATTAAAGAACTATTGTCATAACACACATGAAATGGCACTAAATTTAGTACCCAAGGTCCCAGATTTAGCCCGAAGAATACCACAAGTAAATAATATGTACATAATAATTTAAATACATTAGGATATAAATAGCATTAGTTAATCAGAATAGGTTGTAAATACAATACAAAAATAAAAAGGATTGTGATCCTGTAGTGGAAATAGAATGTAAAAAAATTACAGCAAACCAAAAAAAACCCCCAAAATAAAAACCCAGTTCCACACATTCAAACAAACAATCTATTGTTATACCAAATATTTTCATAGCTAGAGCAGGAAAATTAAGGTCAGAGAGCCCTCTTGACATGAAATAACACCGACATTAGGGGTGCAGAAAACATTTATACACATCGCAATTCTTATTAAACCTGATTTTGAATCGATTTATAATGATCAAAAATCGATTAAAAAAAAGTTATTTAAACTTAAAAAAAAAAAATATATATATATATATATATATATATATATTTTTAGGCTATCTCCATGCAACCAGAAGGATATTTTCTAACCTGTAACCTGCTTTGAAAACATTTCATTATATTCATTACACCAAATAATACATTGCGAGAATCGGTTTAAATCGAGAATCGTGTTGAATCCAAAATCGATTCTGAATCGAATCATCACCCAAGGAATCGGATCGAATCATTAGGTGCCAGAAGATTCACCTAACCCACAAAGTTACACTTTTACACTTTTTAAAATCTGATATTATAATGGTGCCTGAGGCTGAGCCAATCTATGGCCACCATACTGAACAGTGTGCTCCGATTGCTTTGATCTCATCTAGTGGCCAATAGTCCTAAATTGATATTTTTTCAATCAATCAATCAAGGTTTATTTGTATAGCACCTTACAACATCACAACGGTGCACGGTGCTTTACAGGGTGAATAAGTTAAAAGCAAGTAAAACCGCACTTAAACAGAATTTGCACGATATCCATACCACATGCATCATTTTTTTAGACTTTAGTTAGCTAAAGAATTCACTTGCTGCTTTTTCAGTGATGCCGACTTTTAATAGGAGACACGTCTGCTTCTTTCAAACAGGAATCAGGGAACAAGAAGAACATCGAGACATCACCCATCCCGTCTACTGATGACCTTTTGTGTCTTCCATCGTCCTGAGAGAGCCCTGAATGCCGATTCTGACTTTTTCACGACTTTTATACACAAAATACTAATGCTAGAAATATTGCATTGACCATTTTTCAGTAAAAAAAAAAAAAAAAAACGCTTTTAGATGTTTCCCAAAAAGTAATCTCAGGCACACGGAAGGTAGAATTATTGCTATTCTGCATGTAAATATTTAAATATATATTTGTGAGATGGACGTGCTCAAGTTTTGAGTTTAGAGAAACGCCGTAAAAAATGTTCGGGGAGTTTTGCTTAGCAAATTAAGAGTGTAATCTATTTTGAGGACTGTATTTTTTTAATAGACTATGGGAGGGAGGTTGAGAGTGAAGACAAATGGGTGTTTGGGTCAGATGGGGCCATCACTTTCTGGTTTTAAAAGCACAATATGATGTTTTTTATGTGTGTAGTGTCACGAATTGTGTTGAAGCAGCTGCAGCTAACCTAGAGCCTGGTTAGCATACGGACGCTAACAACAAATATGGCCACATAGCAATGATAGCGCCTTACCAAATCCTAAAGGGACAGCATTTATCGCCAAGATTTGGAAGAATTGACCGCTACCTGTTAAGTTACTTTACAAAGGAGTTATGCTAGCTAGCTAATGCTAGGCTAACACGTCCACAAATACAATACATGACGAAGCTAGTGTCCAATTTTAAGCACAATATGATGTTTTTTTAAGTGTGTAGTGTCGCGAATTGTGTTAAAGCAGCTGCAGCTAACCTAGAGCCTCGTTAGCATACGGACGCTAACAACAAATATGGCCAGGTAGCAATGAAACTGCCTTACCATATCCTAAAGGGACATCATTTATCGCCAAGATTTGGAAGAATTGACCGTTAAGTTTTAAGTTATTTCACAAACTAGTTATGCTAGCGAGCTAATGCTTAGACATCCACAAATAAAATACATGACAACGCCAGCATCCAATTAGTAGTAGCTTGTGAGGCTAGCTTGCAACCTGATCATTTACTTCGCAGTATGCTAGCTAATCTAGATGGTCTCTGAGTAGAAGCTATGCTGTGCTCTTATTTTCATGTGTTTCTAAGTGGTTTGGGGCAGTTTTAACCTGCGTTTGTCCGCTGTGTTTCCATTGTGATACTTTTGGGAATAAAATCAATAACTTTTATTGTACGATTGTCGTGCTTTTTAAAAAAAAAAATTTTTTCAAAATATTTTGTTTCACATTCTTTATTAATAAAGAGGATGCAACCCCTGTCAAAAAAATGAAATCCCCAGTCTTAGAGAATGTTCATTCAGTTGTTCAAACGACAGACATTTTGATATAATGTTGATGATTATGGCTTACAGTTTATGAAAACCTTGAATTGAAAATCTCAGAACTGTAAGCCATGATCATCAAAGTTGTATTAAACAAAGGTTTGACATACCTCACTTTGCATGTAATAAGTTAATGTCACATATTAGTTTCACATTTGAAGTTGAATTGCTGACATGAATAGACTTCTACACAATATTCTAATTTTAAGAGTTCCACCTGTATAATATAATGACTAAGCGAAAATGTGGTTTGAGGAAAACATGCAACTTTTCTCTGAGTACAATTGAACACTCACCTACCGAAGGAGCATCTTTGTGGCAAATTGTTGTAAGGTTTTGACCACAAACTTTGTCACTGCTCGGTGACATTCGTCGTTCCCCGGGCAGAGTGGTACTCTTGGCGGTGAAACCTAGCGGCGGACTTGAACTGCAGCCATTATTGCCCGCCTCCAAACCAGCCAGAATATGTCTCCCTGAAAGGGAAGGCATTCATTTTAATGTAACAGGGAATAGCACTAACATAATAGACGCCATTAGCACCTGTTGTATTTACGTCAGATGATTGCTGCTGCCAAAAACGCGACATTCAGTGCAGACTGTATGTTCAAATGTCTTAGCAAATTGCTCGTATGTCGTCCTCTTGATGTAATAGTCACCTCTGAATGATTAAAAATAGCGCTGTTGCAATATTTTTAAGTAAAAATGTCGGCGAACTTCGGCGCGCTTTTCCCGCCCCAACCTGCCATGTTGCTGACGTCATCCCCACCCGGAAGAACCGTTAAGAGAACGCCGAGACAAGATGGCAATAAAAGACATATCCTGAAGGAGTTTACAAAAGTTGAGCTAAGGAAAATAAGCCAAAGATATATTACATACCAAATTCTTCCCAAAATTAAAGAAATACTATTAAAAATTATTAATGGAATATACGCTTCAAATTATTTTTTGAAACTTCAATCAATCAATCAATCAATGTTTATTTATATAGCCCTAAATCACAAGTGTCTCAAAGGGCTGTACAAGCCACAACGACATCCTACATGGAGGCTGATGGCTGTTATATATGTGGAGCTGTAGAGCAGGGGTCCCCAAACTAATGCCCCCTAGCATCCAAAATCTGGCCCGCGGGAAGTCCCAATGTTTTAAATTTTTTATATATATATTTTTAATCTTCCATTTCTAATCCATTTTCTACCGCTTGTTACTCTCGGTGTCTCCTAGCCGCTCAGGCAAATCATATTGTCTAAAAATGAATTTTCCCATCGATAACGTGACAATGTTAAATGACAAAACGGATTAACTCGCTGGAATATAAAGACAATGTATGTATATATATATATATATATATATATATATATATATATATATATATATATATATGTATATATATATATATATATATATATATATATATATATATATATATATATATATATATATATATATATATATATATATATATATATTTATATGTATATATATATATGTATATGTATATATATATATATATGTATATGTATATGTATATATATATATATATGTATATATATATATATATATATATATATATATATATATATATATATATATATATATATATATATATATATGTGTATATATAAATGTATATGTATATATATATATATGTATACTGTATATATATATATATATATATATATATATATATATATATATATATATATATATATATATACACAGTATACATAAATGTGTATGTATGTATGTATATATATATATATATATATATATATATATATATATATATATATATATATATATATATATATATATATATATATATATATATATATATATATATATATATATATATATATATATATATATATATACTGCCCGGCCCCCGGCCAATTTTTTTTTAACCCAATGCGGCCCCCGAGTCAAAAAGTTTGGGGACCCCTGCTGTAGAGGATGTCAATCATCGGTTTGTGGAATGTGAGAGTGTACATGTGTTTTGGGAGGAGATCAGAGATTGGCTGAGAAACAAGGGTGTGGAGATGTCCCCATTCTCTATAGAAGAGATCAAATTTGGTATTTTTTATAAACGACTGTAACATAGAAATGTTTGTCAATATTATTATGCTCCAGCCAACATTTTTTCCACATAAATGTCGATTTATGAAAGTAAGGCCTACATTTTCTAATTGGCTTAATGGTTTACAATTATCAATCAAATCTTGGAGAATGATTAAGAGTACAAAAGCCCTTAAATTGATATCTTTGTTAAAAACATTTAAAGTGATTCAGGTAGCCCTTTTTGACTTTAAAAAAAAACAACCGTTTTTTATTATTATTATTTATTAATATTTATTACTCTATCTGTATTTGCTTTTGTTTTCTTTCCTTGTTGTTGAAAGTGCCTTGACTGTTGTGTGAATTATAAATGTATATTTGTTGTTCAATTAAAAAAAAAAAAGACAAAACAAAAAAGATGGCAATATACATATACCTGTATATATAAACTTAATATAGACAGAATATATACATATACATATTTTTATATTTTTATGACTGAATCCCTACTTAAGGGGAGCCCTAAAGGTATAAAACAAATCTATAATTGGTTTTAACATGAAACACATCAAAATGGCTCCCATATGTTTTACATTTTCAATGGAAAAGGTTCGGACACCCCTGTCCCTAAATCCTGGTGTATAGTCTCGCATTGCGTAGTTTGCTTAAGTGACGCCGTCGTGCCCCCTCCCTCTGTGTAGCCACCCGCATATAGCCTATGTGCACCTCCAAAAAAATCCTAGGTTTGCGTCGCCGGCGACGCAAAACGCAGAGCTGTGGTTGGTCAGTTTTTGCCAAGGAAGGTCCCTGAACACAGGTGAGCAGACTTTGTGCTTGAAATGCACAAATGATCGTATGAAATATAAAAACAGTGATTAAACATTTGCCAGAAAACTGATATAGTGTACTTATTATCTCGGCGCTCTAAAAATAATAACTGAATGTGGGTTTTTCATCGTATTGTGTTGTTATTGCGCCGAGAAAAATGTCACAAAGTACAGCACTCTTAACTTTTATTGACAATCTTGTGCCAACAGGTTCAATTCTGACACATATCCTCTCTCATGCCACGTCAGGTTGTTGGTCTTTTTAACGCGGCCCACCAAATATTAGAACAAAATTAAGCAAAGATCTGTTTTGAGAAAAAACTGATACTAGACTTCGACGTGTTGGCAAAAAAATGTCCGATCAACAACACTGCTCCCACTGAAAGAGAATGTAAGTGTTAACCCTGTAATACCATTTTTGTGTTTCTTTGAGGTCCTGATATGATATTGTTGAAAACAGATGTATAGCCCATGTTTGGGAAGTATACTCTACTCTCAACAGATATAATATGCTTTGAAATGCATCATGTGATCGCCCGGCCCGAATCAAATTTGAAAAGCCCGTGTTGACCCTGAAACAAAAAGTTTGTAAACCTCTACCATACACAATAACATCAGCATGTCGTTTACTTAAAAGTTATTTAACAGGTTTTTACATGATGGCTCTCTAGTCCCATGTCTCGAGTTGGCCGAATAGCGTTGCAAATAATAATAGCGTCCTCTGCCGCCACTCGTCAGAAGTTGCACAGTCCATTTTCACAAAGGTATTTCCCTCTGGTTAATAAGTAAAATGTCCATTTCAAGTAATCTGATGATTGTGAATTTATTTATAAAGTTCAACATTTACAAATATTCGAAAACATTAAATAATAACAAGGATAATTAAAACAAGTACAAAAACAGTACAATACAGCGCCAGGAGGTTGTTAATTTAATAAAGTAATTATAGGAGAATGTAAAACATATATACACTACAGGCCAAAAGTTTGGATACACCTTCTCATTCAATGCGTTTTCTTTATTTTCATGACTATTTACATTGTAGATTGTCACTGAAGGCATCAAAACTATGAATGAACACATGTGGAGTTATGTACTTAACAAAGAAAGGTGAAATAACTAAAAACATGTTTTATATTCTAGTTTCTTCAAAATAGCCACCCTTTGCTCTGATTACTTTTTTGCACACTCTTGGCATTCTCTCGATGAGCTTCAAGAGGTAGTCACCTGAAATGGTTTTTCACTTCACAGGTGTGCTTGAAGCTCATCGAGAGAATGCCACGAGTGTGCAAAGCAGTAATCAGAGCAAAAGGGTGGCTATTTTGAAGAAACTAGAACTATAATTATTTCACCTTTTTTTGTTAAGTACATAACTCCACATGTGTTCATTCATAGTTTCGATGCCTTCAGTGACAATCTGCAATGTAAATAGTCATGAAAATAAAGAAAAGTCATTGAATGAGGAGAAGGCCTGTCCAAACGTTTGGCCTGTACTGTATATATATATATATATATATATAGCACAAAAAACAGGTCGGGTATTGAGAACCTTACATTTATGAATATAAAACTTAGCCAATAGTATGAGGTTGCAAAGGTAACATTAGTTTCCAAGTTTTCACAGACGTCGATGTCGGCACTTCACAGGAAGAAAATACAGTATGGAGTCAACAACAGCTGCAGTTGCTCCTTCTGGAGACACAGCCTGATTGATTGATTGAAACTTTTATTAGTAGATTGCACAGTAAAGTACATTTTCCGTACAATTGACCACTAAATGGTAACACCGACTTGTTTAAGTCAATTCATGCCCCTTAGTGTTTCGGAAGAGAATTATAAGTTTGTCACCACCGCCCACAGAAGAACTATAAATCAAACAAGACGCCATTGCAGTAGCCAAAATTGACAGCAGAGGACGCCACTGACTCTCCACTCCTTTGCTTGGGGGTCATTGAGTGGAGCGTGGAATAATGAGGTCATGGCAGCTCTGTAGGGCTTGTTGGCTGCCCTTCCTCTGCTTTTCCCTTCTCGCTAAGACAAAAGTCGCCCCCCTGAAAGTCCCGTGCAGAATATAAAATAGTTACACAAAGGGTTAGCTGGTTAAAAAAGTGAAAGCGGTCACATGTGGTACTTCTTCTGCTTTCGCACTCTGTCCCTGTCTCACTTGCACATTTCTTGACTGAATCGATGATGTGGGCCATTCTACAGTACAGTATGTAGGCCTCATGAATTAATGATGAGGCGCGACTGTGGAGGGAACGAACAATTACAAATCAAAACTCATCCTCTGATGAGACGCTTCGGATGGTATTTTGTAGCTTGGCGAGGTATTAACGAGCAATTCTGTCTCACCAACAAGCAAAAACCGCGCATGTGTTGGGTTTTGTACTTAAAGGCCTACTGAAATGACATTTTTTTATTTAAACGGGGATAGCAGATCTATTCTATGTGTCATACTTGATCATTTCGCGATATTGCCATATTTTGGCTGAAAGGATTTAGTATAGAACAACGACGATAAAGATCGCAACTTTTGGTATCTGATAAAAAAAAGGCTTGCCCCTACCGGAAGTAGCGTGACGTAGTCAGTTGAACATATACGCAAAGTTCCCTATTGTTTACAATGATGGCCGCATGAAGTGAGAGAGATTCGGACCGAGAAAGCGACAATTTCCCCATTAATTTGAGCGAGGATGAAAGATTTGTGGATGAGTAAAGTGCAAGTGAAGGACTAGTGGGGAGTTGAAGTTATTCAGATAGGGAAGATGCTGTGAGAGCCGGGGGTGACCTGATATCCAGCTGCGAATGACTACAACAGTAAATAAACACAAGACATATATATACTCTATTAGCCACAACACAACCAGGCTTATATTTAATATGCCACAAATTAATCCTGCATAAAAACACCTACGTGTTTGTTATGCTAGCTCCTAGCTCCTCTGCTAGCTCCTAGCTCCATAGAACACGCCAATACAATTCAAACACCTGATCAACACACACAATCACTCAGCCCAAAAGACCGTTCACCTAACCCAAGGTTCATAAAGCTTATATATTTAAAAAAAAGTTACGTACGTGACGCGCACGTACGGTCAAGCGATCAAATGTTTGGAAGCCAAAGCTGCATACTCACGGTAGCACGTCTGCGTCTTTGTCATCCAAATCAAAGTAATCCTGGTAAGAGTCTGTGTTGTCCCAGTTCTCTACAGGCGTCTGTGTATCGAAGTCAAAAGTCCTCCTGGTTAGAGTCTCTGTTATCCGAGTTCTTCCATCTTGACTGCATCTTTCGGGAATGTAAACAAAGAAGCGCCGGCTGTGTACGTGTTGCTGCTGACTTCCCTCGCAAAATAGACGCTTCGCACCGACAACTTTCTTCTTTGCTTGCTCAGCTTCTTTCTCCATAATGCAATGAACATAATTGCAACAGATTCACCAACACAGATGTCCAGAATACACCCAGAATGAGATAAAAACAGCTATTTCGTATTGGCTTCAATGTGGAAGGCATACCCGTGTTCCCCGGGCTACGTCACGCGCATACGTCATCCTCAGAGGCGTTTCGAACTGGAAGTTTAGCGGGAAATTTAAAATTGCACTTTATAAGTTAACCCGGCCGTATTGGCATGTGTTGCAATGTTAAGATTTCATCATTGATATATAAACTATCAGACTGCGTGGTCGGTAGTAGTGGGTTTCAGTAGGCCTTTAAGTCCTATTATTCTAAAAAAACACTACTCTTACAATGTTTGGGTACTCTAACCCAGTAGCCCCAACATAAAAAACACAAGATACACTTACAATTAGTGCACCAATCCAAAAAACCTCCCTCCCCCATTTACACTCATTCGCACAAAAGGGTTGTTTCTTTCTGTTATTAATATTTCTGGTTCCTACATTATATATCAATATAGATCAATACAGTCTGCAGGGATACAGTCCGTAAGCACACATGATTGTATTTTTTTATGACCAAAAATAAATAAATAAGTAAATACCATAACCCCCCGGTCCGTGGGGCAAATTTTCAAGCGTTGACCGGTCCGCAGTTACAAAAAGGTTGGGGACCACTGCTCTAACCCACCTCTGCTCCTAATTATTACAATTGTTTTCATTTTCCAGTTGGAAGAATCAGTCCCATTCAGTTTGCAACTGTTTAATTTCATAGTTACAATGTGAACAACATATATCATAACAACTATTAAATGTTAATTATATTGTGTAGCCATTGTTTACCCTCTTCTGAGTTATGTATCAACAGCTGATGATAATACATCTACTACTACTACTACTACTACTAATAATAGTGTTGGCCTGTATAGAACACGATAATTGGGTAAAAATGAAATTTGTGGCTTTTGTCCACACAAACATTCCTTTTTATTGTTGCGACTGACAAGAAATATCCTTTTTGCCTTGAAGTCATGATTGTTTCAGAGAAAAGTGACGACAGAACTGACAGCAAATGTGTTGCAATGATTTCAAACAGAAAGTGAAAGCAGATTGGGGAAGTTCCTATGAAAACACCACATGTTACATGTTGACAGCCAATGAAATCCCAGTTTTTAGTGGTTTTGCAACAAAACAATCACGAAACAAAGACGAGTGTCCATGCAGGGGCAAAACTAAAGTGGCACACTTCATACAAAAGTGAAATCCTTCCTGGTAGTTGGTGGGACACTGACCTCATTTATTAAAGCAAAATAAATATCGTTTTCATTTGGGCAAAAAGTGCTGCCGGTGATGTCAGAGCGACGACACCAGCTGACTTTCCAATGGAATCTAACTTTTTTACTTCCTTTTGGAACAAAATCCTCGTATTGTTATTAAATATTCTTATCGTAGCAGATTTTGCACTTGGCGGCCCTGCTGACATAGCCGCAGAAAAGTAGCGTCAGATTTACCGCCCGTCCGAGCACCCACTGGCAGAAATGTAGATCGGCGCCTATGGTCAAATCAACGTCAGAACCTAACGTTGGTTAAACGTCGTCAAAAAGCATGTTGTTCCTAAATTAGGTTTGAGTTGCTCAACATCAGGACCTAATTCAAAAAGTTGTTTTAATGTCTTGTGCCTGCTGGGTAAAGTACAAGAAATAGCTCAACATGCTACACTACACACCGTAGAAGGATACAAAAATCATAGCTAACCGCTAAGCTAGAATTCTTGGATGTAAACAGGGGTGGGTGGATAGATACAAATATCGAAAGTAACAATACCAAGTATAACATTGGTAATAGCTTGATTAGACCAATATTTTTTTATTATAACACATTTTTTTTGTTGGTGTTTTTGTTATTGTTTACAAACTCAGAAAATAAAAGACAATGGTGTTTTTTGCTTTTGTTTAGTTATTTTGCACTATTGACTTTATTATCCATCTTGTGTGTAATAAAAGAGAATTATGAAATACTTGAAATATCAATTGACATTGATACGCCATCCTGTGTTTTTGTCGGATTATAGTTGATATTAAAAGTTTAAACAATTAATGATCTTGAGCATTTCAAGAATGAACAATACTGCCCCTCTAACTACTTGGTATTGGATCGATTCCCCCATTTGTACTTTTACCCAAAACTAATGTACTGTATCCAAACAACAGAAGAATAAGTGCCTATTATATTTTGACAGAAATGTAGATGGATCCACATCCAAGCAAAATGTAACCAGCTATTAACTGTAAATTTGCAAGTTGATGAGTAATAGTTTTGACAAAACAACGATGTAATACGTACACTGATAAAGGTGTTTTTGGTTTTTAGTCAGAAGGACTATTGTTGTCAAGTTGACGGAACAAATTGTCCATCACAACTAAGTAAGAAGAATTATGAGAACTTCAACTTAAAAAAAAAAAGTGTGGAAATGTATTAAAAACCTATAATAACAAGTTCAGTTAAGCAGTGCTTCTCAAATATTTTCTTTTACGCCCCCACCCCAGGAATATTTTGCGCTCCTTCCACTCTCCACCGTGACTATAAATAGTATAATTTGTCTATAAAATTGTTATAACTATACATCTGCATTACATTGTACCCTGGTCTTTCCTCGTCTTACAGTGAAGCCAAGTGCTACATACGCTTCATATTCTGGTATGGCAAAAAAAAGCACGTTCCCCGAGGTCACACCCCCAGGCGGGCCCGCTCCACTATTTGAGGAGGACCGAGTTGAAGTAAGTCGAGGTGGGCCTGTCAACCAACACGCATGCGCCAGTGTTGCCCCTTGAAAATCTGATAAAATAGGTTTAACCAGCATCTTTTTTTAGTTCCCTTGACTAATGTATTCTTTCATATACAGCCATATTGTAATATCTTTGCTGTTCCATCACTCCCTCGCAGGGCGTCAGGATTCATACCGACCGGCCCTTCTATGTAAACCCAATCTCCTCTGAGGCCCCGGGGTTTATCAGAGGCAGGAAGGGAGAGACTGCATTGTGTCCACATCAAAGTTGTTGTTAGCCATAATCAATGCCTCCGCATTATGAGGCCTCTCCTCCACTGCCATCACTAATCGGATCAATATGCTTCATTGGCATGGATTGGGAAGTACTGTATTGATAATGGCGGAAAGTGTATTCTCGCAGTGTGATTGACACTATCAGTCATTTAACTTTATGGTGGCCGTTTGCAGTGGTAGCTAAATAATGTAACAACTCTTGTATTAAATCTCATTACATTAAAGGTTTTCCTATTGATTTTATTTGAATAAGCTACACATCAAAATGAAAGCCCCATTCAACCATATTGACCCTCCATCCACCTCCAGAGCAGCCTGCCAGGCCTATCGACCCTTTTTTACCCCAGCAACCAGGCCCTGCGCTTGGGGTAAGTGGCCCACTGGAGCTCCCTCTTGATAGAGGGAACATGAAGTTGAACTCACATAGAGATGGGGGATATGGTCTACAATCAACAAAACACGTCACGTCCAGGAAGGTCTGCTGCCGCGAAAAAGCTCCATTCAAGATGATCCCCTGCTGGCCTCCCAATGGACTGGACTTGCACATGAAATCAGGACCCGGGGTGACCACTCCTTATGCATCAGTCGGTGACGTCCCTGCGCACTTAAGATGCGACTGTAAGGTTTTACTACTTACGTATAAAATACTTAACGGTGTAGCTCCATCCTATCTTGCTGATTGTATTGTACAATATGTCCTGGTCAGAAATCTGCGTTCAAAGAACTGTGGCTTATTAGTGATTCCCAGAGCCCCCAAAAAGTCTGCGGGCTTTAGAGCGTTTTTTATTTGGGCTCCAGTACTCTGGAGAGCCCTACCGGTAACAGTTAGAGATGCTACCTCAGTAGAATAATTTAAGTCCCATCTTAAAACTCATTTGTATACTCTAACCTTTAAATAAACCCCCTTTTTGGACTAGTTGGTCTGCTGCCTCTTTTCTGCTCTGCGCCCCTCTCCTGCGTGGACAGGTTATTAGGTGATCACACTCCTCTTTGCATCAACTGGTGACATCTCTGCGCTGCTGACTTGTCTCCATTCAAGATGATCCGCTGCTGGCCTCACTATGGACTGGACTTTCACATTAAAGGCCTACTGAAATGATTTTTAAAAATTTAAACAGGGATAGCAGATCCATTCTATGTGTCATACTTGATCATTTCACGATATTGCCATATTTTTGCTGAAAGGATTTAGTAGAGAACAACGACGATAAAGTTCGCAACTTTTGGTCACTGATAAAAAAAAGCCTCGCCCCTACCGGAAGTAGCGTGACGTCACAAGCTGGAGTGCTGCTCACATTTCCCTATTGTTTACAGCAGCAGCCAGAGAGATTCGGACCGAGAAAGCGACGATTACCCCATTAATTTGAGCGAGGATGAAAGATTCGTGGATGAGGAAAGTGAGAGTGAAGGACTATAGTGCAGTGCAGGACGTATCTTTTTTCGCTCTGACCGTAACTTAGGTACAAGGGTTCATTGGATTCCACACTTTCTCCTTTTTCTATTGTGGATCACGGATTTGTATTTTAAACCACCTCGGATACTATATCCTCTTGAAAATGAGAATCGAGAACGCAAAATGGACATTCACAGTGACTTTTATCTCCACGACAATACATCGGCGAAACACTTTAGCTACGGAGCTAACGTGATAGCATCAGGCTCAAATGCAGATATAAACAAAATAAATAAACCCCTGACTGGAAGGATAGACAGAAAATCAACAATACTATTAAACCATGGACATGTAAATACACGGTTAATGCTTTCCAGCTTGGCGAAGATTAACAATGCTGTTGCTAACGACGCCATTGAAGCTAACTTAGCAACGGGACCTCACAGAGCTATGATAAAAACATTAGCGCTCCACCTACGCCAGCCAGCTCATCAACACCCGTGCTCACCTGCGTTCCAGCGATCGACGAAAGGACGAAGGACTTCACCCGATCATCAATCAATCAATCAATCAATCAATGTTTATTTATATAGCCCTAAATCACAAGTGTCTCAAAGGGCTGTACAAGCCACAACGACATCCTCGGTACAGAGCCCATCATCCGTGCGGTCGGCGGCTAGCGTCGGCTAGCGTCGGCTAGCGCTGGCTAGCACGTCTGCTATCCAAGTCAAAGTCCTCCTGGTTGTGTTGCTACAGCCAGGGGTCGCGGGGGGTGCTGGAGCCTATCTTAGCTGCATTCGGGCGGAAACATTTCACATAATTTACGGTTGTATTTTTTTTTTTTAAACTACTTTTTAATTTACCGTACTGTTGATAAGTGGTTACTTTCTGTAGAAACATGTTTTTATCCAATCTTTTGTTAAAATGCAACACACAATTATTCTTTTGTTGTTTGGATACTTAACATAAGTTTTGGGCAATACTACAATTTGAGTATTGATCTAATACCAAGTAGGTACATGGACAGTTGTGGCCATACCAACGCTCATACTTCAAATTTTCAAGATCGTTGAATGATTCATTTTTGGATTACGATCATAATCAGACCAAATCACAGGATGATATCCATAATTCTATAAAATTGTTACATTATGCCCTACTATTGGCTCTATTTAAAATATTTAGTTTTTTGCCCTTAAAACCCTTGCATGTTCAGGGACTTATTTCCTGAGTTTGTCAACAATAACAAAAACCACAAAATAATTTTTGATAATAAAACAAATCGACATAACCACAATGGAATCGACCTGATACTACACTACTTGTTATTGTTACCATCAATATTAGCATATCCTCCACATGGTGTGTTTAGCTATTCCTCGTCCTACTGGGACAATATTTGTAAGAAACAGTTTTTTTTTGCCACCATAGAGGCAGGGATTGCTGACTTATAAGTGGCTTTGCACTGTGGAGTGACCTTAGCGGCTAGCAATAATGCTACAGTGCGTTGAAAAACGTGTTTGTTCGCTTGTTGCTGTCAAATTTGCAGGACAGCTAGAATGTGTCATCAACATGCATTATCATGACATAATGAATGTATTGTATCATTTATATTGCATATCGTCCATATCGCGCAACCCTCAACTCACATTGTTAATGGTTTGATTTGTACACCATTTCAGTAATTTGGCCCACTTTAAAGGAGTCAAGACACTTTAAAAATATTTTGAAAAGTCGCGACCCCGAAAGGGACAAGCGGTAGGAAATGGATGGATGGATGGCGCTTTGAAATGCAGGAAGTCCATCAGTTTGCACATTACTGTTTGCACATTGCTACATTTACAGTTTACACACTAGATCAGGGGTGTCAAACTCATTTTAGATCGGGGGCTACATGGAGAAAAATCTACTCCCAGCCGGACTGATAAAATCACGGCACGATAACTTAAAAATAAAGACAACTTTCGATTATTTTCTTTGTTTAAAAATGTATGTTGTTTTTTTACACTTACATGTTGCGGTTAATAGTATTATATCTTTATTTGTCATTATTTATACTTTGTGAATAAATGATGTGATAATGTTCATTGGTGTTAATTTTCAATCTATCAAGATAAAAAAAGAATATCAAAATCGAATTACAGTATGTTAATTATGTGGTTTGCTCATTTTCCTCGACTGGTGCACTAACATCACATGTTTTTTTTTGTTGTTTTTTTTTTACATATGTAGCATAATCTACAAAGATCATTTACATCTAGTGGACACATTTACAACAGCAGTTTCTTTCATTCAAAAATTTCGGCTCATTTTTAAACTTAGCAAACTCATCCCGTGGGCCGGATAAAACCTGTTCGCGGGCCTGATTCGACCCACGGGGCGTACGTTTGACACCCCTGCACTAGATGATTTGCACATAAGCCTACAGATATACAGTACATCGTTTATTATTCTGCTTTGTTTTTCCTACATAATTTTACTTTCAACATTATTTATTTTCATTGCACACTTGAATCTTTGTTTTTTTCTTCCTCTTACTGCATATTTGATCTTGTTTTTACGTTTTATATTACTGTATTTCTCATGTTGCTTGTGTGTTAAGCATTTTCTGATCATAAAAAAATCCACTCTTGTTTATTTACTAGGAAGATGACACTGTTTAAAATGATTATCTTACCTCATTGGAAGCCATGTCCGCTAATTCTCTTCCAGAATTCCAGAAATATATCAGAATTGGGGTGATGTTGATGAGCTGAGGGATGGGTGTGAAAACCTGTAGCCAGTCTGCTGTTACCTGCAGGGGGTGGGGTTTAGGTTTTTTATTGGTGACGTCTCGCGGGCCTTTCCAAACTGCTAAAAGTTCATCAGGTGAGGATCTTTGTTTTAGCGTTTTAGTGTAGCTCCTCTCAGCTACCATAATCACCTTTGTCAGTTTTTTCCTGGGCTGCTTGAACAGGATCTAGCCCCCACTCCTGTAGGTGTCCTCCTTGGCCTGACGCAGCTTCCCTAAAATTAGTTGTAAACCAAGTCTTGTTGTTACTTGTGCAGAAGGTCCTAATCTGCACACAGAAGCTGATATACGATTATGTCACAGGGTCAGTGAGTTTGTCAGGATTTTCTGATGCAATTTCAAAGACACTCCAATCAGTACAATCAAAACAGACCTGTAACAGCTTGCTTTGATTCCTTTGACCACGTCTTTTTGTCTAGCAGTTTTTAACGTCTGCCTGTAGGTCGGGATTAAGTGAATTAGACAGTGAACAGAGAGTCCTAAAGCTGCACGGGGAACAGACCAAAAAGAGTCCTTTGTTACTGTGTAGCAGTGGTCCAGTGTGTTAGCGCCCCTGGTGGGGGACTTAATATGTTATCTGTATTTGGGAGGTTTGTGGGGTAAATTTGCCATTCTTGGGGATTTTAACAAAGCTATGTCTGCCTATGTTACGCAGGCCTGAGCTAGGATGTAAACACCGACCATAACCAATGAGAACTCCCACGGTGAATGAACCAGTTTACAGTTTATACAAAAACTCCAGATGTAGACTACATGTATGCTTCACCACTGTGACATCTGTGCACCAACCTTTGTTTAAGTAGGAGCATATTTTGCCTCCCCTCGTCTTCCCAGACAGCTATTTTACGCGGTCCGCTCTGAGGAGCTGTCGGTGGAGTGAGCTATCCGGGATGTGTTCACTGAGCCAGGTTTTAGTAACACACAGGGTGAAGGATCTGCAAAGATCAGTGTTTCTGGCATTTAGGGAGCTGCAGTTCGTCCAGCTTATTAGCCAGGGCGCGGACCTTCTCCAGGTGAATAGATGATGCGTAGTCCCCTCTGCCACAATTTAACGAACGCACCTGCTTGTTTCTCTGGCAAGGTCTATAAAGAGCTTCGGCTCCTGTTGTAAGAATCTCCGCATTTATTTCTGGTTCAGTGAGAACGAGTGAAAAGATTTGGCAGTCGACTGTCCAACGTATAATGGTTCTTCTCTGGTGAAGTAGACCAGAGAAGGTGAGGAAAAACGCAACAACTACAAGACCATTTGCAGCGCCATCTTGGGAAAAAATATTCATTGATTCAGTTAAGTTTATTTCGACCATGAACACACTTACAATATAATACATCACACACAATTTCATATAATTTTTCTTTACATCATGTCCAAAAAGGAGTAGGAGGAAGCAAATCTTATTTAATCCTACCCCTTTCCCACTTCAAAACATTTACAAATACATATGCTAATTTACTGTCTTCTTTTTGTAACACAATTACATCAGTGAATGATTAATACAACAGTTCTTGCAATAGATAATTAAGTCAGTCATGATAAACATACTGAGATGAAGAATATCCCGTTTTCAATAAGGTTGAAGGTATTTCTCACAATTATTCTTCCTTGTACTTTGTAAGCACTATTCATTTGAACAACCTCTTAAACTGGGTCATATCAGTACATTGTTTAACATTTTTGCTTCGGGGCGGATTAGCTCGGTTGGTAGAGCAGCCGTGCCAGCAACTTGAGGGTTGCAGGTTCGATCCCCGCTTCCACCATCCTAGTTACTGCCGTTGTGTCCTTGGGCAAGACACTTTACCCACCTGCTCCCAGTGCCACCCACACTGGTTTAAATGTAACTTAGACATTGGGTTTCACAATGCAACGCGCTTTGAGTCACTTGAGAAAAAGCGCTATATAAATGTAATTCACTTCACTAATTCACTTCACTGCTTAATCCATTCCATAGTTTAATTCCACATACTGATACGCTAAAGGTCTTAAATGTTGTATGTGCATACAAATGTTTTAAGTAGTTTTTCCTTCTAAGGTTATATTTCTCCTCTTTGGTTGAGAAGAATTGTTGTACATTCTTGAGTGGCAGGTTATAGTTTGCTTCGTACATAATTTTAGCTGTTTGGAAATTTACCAAATCGTTGAATTTCAATATTTTTGATTCAATAAATAAAGGGTTTGTATGTTCTCTATATCCAACATTGTGTATTATTCTAACTGATCTTTTTTGTAACACTGTTAGTGAATGAAGTGCACATTTGTATTTGTTTCCCCATATTTCTGCACAATAACTCAGAAACGGTAACATTAGCGAGCAGTAGAGAATATGGAGAGATTTTTGGTCTCCAACATATTTTGCTTTGTTCATTATTGAAATATATGAGATTTCCAATTAATTTTATCATCTATTATTACCCCCCAGAATCTGGTTTCTTTCACCCTTTCAATGTCTACTTCGTCTATTTGTATTTGTTTAAGACGTTCTTTTCTACTGTTACCAAATAGCATTATTTTAGTTTTTGCGGAGATTCAATGATAGTCTGTTTTTGTCAAACCATCATTTTAATGTATTCATTTCTTCTATTATTATTTGTATTAGCTTCTGTGTGTTCTCTCTTGAACAAAAAGCAGTTGTGTCGTCTGCAAATAATACTAACTTTAAGTCCTTTGTAACTTTACAAATAACGTTTATATAAAGATAAAACAATTTTGGTCCCTGTATTGATCCCTGGGGTACACCACAAGATGTATCAAGCTGTGTTGACATATTTTGTTTCACCTTTCTTCACGTATTGCTTCCTGTTGGTTAAATAGCTTCTTACCCAGTTCAATACAAATCCTATGATGCCATATCGTTCTAATTTTTTATAACAATATCATGCTTAATTGTGTCAAATGCTTTTGTTAGACCCATGAATACTGCGGCTGCACATTCTTTACCATCTATTGCCTTGGTAATTTCCCCAGGTTGGTGCTACTCAGCCCAGGCTGCTTGGAGGATGATCCCCAACAAGAGTGCTTCCTCCTGGGCATGGATGCTAACTCCACTGGCTACCCAGGATGGATGCTACTGGGCAACTGAACTCCAGCACTTAAAAAGTTACACAATAAACAATTTAAAACTCCGGCACCTAAAAAGTTACACAATAAACAATTTAAAACTGTAGCACTTAAAATGTTACACAATAAACAACTTAAACATGTGTGGATTAACAATTTAAACTTTTAATATAACATTCATGTTGAAAATTTGGCTAATTGTAAAGGGAAGCTTATTTACCTTTCCCCACACATTAGCTTATGCTCATAAACAACACGTCATCTTACCATAGGGGCCATCAAAATAAAACCCATGTACATACTTTATAGCGATTAATTACAAGATATGTATGTTACCAAAAATTATCACACATACTCAGGGGCGCCGAAAAGGGGGGGTAAAGGAGACGGATTCTAGGGGCCCATGATGGAGGGGGGCCCAGAGAGGCCCCTAATGATGATGAAATTATAATACAGGGGGCCCTGTAAAGATTCTTTTCATGGGGCCCAAAATCCCTAGCGGCGCCCCTGCACATACTACACGTAATACTCAATTTCGTACAATATTTGTAAAAGGGTTGAAGAAATGTTTGCAATATTACTTTTTTGTCAGTCAGTCTGTTAGTTATTTAGCAACATAACTCAAACAGTAAAGGGCAGATTTTCATGAAACTTTCAGTCGGAAATGGGATAAGGAACAAGTGATTAGATTTTGAGGGTGATCTGAATCATTCCCACTACTGTACGCTACCTTACGTTTACATTATGAGGCCCCACTTTTCTGTGTGCGTGTTCCCGTCTCCACCCGCAGAGGCAAAGAGAGTCGACGACAGACAAGAAAGTTCACTGTTTATTTCATTCTGCTACCGCCTGTCCCTCTCGAAATCGCGAATTAAATAGTCATTGATTACCATTGGCCCTTCAAACTAAAATAAAAAAACAGACATGCACACTTACAGCTATTATAAAGACCTATTATTATTAGCTATACATTTGTATTACACCTATTGCTCATAGTACTACTCCATTAGATACAATATTTATTCGAGCTACAGATAAATATGTATTTACATAAACATTTTTAGATCAGGCCACTGTGATGTCGGATATCTGTTACGCAATGTATGTGTATTTACATAACACACAATGAATACAATATAAAGCATGGCACTATGATGTCAAAAAGCAAAGTATAGTCATCAGAGGTATCGACACTTTAATACATTTTTTTTTTTGGTCCACCTGGACTTTGATCATCCAGATGCTTTACCTCTCTAGGTTGTTTATGTACCTTTTCGTTGAAAGGTTTTCCACAAGAAGGTGATCAATGTGTGCAGGCGGAGAGTCGTACCAACTAAGATGGACTCCCCCAGTGCGGCTGGCGACTGTCTATATCCAGGAGCCAAGCTTCACTCGCCGTCCAGCTGTTACAAGGTGCTCTCCGTGCTGGGCGAGGGCACCTTTGGCAAAGTGGCCAAATGCCGCAAACTGGACAACAACAAGACGGTAGCTGTGAAAATGATCAGGAATCAGGGCAACTTCGCAGTGCAGGCTAAGTTTGAGGTAGAACACGACGCCCGAATTTTCTCAATGATGAGTTTAATGCAAACTAATAAAATCCCTAATGTCCACAGATCGAGGCGCTACAGAAAATTCAAATGTTGGAGAACTCCAAACCCCACCTGGTTCAGTGGAACAGCACGTTTAGCGACATGGGCTATATTTGTCTGGAATTTGAATACCTGGACAAAAGTCTTTTCGACTTCATGAAGGAGCGGAATTTCAAGCCTCTCCAAGTGAAAGAGATTCGACCCATCGTTCACCAGGTGGGTTCACCATTCAAGTCAACAGTAGTTAAATAATTTAGACATACAGGTGCTCAATTAACGACTTATTTTTAAGCTCGCCAGGGCTCTCGAACACTTGAAGGCTGCATGTATGATTCACGCCGACCTCAAGTTGGAGAACATCATGTTTATTAACCATCAGCAGCAGCCCTACAGGGTTAAAGTCATTGACTTTGGCTTGACCCATGAAATCTCCGACGCCAGACAGGGCTCTTACATTCAGAGTCGTCCGTATCGGTGATTACGCCGAGTCGCACTGTGTGGTGATTTCTGTGGCCTTGACTTCTCGATGCTTTCTCAGGTCTCCAGAGATCTTGGTGGGGGCCCCGTACAACGAGGCCATAGATATGTGGTCTGTCGGATGCGTGACTGCTTTCTTGTACACTGGTACGCTTATTTTCCCTGGCAAGAACGACTACGAAATGGTAGGTTCAGTTCGAGCTGGATTCAAATTGGGATAGGTCACTGTGGTTAACTTGTGTTATGGTTTACACTACATGGTTCAAGTACTCCAATTCGGATTTTTTACAGAACAGACTGGATACAAAATAAATTAAATAAAAGTACTGGGCGAGTGCAGGCCCAACATCTTAATAGTAAAAAAAAGTCTTGAAACCAGGACCTCCAATAGTAAAAAAAAAAATGTCTTGAATCCAGGACCTCCAATAGTAAAAAAAAAGTATTGAATCCAGGACCTCCAATAGTAAAAAAAAGTCTTGAATCCAGACAGTGATTCAGATCAGCCTTCATTACTTGTTCCTAAACCCATTTAGACTTGTAACTTATCCCATTTTGGACAGTTCATGAAAGTTACATGAAAATACATATGAAACTTTTTGAGCTATCTATTGCGGAATGAAAGAAACAGAGTCAACTTCTGTCAGTCATCCATTGTTGACTGTGCGGGGCCGCTAGCATACATACACATAGACCGGTAAATGTACGGGAGCCAAGTAGAAATGACACAGACGGGCCCAAATTGGAATAATTTGTTCTGACATTTTATGAAAGCTTCATGAAAATCTGCGCACAACTTTTTAAGTTCTCTTGCTAACTACCTAATCAACTGACTGACGAACCAAGGGCAGCAATTCCATAACCAGATCTTGAACTACAGTATAAGCGTGAAGAAAGACTATGCGCCGTGTTTGCGAGCCAGAGATAATTGATAATGCACAGAGAAATGACATACTGTATACACATAAAGTACAGAACAAATTTGATTCACAGTGACTATAAAAATCTGAAAAATTAGGGACAACAGTAAATCTCAGAGCAGTGGTTTTCAGACTTTTTCCACCAAGTACCACCGCATAAAAAATTTGGCTCTCCAAGTACCACCATAACGACCAACATTAAAATACGGTAGGGTATTAGGACTAAGTATTTATTAAACAAGGCAGAGGTTTTATTTAACAAGTACATTTTATATTTTTGGCGACTAACATTGCACACAGTGTGAACAGTAACACTGTGTTGAAATATATCGGAAAATGAAACACTGTACTTTAATCAAGTGATTATTTGGCGTACCACTAGTGGTACACGTACCACAGTTTGAGAATCACTGCCTTAGAGAAAAACTGTGGTTTTGCTCTAAGGAGCTTTGGGGCTTATGTTAACCTAATGTTGAGTTTACTGCATGCTTTGGGGCTTATGTTAACCTAATGTTGAGTTTACTGCATCAGGGTGTCATACGCAAGTCCCAAAGTATCGGAATTGAGCATTATGACCTACAGTGCAAATCTATTTACACACTTGTCAAACTCTGAACATACTTCGTAGGAATACAGCAGTTCATTACCAAGGAGTAATTCACTGTATTTAAAGTCACAGGTTTCCATTTTGACTGTTGTTGTCTTGTATCTTTAGATACGATTCATCACGGAGACTCAAGGTCCATTTCCAGACAGCCTTTTGGCGTCTGGCAAAAAAACTGGACACTTTTTCCACAGGGAAAATGAAACCAATCTCTGGAGCATTAAGGTATACATCACTATTTAGGTTGTTACATCCCTAGAATTGTTAGTTTCTTGCAGAATCGTTAAACACATCCATCCATCCATCCATCCATCCATCCATCCATTTTGCTGGAGCCATTTTCTACCGCTTAACCTTTCGGGATCGCGGGGGGTGCTGGAGCCTATCTCAGCTACAATCACAATGAAAGAAAAACTTTTATCACGTTGGTAGAATTTAACTTCAATAAGAGATCCCTATGCTTGTCACAGCCCCTAGGGGGCGTATTTGCTTGGTGTTAAGAGATTGCCATCACATGCTAAGACCATTGTTGTTGCACAGACTGATTTTTTTTAGCATTCATGTACAATTTCTGAGAAAAGTCAAATATCCATATTTAATCAAGGCTAACCTCTCTTCAGACAACAGAAAAGTACCAGCAGGAGACCGGAATAGTGGTCAAGACAGTCAGGAAGCTTAAGTTAAGCTCTCTTGACCACCTCCTTCAAGTATGTTTTCATTCAAAAACATCAACAAAAACCACCGTGAAGTTCTGATATGTGTTTTTTCAGCTCCAGCAGTTTCAGTGGTGTTTTACCAAGCACCCCTCAGACCAGGTTGTGTATTCAGCCGATAAGCAGATGTTTGTGGACATGCTAAAGGGAATGTTCCAACTTGATGCGTCCCAACGGATGACGCCTCTTCAGGTGCTGGATCATCACTTCATCAGCATGAGCCACCTGTGGCCTCATTTTGCCGCCAGCCCTCAGTAAGCTGTACATCTGGTCATTAGTTTGTTGTATCTACACCTTGTTCATCATTATTGTTTATGGTCGGCAGCGTCAGGTTTTGTTACGGTATAATGGCGGCCTGTGAGAGCAAAGCGCCAAACAGCAAAAAGTCAGGCGCTTTGCAGCAGAACACCTCAAAAACGACACCGTCTGTCCTGCACAAACTTGCCTCAGAGAGGACCAACAAAAAAACAGGTCCATGCAGGACCAAGAACCGAGCCCAATCGGGACAGAAGAAGAAAACCAAGGACGAAGTGGTTAAACAACCGAAACGTTTTTGCAAAAAAATAAAGACTGAAGCTCAGCACAGGTAGGCTCAACTACATCATCTTTAAACCAGAATGGTAACTCTAAAGAATGTCACTTCTAAAATTCATTTTCCTCAAAAAGTTGCATGTCCGACCATCTGTACGTGAAGCCTATGGTTGACTCGACGCAACCCCGCCAAGTTGCTGGTAAAGGCAACCTCACTCGGACCAAGCGTGCCAAGAATGCAAAGCAGTGTACAGATCTTCATGCAGAAAAGAAACCAAGGATGACGCTGAGGAAGGACAAGAGGAAGGAAATAATCCCAACGACCGATGATTAACCATGATCGGGCCTGAAAAAGGAGGTCAAAATGTTTGTGGACAGGTACAGGGTTAAGAAATAATAAGAATAAGTCAGAGTAAAAAACACCTATCAATCCATCCATTCATTTGAGTGGACTATCAGAACCTTTATGAGCTACCTTGTTTGGACGACTAATCTGCATCAATTGGGGTAAAAATGAAGACATTGAACATGATTTCAAAATAAAAGCCTATAATGGATTGGTTATCATGTTTTCATCAAGTCTAGTTGATTTGACATAATTTGTCCACTCATTAGACCCTTAAACGTCCTCAGGCACAGATGGTTGAGCAGTCGTGACGGAATTTTGAGGGTTCCTGATACAGCATCCGCCATCCTAGTCACTGCCGTTGTGTCCTTGGGCAAGACACTTCTCCCACCTTGCTCCCCAGTGCGGCTCACACTGGTGTATGAATGTGAATGAATGGTGGCGGTCGAAGAGGCCGTAGCTTCTACCCCAGGGCAGCCGTGGCTACAAAGGTAGCTCACCACCATGCGCATCAGAGACGCATCATAGACGCATCAGAGACATCCATCCACCTTGACATCCAAGTCAAGACGAGACAGGTCGAGGCAAATCTTGACATCTACTTGATATTTCTGAGTCCTTTCAAGTCACAAGCACTGTTTAGTATTTGTATTCAATAAAATATATGCCATCTAACAAAGTAATGATCTGTTATCCTTGACACATAAAGTAATTGCATTCTGAATTGTTTTGTATTCTTGAAATCAATTAAACCATTATCATTACTTTAACTTCATACTTATTGAGAATTGAGACTGTACAGAGGTGAGAGTCTCCACACACAAGACTGTCATCACAGACAGTTTATCGTGATAGGGCGAACAACAGGTAAGTAAAATACACACAAGGACTACTTCAATACAACAGAGAACAGCATATATGTTAACAATAAATACACAACGTACACAATGTGCTGCTGTGCATACAAACAATTATTCACAACAGGAAGTACTATCGCAGACATTACAGCCGAGCACCTATACGCCCCTTTAAGATAAGAATAGAAGGTTTTTGATCTTTTTTTTAATGAAATGCTTTTTGCAATGACAGCATACATTGTCAACAAAGTAGAGTAAAATCGATTGAGCAAATTCTGATTCATTTTCTTTTTTTTTATTATTTTATTTATTTATTTTTTTTAAATTTTATTTTATTTATTTTTTTTATTTTTATTTTATTGTATTTTTTTATTTTTTATTTATTTTTTATTTTATTTTATTTTTATTTTTTATTTTTTATTTTTTTTTAAATTCATTTTCATTGTACACTGCATCTGTTGGGACCGTTGTCCTAACCAAGATGGCAGCCGCATAGGCACGTCAGGGGAGATCCGATTTCCCGCCGTTCTTTGAGGCTCTCGTTGCACAGTACATAGTTTTGTTGTATGACATGTTTACTGTTAGTTATTGTTGATTATTCTGCCCTCAGTAAAGCAGTAGTTATTGTGTCTCTACTTACCTTTGTGTTGTGTTCTAATTTTGTTAGAACAGTTTAGACAGCTTGTTGTTTCATCTTCAGGTAGTATCAAAGCTGGTCACTGGCAGTGTAATGACACACACTTCTGCCTTTCAAGGCAGAAACCATGGGTTTGATTCCCGGCCAGGGTTCTTTCAGGAAAGGCATCTGGGGTAAAAACTAAGCTAAAACCATTAATGCCGAAAATGGAAAAGAGATAGTATTAGAGACATACTGTATTTTTCGGACTATAAGGCGCACTTAAAATCCTTTCATTTTCTCAAAACTCGACAGTGCGCCTTATAACCCGGTGCGCCTAATGTACGGAATACTTTTGGTTGTGCTTACCGACCTCAAAGCTATTTTATTCGGTACATGGTGAAATGATATGTGTGACCAGTAGATGGCAGTCACACATAAGAGATACGTGTAGACTGCAATATGATGGCAGTCACACAAGAGATATGTGTAGACTGTAATATGATGGCAGTCACACATAAGAGATGTAGACTGCAATATGACTCAAGTAACCACCAAAATGTTGTATGTTCCATTGAAAATATACAACATTACACACGGTGCTCAAAAATCTATCAAAATGTTTTAGTATGACTTTGGTAAGCTATGAAGCTGCACCGCTTGATGGATTGTACTGTGCTTCAACATATGAGTATTATTATGGTGTGTGTATAAAGTAAGACACATTATCTGGTGTTTTGTCTGGCAATATTATGCAAAAGCAACTTTTCATACCTTCTGGTACCTGCTGATCTGTATTTGAGATCTGCATAAGTCCTGAAAATTTGTGTGTGTCCGCCTTTGTAGTTTGTGCCGACACGGTGGTCGATTAGCTTCTTTTTTTTCTCTATCTTCTTGTTGATTGATTGATTGATTGATTGAAACTTTTATTAGTAGATTGCACAGTACAGTACATATTCCGTACAATTGACCACTAAATGGTAACACCCGAATAAGTTTTTCAACTTGTTTAAGTCGGGGTCCACGTTAATCAATTCATGGTAAAGTTACATTGTTTAATGCTTCCAGCGGGGCATCACAACAAAATTAGGCATCATAATGTGTTAATTCCATGACTGTATATATCGGTATCGGTTGATATCGGAATCGGTAATTAACAGTTGGACAGTATCGGAATATCGGATATCGGCAAAAAAGCCATTATCGGACATCTCTAATTGTAATATTGAATGACAAAATAGAATAGTGTTATTACGATTGTCCTCACGGGTAAAGAGTCCATCAATGTTCATTTCCGCATCCCTTGGATTCCTTCACATGCGCAGATGAATCAGTGAAGTGAAGTGAATTACATTTATATAGCGCTTTTTCTCAAGTGACTCAAAGCGCTTTACATAGTGAAACCCAATATCTAAGTTACATTCAAACCAGTGTGGGTGGCACTGGGAGCAGGTGGGTAAAGTGTCTTGCCCAAGGACACAACGGCAGTGACTAGGATGGCGGAAGCGGGGATCGAACCTGCAACCCTCAAGTTGCTGGCACGGCCGCTCTACCAACCGAGCTATATCAGCACCTGCTACTCATTTTTTCTGTACTTTTTTGTTAAAAGTAATTGTATTTTTTTAATACGTCACAACAAACCAAATGCTGGAACTGACACCATCCAATTACCTCCTTATGGGATGCTCTGTTGCTGTGTGAAAGGGTTCTGTTCATATAAAATAAACAAACTCCAGATATTTTCTCACGGCTTGGACGATTCTTTGTTCCCCAATAAATATCCCTGGGCTGATACTCACATCCTCACATCTTGTCTGGTGAATCCCCCCCCGGGGATTAATAAAGGATTTCTGATTCTGATTCTCTTTGTCGTTTATTTTCACACCCGTCATGCCTCCCCATCAACAGGGCGGGTCTGAGCAATGAGGGAAAGTGGGCACGGCCCGCCGATGCACTCCCCGCTCATTAATAAAACTTTTATTCACAATCCAGGAAATGCATTTGAGCCCCAGCGGCTGCACGGAGCTCCTCTCAGACACAGGAAATGGCCGCTTGGCCGACAGCCAATCCTGCTATTTCAAGGGCTTCATCCGGAGCCAATCAAGCCGGGCCTGGTCACTTAATGGATCAGTGTCTCGACTCATCTGCGTGCCCACATATCAGTGGCAATTAGAGGTTGGGGTGTGTGTGTGTGCAGGGGGGTGGGGGGGGGTTGGACCGGACAATGAGCTACTGGGCGGACACTAGAAAGTGTTGACATTAGTTTATAAAAACAAAACATATCATTTTGATTTGCAATTGTACATTTATGGGCAACTTGGGAGGTACTAAAAAGCTTAGCAGTAATTTTCCACAAAATGCTACATATTTCTAAATTAACTTAAATTAAAATTTGAAATTAACGGCCGAGTCATACCAAAGACTATAAAAATGGGACCCATTACCTCCCTGCTTGGCACTTAGCATCAAGGGTTGGAATTGGGGGTTAAATCACCAAAAACGATTCCCGGGCGCGGCCACCGCTGCTGCTCACTGCTCCCCTCACCTCCCAAGAGGTGAACAAGGGGATGGGTCAAATGCAGAGGACAAATTTCACCACACCTAGTGTGTGTGTGACAATCATTGGTACTTTAACTTTTAACTAAACTTCCTGAGACTCAGCATTATCTGCGCATCAGTCACATATTTCTGAAAAAAAAATGTCCACAAATGTCTGCTGGAGATGACGCTGGTACTCAACTAATAAGAATGTGTGTATTTTGTACAAAAATCATACTTTATTTCTAAGAAATAGTCTTTCAGAATGAAAATCTGAGTCAGCTTCATTGGCCAAGTATATTTGAAGGGGAATTGCAATTTTTTGGGACATTTCGCTTATCGTTCACAATCATTATGAGAGACAAGTACACACGTCTTTTTTTTTGTTTTGTTTTTTAGTATTTTAAAGATGATTAAAAAAAAAGCGCTTAGAAGATGTGGCTAATGGGAGTCACCGTTGTAGCCTTCAAAGCCCTCTAAAAACAACGTCATAACCCTCCATCCAGTCTATATATAATGTAGTAACAGACACGTTCATAACAATATGTAATATGTTCAATATTTACCGTATTTTGGTCATTTTAATCATTGCAGCGACTGATTTCCGTTTCCATAGCAACGCCAGTCCGACTTTTGGCAACAAATTGTGTGTTCCTACGTCCGGATACAAACGCGAATGTGTTCTAATCATGGCAGACTTGGTAGCAGACAACAAAGGCGACTATTTTTGGACAAATCCTTTTCTTTTTGAAGCACAATAAGCGGAGGATGAACTGCTGCTTATAGAAGCCAGCACAAAAGAAGGGTGAAATGTTGGATCAGACGGAAGCCGAGAGAGTGAGGTCGGCGTGACTTGAAGCTGGAAATGTGAAATTTGGAGCCAAGCTATTTCGACATGGAGTGCTTACCCAAATAAATGGGAAAAAAAACGTCCCCGGCCAGCTGGACCAAACAGACAATCGAGTGAGTCACACTTTGTTATTACAACTACAGTTCATACGCTGTCTGGCTAGCTGTGTACAAACAAAACATGAAATGTGGGCTAATACTTGACAGACGGTCCCGTGTACCTTCCGTTCATTCCATTTAGAATTTCTTAAATGCAAATTAATAAACACATTTTGGGCCATTTTTCCAATTTTCCTTTCTGAAGCAAAAGTTGAAGAACTATTTAATGACACTTTTTTAAAACGACAACAGGACTCCTGCTGAACAAAGATCAGGATCAAAATCAGAAATACTTATAGTAATCCCAGAGGGGAATTTAACATTTTCAGCACAATCCCATTCAAGACTAGACAAACATAACATGGAGACAGAACAGGATCGCTGACAGGTCTGTCAACTTCCAGCGCCCCTTACAAAAAAAGGTGAGAAACAGGTAAACGCTGGGGACAAGGGGGGGGAAAAAATAAATAATTCAGTCTAAGCCTGGGCCCCTGGAGAGGAGGTCCAGACTGAGGCCAAGGGGAAAAAAACTCATAGCCATAGCACACATGAAAGGCCTACTGAAATGAGATTTTCTTATTTAAACGGGGATAGCAGATCCATTCTATGTGTCATACTTGATCATTTCGCGATATTGCCATATTTTTGCTGAAAGGATTTAGTAGAGAACATCGACGATAAAGTTCGCAACTTTTGGTCGCTGATAAAAAAAAGCCTTGCCTGTACCGGAAGTAGCCTGACGTCACAGGTTGAAGAGCTCCTCACATCTGCATATTGTTTTCAATCATGGACGCCAGCAGCGTGAGCGATTCGGACCGAGAAAGCGACGATTATCCCATTAATTTGAGCGAGGATGAAAGATTTGTGGATGAGGAAAGTGAGAGTGAAGGACTAGAGGGCAGTGGAAGCGATTCAGATAGGGAAGATGCTGTGAGAGGCGGGTGGGACCTGATATTCAGCTGGGAATGACTAAAACAGTAAATAAACACAAGACATATATATACTCTATTAGCCACAACACAACCAGGCTTATATTTAATATGCCACAAATTGATCCTGCACAACACACTCAATCCCACAGCCCAAAGTACTGTTCACTTCCGCAAAGTTCATACAGCACATATATTACCCCAAAGTTACGTACGTGACAAGCACATAGCGGCACGCACGGACGGGCAAGCGATCAAAAGTTTGGAAGAAAGCTGCGTACTCACGGTAGCGCGTCTGCTATCCAACTCAAAGTCCTCCTGGTTGTGTTGCTGTAGCCAGCCGCTAATACACCGATCCCACCTACAGCTTTCTTCTTTGCTGTCTTCATTGTCCATTAAACAAATTGCAAAAGATTCACCAACACAGATGTCCAGAATACTGTGGAATTTTGCGATGAAAACAGAGCTTGTTTGTATCGGGACACAATGGTGTCCCAATACTTCCGCACAATCCGTGACGCCACGTGCAAACGTCATCATACCGAGACGTTTTCAGCCGAATATTTCCCGGGAAATTTAAAATTGCACTTTATAAGTTAACCCGGCCGTATTGGCATGTGTTGCAATGTGAAGATTTCATCATTGATATATAAACTATCAGACTGCGTGGTCGGTAGTAGTGGGTTTCAGTAGGCCTTTAACATGTGTGTAAGAGGGAAACATCAAACATCAAAGAACACAAAGGACATTAAAGTTATGCTAAAAGCATGCTAAAGGCAAAGGAAAAGCTAAAATACTGCTTCCGGTTCAATTTGTCATCACACCGATAACCACGCATTTTTGCATTATGGATGAACGTAAGTTCGATTTTTGTGTTAACTGGAAAAATAAGAATCCATAAAAGGAAAACAGCACAAAATTAAATTTTATGGCAATATTTTATTGAAAATCAACCTTTTTTTGTTTGTTTTAAAATCTGCCTTATATAATAAAATCGAAAAACGGCCCTAATTTTGTTTTTGATTTGCTTTTAAGAATTGGAAATAGAATGAACGGAATGTACACTGTAATATGATTGTTCATGTTTTTCGGTCAGTACAGATTGGTGTCTTATCGCATTGTGTTGTGCATTACAAACTCAAAACGCGTTTCGTGCTGACGTAGAAGCTAGCTTATCTCTTGCCGTAGCTAGCTTTTACGGCTAATACAGACGCACGCCCATGTGTTACTACGCTAGAAAGAGAGTTCCTTTAGTGTTCGCTCTTACAATAACAATGTCTCTACAGCTTGGTTATTATACAGGTTACGGAACTTAATTAAGTTTTGTTGACATTTTTTTAAAGTAATTTTTAAAGTGATTTAGAGATAGAATTGATCGCTCCTATTAGCTGCATTGCCAGGCACCTAGAACCAAACGATTTTTACATGTTAGAAAAAAACAACCTTTTGTCTTCTTGTCTTTCATATTGCTTGTGAACGATAAGGCAAAATTCTAAAAAAAAAGTGCAGTTCCCTTTCAATACACAATACATTTGACTTAGTAGACTGTGTGCTCTCCTTGCTCAATACAAGAAAGAAAGAAAAACACAACAAGTACGAGAGAGCACAGTACCGTGGAGGCCATCCACAACGGTACAGTGTATGAAACATAAAAAAACACAAAGGACATTAAAGACTTTAAAAAAAGAACACCGACCTAATGCAACCAGTTGTTACTTCAGAGGATGCAACCAGTTGTTACTTCAGAGGAGCTATTTCTACATACAGCTGAAAAACAAAAGAAATGGGGAGGCTTAAAAGTTAATATTTAGCCACACAATATTGTATTTTGTCAATAATTACAAGTAGATTGAAATATGTGGGTTATCAATACCAATCATACTACATTATTGGGACAACTTACTACTATATTAGATTCTAGATCAGTGGTTGTCTAAAGTTTTAACAGGAAAGTAAAACCTCAAAACTGTTTTGCTTTGCAGGGAGTATCCTTTTTGCTACTCATTCAGTAAAAAAATTAAAAATTCCATTTCGTTTTTTAAGGCGGTCTGTCGTTACGTTTTTAGCATTCAATCAGACATTATTGTGAGGTTTTGTATTAGTGTTCCTAAAAATAGATATACCAGGCCCAAGACACATTTTTTTCTCTAAATTTGGCCCCCCGAGTCAAAATAATTGCCCAAGCCTGCTCTATACTCTAATGCAGTGGTTCTTAACCTTGTTGGAGGCACCGAACCCCATCAGTTTCATATGCGCATTCACCGAACCATTCTTTAGTGAAAAATAAAATGTTTTTTTTTTTCAAATTCAAGACGAAGTTATATGTTTTTGGTAACACTTTAATATGGGGAACATATTCTAAGTAACAATGACTTAATTTAGAGTTATTTGGTTGGGGTTAGGGTTAGGGCCAGGGTTAGAGGGTTAGGGTTATAATAAGGCCATGCCGAATAAGGCATTAATAAGTACTTAATAATAGATAGATAGTACTTTATTGATTCCTTCAGGAGAGTTCCCTCAGGAAAATTAAATGACTAGTTAAGAGCCAATATGTTACTAATTTGCATGTTAATAAGCAACTAATTAATGGTGAAAGTGTTCCCCATACAAAAGATTACAGTTGGTACAAAATGCGGCTGCAAGGCTTTTGACAAAAACAAGAAAGTTTGATCATATTACGCCTATACTGGCTCACTTGCACTGGCTTCCTGTGCACTTAAGATGCGACTTTAAGGTTTTACTACTTACGTATAAAATACTACACGGTTTAGCTCCAGCCTATCTCGCCGATTGTATTGTACCATATGTCCCGACAAGAAATCTGCGTTCAAAGAACTCCGGCTTATTAGTGATTCCCAGAGCCAAAAAAAAGTCTGCGGGCTATAGAGCGTTTTCTATTCGGGCTCCAGTACTCTGGAATGCCCTCCCGGTAACAGTTAGAGATGCTACCTCAGTAGAAGCATTTAAGTCCCATCTTAAAACTCATTTGTATAATCTAGCCTTTAAATAGACCCCCCTTTTTTAGACCAGTTGATCTGCCGTTTCTTTTCTTCTCTCCTCTTCTCCCCTGTCCCTTGCGAGGGGGAGTTGCATAGGTCCGGTGGCCATGGATGAAGTGCTGGCTGTCCAGAGCCGGGACCCCGGGTGGACCACTAGCCTGTGCATCGGTTGGGGACATCTCTGCGCTGCTGACCCGTCTCCGCTCGGGATGGTTTCCTGTTGGCCCCGCTGTGGACTGGACTCCCGCTGATGTGTTGGATCCACTGTGGACTGGACTTTCACAATGTTATGTCAGACCCACTCGACATCCGTTGCTTTCGGTCTCCCCTAGAGGGGGCGGGGGTTACCCACATATGCGGTCCTCTCCAAGGTTTCTCATAGTTATTCACCGACGTCCCACTGGGGTGAGTTTTTCCTTGCCCGTATGTGGGCTCTGTACCGAGGATGTCGTTGTGGCTTGTACAGCCCTTTGAGACACTTGTGATTTAGGGCTATATAAATAAACATTGATTGATTGATTGAAAGTGTTACCATGTTTTTTTACTGGTGCACAAAATGAACCGTGCATGAACATCACCTTGTTCAAACAACAAAACCAACACAGTGCATAAACTCACAACAAATTACACACCTGCAAATCAGTGTGACTTCTGCTGTTGTCGTATCCGTAATACGCCGATAGGGATAAGTTTGTATTTACACGATGAGTCAGGTGTGTTTTGACCTCCGCCGAACCCCTGAGCCCGACTCACCGAACCCCTAGGGTTCGATCGAACCCAGTTTAAGAACCACTGCCCTAATGCTTCTAATTCATTTACTAAAGTCTTGTAGGCCGCTTAAAAACAACCAATCCGTACCTATCTCTACCTTTGCAAGAACTTGGAAAGTTCCGATATATCGTCGAGACTTCCTTGATGGAGGAGTCAGATCGGTGCCCTCTGCTGGCGTGGCTGACTCACAGCAACTTTGGAGCTCTTGGGGGTGTTTAAAAGTGTCGTTGGCTCTTTTCAAAAGGACCCTACGAGATCCTATTCCGTCTTGATCACGAGCCGGCTTGAATTCAGCGACGGGAGAGGGTGGGGGTAGAGAGCGAGGGGCCAAGGAAGAGGAGGAGGAGTGTCACAAAGAGAGGGAGAGAGAGAAAGAGAGCGAGAGAGCATGCAACCCTGAGAGTCATTCATCTCTGGAGAAGAGACGTGCAAGCTACAATAGGACAGGAAAGGAAATGTTTTTGTAACTACTTGTGCATAGGGCGAACTTTTAAAGGGCTTCTTACGCAACGTGCACTTTCAAACTTCTTTCCCTTTTTTTGATGACGCACAATGCAACCTACCGCTCGTCTCTTTTCATCTCTGCAAGCGAGGTCATGCTGACAGCCCGCTTTCCAGCATCCTTGGAGCGCAAGGAGGAGCGCAAAACTTGTCTGATATTTGTGGGGGGGAGGTGGGGGGAGATGACCTCAGGAGGACGCACCGGGATCTGAGCTCCGGGAAGAGGAGGAGGAGGAGGAGGAGGAGGAGGGAGGAAAGGAGGAGGGCACATCCTGCTGATAGAGAGCATCTATGTAGCCTTTCTTTGCACACATCAACCCTAATAAGCCATCACAAACTATGACAAGGACTTCTTTAACATATTGCATCCGGTTTAAAAGCACATTGCAGAAGATTTAGAAAAATTGAGGGCATTTGCATAAACGGACGGTCTGCACAGTTCCACGCTCCAGTGCAACATGGATCTGCCACCCATCAGAGGTAAGCTTCAAAAACTGTTGTAAAGAATTATGTTCATCCTTGCAAGGAGTATTTGGCTTTTGCTGTTTAAGTTTTGGTTAATTTACTAACTATCCAGGCTCTTCATCGTACATAAAGATGCAATCCATTGCTATACACCTTGTGATAAGATATAACTACTAGAATAAGGTATGACTAAGAGTGTTTATACTTACTTATAAACACTGTATAGAATTGTAACATGGTACTACTACTACTGTAAAAACAAATCAACAGTAACAATTATTTAAAAATGTCCCCAGATTCCCTGTACTCGTAAAAAAAGTATGAATGAAAGCTTTTCACAATTTATCATCGGCCAGCCAGATTCAATTTTGGTAGTGATCAAACATTTCCTAGCTGGAGTTTGTTCCAGTATGACGTCTGGAAATGGCCTGAAAAATCCTCACCTGCAAAAATGGCCGACCACCTGTGCGTTTTGCTGCATAGGTTCTTAATTGATTTCTGTGTGTCATTAACACACATGCCAGATTTTGTGTCAACCGGAAACTATGGGATGCGAATGAATTAAAACTTTCTGGTGGGGGGATTTTTGGGGGAGTTTTGCCAGGGACCCCGAAAAAAAGAGTCAAAAAAATAGTATGAATGAAAAATTGTTCACAATTTATTGCAGAATACAGGGTTCGATTTTGGTGCCAATTGGGCAAACTTCCTTTAGTTCACATTCAATCCTGGGCAATGACCTAAATCCACACCAGAAAACCAAAATGGGCGACTGCCTGTGCATTTTGCAGCATCGGTTCTTTATGGTTCTCCGCTTGACAGATTTTCTGTCAATAGTATGCGCTGAAGGCGGATGTTAATGTTTTATAACTTTTAAGGGGGCGCTACTGAGCGGGTTTTTTTGGTGTACCCCTAAAACCCAACATTTTTTACCATTTTTTTTTATTGAGAAGCCATGAAAAAGGCATTATATTTGTTTGGATAATACAAGGAGATGAAGGAATTCCAAGAGGGCCAATGCACCATTCTTGGTCGGGCTCTAAAACACCATGCAGAAAAGTCCTCAAATTTGGTTTTCTGCCGTTTGGGCTCAGATGGTAGAGCAGCCAGACAGAAACTTGAGGGATCCCGGCTCCAATCCAGCTTCCACTGCCGTTGTGTCCTAGGGCAAGCCACTTCACCCTCCTTGCTCCCAGTGACACCCACTAGATTAAATGTGGCTTACAAATGTAGATATTAGGTAAAACGCTTTGAGTCTCTAGAGAAAAAGCGCTATATAAATATAATTCACTATAATTCACTAAAAACTAAACACCAATTGTTTTTTTAGTCCAATAAATCCCAGTTTGGTTACTTTGTTTCTGCTCCCAGAACAGCCCTAATCATAAGGGACCTCTAACAGCATGGGGTCCCCATAAGGGAGGTATCCGTGTGTGTGTGTGTAAACGTGATGGGGACACGCAGGGGTTGCGATTGATTGTCCTCAAGGTCGGATGCAGAACGTCGATACCCATCTCCGCTTGGGGTGGGACTGCGAGGGTGGGCCGATGGATGAGTGCATGATGATGATGATGATGATGGGATGGAGTGATGGGCATGAGAGGAGAGGAGGAGTGGCAGGGTTTAACCAGCCATGGGCGGCTGTGGGCCGAGAGACGGAGGGAGGACAGTAGCTGTGGAGCGGAAGAGGGGGAGGAGGAGGAGGAGGTGGAGGAGGGATGATGAAATGGATGAATGGATGATGGAGGGAGGGGATGAATGGAGAGGGAAGTGTTTTTTCACGCCACTAATGCTCCGGCTAATGCACTGTACGGCCACAGCGCTGCGGAAATAGAAGATTTGCAGGAGAAAACAACTTAGTAAGTCGGATTGTTGCACAAAAGTATTTGGACACGCCTTCTAAATCAACGAATGCATTAATGTGAGGGAGCGAAATCTTACATTTTTGAGACACAAGACTTCAGGAGAGCAGTTTGACATGTTTCCAAACCTGATGAGCTTTATTTTTAGTGATGTCAAATGCAACTGATTTATAGTTCTGGCAGGGAAAGTGCAAACCGGGCCGCCCCTCCATGCGGGTAGGACCCCGTGATCCATGGAAGGCCCCGTTTTGCAAGGCATGAGCGCATCGGAAATGTAAATAGGGCGCCACGAATTAAATTTTAACGAAAAAATATTCCATCACTTTTAGGAATGTACCATATTTTCCGGACCATAGGGCGCACCGGATTATAAGGCGAATGGTCTATTTTCGATCTTTTTTCATATATAAGGCGGATTATAGGGCACATTGAAGGAGTCATAATATATATATATTTTTAAATGTTTTCTTCCTTGTGGTCTACATAACATGTAATGGTGGTTCAATATTGTTGTCTGGGTGGAAATCGGGAGAAATTCATGAGAATATTTTCGGGAGGGGCACTGAGGGTTGGCAAGTACCGTGTTTTACGGACCATAGGGCGCACCGCATTAAAAGGCGCACTGCCGATGAGCGGGTCTAGTCAGGTCTATTTTCATACAAAAGGCGCAAAATTAAAGGGGTCATATATATATATATATATATATATATATATATATATATATATATATATATATATATATATATATATATATATATATATATATATATATATATATATATATATATATATATATATATATATATATATATATATTTTTTTTTTTTCTAAATGTAAAACACTTCCTTGTGGTCTACATAACATGTAATGGTGGTTATTTGGTCAAAATGTCGCATGGATTATGTTTTACAGATCATAATCAAGCCACTTTCTGACAGTAGCTTCCGGATGCGGCGTTTTGTATTTACGTGGCTCACCTTCGTCAGCGTCTTCTCCCCGTCATCTTTGTTGTAGCGGTGTAGCGTGCAAGGACGGGAGTGGAAGAAGTGTCAAAAGATGGAGCTAACTGTATTCATGACATTCAGACTTTACTTAAACCAATAACGTAGCAGCATCTCCTCATCCGGAAACAACAACAACGCCGGAAATGTGTCCCGTGAAAAAACGTCCGTTTGGAACTCTCTAATATCTAAAGTTCCTTGGGTGAATAATGTAAACTCACTACACCGGTATGTTTTAGCGCTTTTCATGGCGAGTTTACAGACAGATATAAGTAAGAACTTTACACTACTTTATATTACAAATGGCAACAACTGAGGATGAATGTCCCATAACAAGAAGATAGAGAAAAAGAAGAAGCTTATCGACTACGGCGTCGACACGGACTACAAAGGCGGACGCACACAATTTTTCAGGATTTATGCAGATCCCAAATACAGATCAGCAGGTACCAGAAGGTAAGAAAAGTTGCTTTTGCATAATATTGCGAAACAAAACGGCAGATACACACCATATTAATACTCGTATGTTTAATGCGCCGACAATCCATCAAGCGGTGCGGCTTCATAGCTTACCAAAGTCGTACTAAAACATTTTGATAGATTTTTGAGCGCCGTGTGTAATGTTCTATATTTTCAATGGAAATATAAAATGTTGGTGTCGAGTCATATTGCCATCATATTGCAGTCTACACGTATCTCTTATGTGTGACTGCCATCTACTGGTCACACTTATCATTACACCATGTACCAAATAAAATGACTTCAAGGTCGGTAAGCAAAACCAGAATCATACCGTACATTAGGCGCACCGGGTTATAAGGCGCGCTGTCGAGTTTTGAGGGAAAAAAAGGATTTTAAGTGCGCCTTATAGTCCGGGAAAATACGGTTATTGCAAGTTTCCCCAAATAATCAATATTTGTTTCTGCTTAGCCCTGGGGACTGGGGCCGCCATAAAAATATTTTTGGGGGAGTAAAGGAAGACCCAACTGTGTTATTATTCTCTGGGTTATGTACTTTGAAAACAACTGACTTAGACAATTCCACACTTTTAACTCTGTGGCAACCGTTGAGGAAAACCCTTGTCTGTTCCCAGTGCACAAAGCAAAGGAAAAAGACATGCTTGGATGGGTTTTGTGGTGAAGAACCCTCTGGCATGGACGATGGAAGTGACCTCTCACTTCACAACGAGACAATCAGACACTCCCCAGTCTGCAGAAAAGTCTTCCTAAAAAAGTGGACTCCATATTTACTTCTATTGTCACTTCCGGTGTGACCTTGTCCCCCCAAGCGTCTATGCTGCAGATTGCTTGGTAAAAATTCCTCATAGCGTCGCGATCCCTCGGTCGTTTGCTGACCCTTCCCTTCCTGTGACCCATCCCCCCACCCATCCCTGGTCTGCAGTGTCTATTTCGGTCTTTCCGTCAGGGTCAGATTCAGCACATCCGGTATCTCATCAAGTTTATTGTCATCCAATCCTCCTGCTGCGCTCCCCCTAGGACACCGGGCGGAGGAAAGCCTCTGGGTCTTAGTGCCCGACCTGCGCATGTGTAGATTGGGACATCGTGTAACCAATCTACGAGCTAGTCATGTGATCAAAAACATGACAAATAACTACTTTCCACTAATCATTACCTTTTTTTAATGCCAATCCCAAAAAGTGAAGGAATGTGTTATTTGTTCTGTGTTGTGCAAATATGAGGTTTTGCAAAATACGTTTGACATGAATGCAACTTACAGGGAGGACTCGAGTGTTTGGCATTGGTCTGCACTTTAATTATGTTTTTTTTAACGTTAAATAAATATTAGGAATTAACCAATGTTTCTTAACCATGTTGGGCCATGGGTGTTCCCGAGAGCTGTGGTCCGTATGGGCCGCAGCGGTACTCAGTTGCAATACACTTTTCCACCACTTGTAATGACAATATCTCATAAACAGAAGACGTTTGGAGCCAAAGTCATAGAGAAGTTTCTTCGGCGCAAAAACTATGACTAAAGTGGTAAAAGCTGTATTTTCATCTGCATTTTAATTCTAACGGCAGTTTAGTTAAGAAACATATCATTATTCATTCAGTTTATTAATTTTAGCACTACATAATTGTAAATTAATTGATTTTTGTCCGTTATTTATGAGTCCCCTATGCAGTATATTTGGTTAGTACTTATGTTTCTGATCAGCCTGACCTACGCCTAAGGTTCATGTGTTAAATAAATAATATTTACGTGTGATTAACACATGGTTTCATATTATTTGACAAGGTTGTAAACTGTAAGTATGTTGGGTATAATTATGGAATACGGTTAAATTTAAGCGGAAGAATACTAATTGAGTGGGACCCGGGCCCCTATGCAGTGGAAAAGTTGGGCCCCGAGGTCAAAAATGTAAAGAACCCCTGGAATAAGCTCAACAGACCTATACTCAATTTAATTGGTAACAGTGGTTACTCCTGTCTACTGGTATGTAATGCCGAACATCAACACACATTTTCGGAATTTCTTATTTATTGTGTATCATTGCGAAAATTCTGCTGACATGAATTACGTTTATATAGCGCTTTCTATTAGGAAACCCATACATTCAAGCTTGGCGGCAAGCTACATTTCTACCAGTGTGGGTGGCACTGAAAGCAAGGTGGTTGAAAGACACAACGGCTGCGACTAGGATGGCTGATTCCTGGATGACCGCTCTACCAGCGGAGCCACCCCACCGCATTACAATAGCGTAATGGAATGATAAAGTATTCGTCTTTGATGAGCGCTCAATTGACTGCTCTTTTGATGCAAAACTTGGACACAAATTCGATTCGTTTTTATTTATTGTGAATCATTTGCGAAAATGTTCATAGGTGAACAGACTGCTGATATTAACGTCAGTCATAGGAAAAACTAAGTATTTGGCTTGGTTAGTCGCTCCCGTGACTGCCCTTCTAATGCAAAACTTGTAAAAAAATGTCCAGGAATTTGTTGTTTATTGCATGTCATTGCAAAAATTCTGATCAAACAATAGACTGCTCACATTAGCGCCACCTGTCAGAAGGA